>NC_037670.1:156030848-156330848 GCF_003255815.1 Theropithecus gelada
TTTTTTTTTTTTTTTTTTTTTTGAGACGGAGTTTCGCTCCTGTTGCCCAGACTGGAGTGCAATGGCGCTATCTCGGCTCACTGCAACCTCCACCCCTCGGGTTCAAGTGATTCTCCTGCCTCAGCCTCCCGAGTAGCTGAGATTACAGGCATGTGTCACCATGCCTGGCTAATTTTGTATTTTTAGTAGAGACAGGGTTTCTCCATGTTGGTCAGGCTGGTCTCGAACTCCTGACCTCAGGTGATCCACCCGCCTCGGCCTCCCAAAGTGCCGGGATTACAGGCGTGAGCCACTGCGCCCAGCCCACCAATTGTCTTTTATTAATCCAGACAATAAAGAGATTTGCAGACATGTAAAACAATGCCACTTTTCTCATAAATGTATTTTTTTGCTTTATCATCTAACGATTTTGAATATAAATATATTTATTGATTTAATATAATTTTTTTTTTTTTTTTTTGAGACGGAGTCTTGCTCTGTCGCCCAGGCTGGAGTGCAATGGCCGGATCTCCGCTCACTGCAGCTCCGCCTCCTGGGTTCACGCCATTCTCCTGCCTCAGCCTTCTGAGTAGCTGGGACTACAGGCGCCTGCCACCTCGCCCAGCTAGTTTTTTGTAGTTTTAGTAGAGACAGGGTTTCACTGTGTTCGCCAGGATGGTCTCGATCTCCTGACCTCGTGATCCACCCGTCTTGGCCTCCCAAAGTGCTGGGATTACAGGCTTGAGCCACCGCGCCCGGCGATTTAATATAATTTTTTAAGTATTTAATAAAATGTGTTAACAAATAATGGGCTTATTACTTTAAATGCATACATATTTAATTTTTTTTTTCTTTTTTTGAGATAGACTGTCACTCTGTCACCCAGGCTGAAGTGCAGTAGCATGATCACAACTCAGTACAACCTCTGACTGCTGGGATCAAGTGATCCTCCCACCTGGGCTACCTGAGTAGCTGGGACCACAGGTGTGTGCCACAATATCTGGCTAATTTTTAAATTTTTTGAGGACATAGGGTCTTTCTATGTTGCCCAAGCTGTTCTTTCAAACTCCTGGCCTCAAACAATCCTGTTGCCTAGGCCTCCAAAAGTGTTGGGATTACAGGTGTGAACCACTGTGCCCAGTCAATATTTAATTGTTTTGTTTTACTATCAAATATGGTAAATATCAATATATCAAATCCAGCTATTTAGTGTCTTTGATATTTAAGAATGCAAAGGAAGCCAGGCCTGGTGGCTCATGCCTGTAATCCCAGCTACTTGGGAGCTGAGGTGGGAGGATTGCTTGGGGCAACCAGTTTGAGACAAGCCTGGGCAACAAAGCAAGACCCTATCTCAAAAATAATAATAATAATAATTAGCTGAGCATGGTGGCACATACCTGTAGTCTCAGCTACTTGAGAGGCAAAGGCCAGAGGATCTCTTGAGCCCAGGAGTTTGAGGCTGCAGTGAGCTGTGATTGTACCACTGTACCTAGAGCTTGGGCAACAGAGCAAGACCCTGTCTCTGAAAAAAAAAAGAAAGAAAGAAAGAAAGAGAGAGAGAGAGAGAGAGAGAAAGAAAGAAAGAAAGAAAGAAAGAAAGAAAGAAAGAAAGAAAGAAAGAAAGAAAGAAAGAAAGAAAGAAAGGAAGAAAGAAAGAAAGAAAGATGTAAAGGAGCTCTGACACCAAGAAGTTTTAAGGGCCACTGCAATGCAGGGAACATAATGCAGATAGCTAGATCAAGGTTCTTGGAACTGCAGAAAGGTCAGAGGGCAGTGAGGAAGCGGAAGTCAGGAGGTAGCTGCATGGGGAAGCTGCCACTGCCCTCGCGACTGGAAGAGCAGAGGAAGAGGAGGTGGTGGTCTAGTGATCATGAGCAGGAACGGACCTCAGGACCTGGCATCATAAAGGAGGGACATGTGGCAGGACGACAGCCGAGAGTCAGGGATACCTGGTGGGAAGCAGAAGCATGACAGGGCTGCCGGATGGGAGGTGGAAATGTGAAGGAGATGCAGGTCCTGCTGGAGACCCCACCCGCAGAGAGAAGGGAGAGAAATGCCCTGCTTGCTTGCTGTCCCATGAAATTTCCCCCATTTCATGGGACAACCCTGTCTGCTGTTTGGAAGCTCATTTGCAGCAGAACTTGGGGAACAGAGCTTGCAGCAGTCAATTCCCCAGCAGTCCAGAGCAGAGGAGAGCAGGAGAGGGCTAAGAATGGATCTGAGAGCAACAGGCACACACCTGGCACAGAAAAGGAGGAGAGAACCAGCAGCTTGGCTTGAGGGAGCCACAGGGGTAAGAAGAGGATGCTCATGATGCGAGTATCTTGCCCTGTAGTAGGGGCAGAGAGCCAATATAGAGGAAGATGGAGGTAAACCCAATTTGGGTGGGCCTGGGACAGAAGGGAGGGGATGGTGGACTCTAGGCAGAATGGTTGGCCTTGTAGACAGTGGCCACTAGATCTAGAGTTCCCATATGAAAAAGCTTGTTGGTGGCCGGGCACAGTGGCTCATGCCTGTAATCCCAGCACTTTGGGAGGTCAAGGCAGGTGGATCACGAGGTCAGGAGATTGAGACCATCCTGGCCAATATGGTGAAACTCCATCTCTGCTAAAATACAAAAAATTAGTCGGGCATGGTGGTGCGCATCTGTAGTTCCAGCTACTCGGGAGGTTGAGTCAGGGGAATCGCTTGAATGCTGGAGGCAGAGGTTGCAGTGAGCCGAGATCATGCCATTGCACTCCCACTCCAGCCTGGTGACAGAACAAGACTTCATCTCAAAAAAAAAAAAAAAAAAAAAAGGAGAAGGCTTGTTGGTCTAGTTGATTGGAACTAGAAGTACAATAGGAAGCTTGTTTAGAAAGGCCAGGTGTGGTGGCTCACGCTTGTAATCCCAGCACTTTGGGAGGCTGAGGCAGGTGGATCACCTGAGGTCGGGAGTTTGAGACCAGCCTGACCAACATAGAGAAACCCCGTCTCTACTAAAAACACAAAATTAGCCAGGCGTGGTGGAGCATGCCTGCAATCCCAGCTACTCAGGAGGCTGAGGCAGGAGAATAGCTTGAACCCAGGAGGCGGAGGTTGCAGTGAGCCGAGATCACGCCATTGCACTCCAGCCTAGGCAACAAGAGAGAAACTGTCTCAAAAAAAGGAAAAAAAAATTGTTTGCATACTTCCCTCACTTAGGGTCTGTTTACTTGGGGAAATTTTTTGGTTATTGGGCATGGAAAGGCTGAAGCCATCTATCCTCAGGCTACTAATTTTGAAGTCTCTATCTGTAGTCTAGACTCCTCTCACATTCAACTATTTCTGCTAAAGATCTCCACGCGGACGACAGGGTGTCCATGCTCTTCCTCATGGCTTGGGTAACTCTTATTCACTCTTCTGGTCTTATCTTAAATGGACTTCTTCCAGGAATCTGTCCCTGGCTCCTAGACTAGATTCCCATAGCTCTGGCTTTCTTGTCACTGCTTGTTTAATGTCCCTCTCTTCCCACTGGAAACGTCCTGGAGCAGTACTTGGGATGAGGTGGGTACTTACTGCTTATCTGATGAGCGACTAATGACTGATTGTTGTGGAACTTTGGGTGTACCTCAAG
This sequence comes from Theropithecus gelada, assembly GCF_003255815.1. Lineage (NCBI taxonomy): Eukaryota > Metazoa > Chordata > Mammalia > Primates > Cercopithecidae > Theropithecus > Theropithecus gelada. The sequence continues at coordinate 156,034,423 of NC_037670.1, forward strand.
GCTTACCTTGAGCAACTCTCCCCTTTCTGCTGCTTCCATAATCCCAGGGTGCCAGAGAAGAGAACCGAGCTGGGCACCCTTCCTTCCCTTGTGTACAGTTCAGAGAAGAGCCAGGAGCTTGAGCTTTAATCTGGCTATCATGTAGTGGCTAGGAGGTCTGGGCAAGCCGCATCACATTCTCAGTTTCCATCTTGTCATGTCTGTGAAACGGAGACAGTAAAACCTGCCCTCCCCACCTCTTAAGGTTGTTGCCAAGGTGAGAGTTACTGGTAAAATAGCACCAAAATACAAACCCGAATTCAGAGGAGCAATCCTCTCTGGTTTTAAACACTGGGTGGCCCCTGATATCACCAGCCCAGTTGTTTATCTTCTCTGGAGAGGAAATGTTAACTGGAAGGTCTTCAAGGGAGACAGCTCTTTGGCTGTGGAGTTGGCCCACGTCTCACCCTCCAGCGATGGAGGGAGCCCAGCCCATCCTCCCTCACCCACCTCGGTGGGTACTCAAGTTCCCACACGGGCAGCTGATGTGGAGAGTGAAATGCGCAAGACCCAGGAGTTCTGACTCCCTGATCTTCTCCGGTACCACACAGGCTCTCCTTCTGGCAAGGACAAACGAAAGAGGTTGGTCCTGAGGAGACAGGAGCCTTCCAGAAGTGTCTCTTCCTGGAAGACTCAGCTAAGGCCCAGGCTTAGCTCTGGGATAAAAGGATTAAAAGCACGGCTCAGCCCTCCAAGGGCAAGGGGCGGAATGGCTGCCCCTCTCTGGGACCGTAAAGATGGAGGCTTGTTGGGGGACAGGACAGGGGGCAGGTGGGTGACTCTGTGCCACTCCTGCTGGCACTTCCTCCCCTGGCACTGCGGAGGCAGGTCTGTCAGGCACTGAGGAGGTGCTTCCTAGCTCCAGGCACTGGGGGAGGCGGATGCCAGGTGAAAGGGCTTGTCTGAGAGGAAGGCCTGAGGTTCCTGGGGAGAAAAGATCTCACTTCCTCTTTTCTCCAGCTGAAATGCCACACAGCCTTCCTTCGGTGCCAGGAGAGGCTCTGGGCCTGCCCCGTAGAAGTCTGAGAGGCTGCTACACACAGGAGACTGGAGGTGAGGTGGTCCGAAGGAATGCACGAGCCCCCCGGCCCTAATCCCCAGGGCCTGGTGGGAGGGTACGGCTGGTACAGACTAGGACTGCACTTTCACCAACATAACCCCCCTGAAGCCTGGAGGCCAGAACGTGTGAATTATAGGCCTGGCCTGGGGGAGCCTTGGGCCTCACACCCTCTAGAGTAGATAAGGTTGGATCAAAGGAAACTGCTTGGGCCCCTCCCTCACACATGCTCTTCCCAGGATCCACTGCCCAGTGGCTGGAGAGATAAGGCAGAGGATACATATGCACGGAGGGGATTTTGGAGCCTCCCGCACAAACATTCCCTTGTGTGTGAGCCGGCCGCGTGCCTCCCCTGCACAGCTCACCACCCCAGTGGTGGTGTTGGGTCTTGCATCCTGCTTGTAGGATTCCTTCCAGCCCTTCCTCCTCTGCCTGTGTTTATCCTGTGGAGTCCAGATTGGCCTGAAATGAAGATCAGGAGCAGCCTTTGTGGACCTGCTCCCTGTGGGGGGGCCTCTGTGCCTGTCCCGTGCCAGGTTTTGGGTCAACCAACTTTCTACGGCCTCTAAATAAAAATCAGACCCCTAAGCCCTGGGGAGAAGCGTAGCTTTTCCTGGAGGTCTTGTGGAGGTACAGAAGAGAGGGTCACACCACACGTTAATCACCCAGCAATACTCGACATCAGACTCCCCTGCCCAGTAGACGTCGCTACCCTCTCCGGCATCCCTGTTCGTTGGCACTGGGCTGCCAGGCCTCCTCTTCCTTTCCTGCTCTTTTTTCAGACTTAAAAACCCCTCTGCTCTCCCATATGCAATGTGGCCATTCCCAGATCTTCCTCCCAGGCCTGCTTGGAATTTCCCTCAGCTTGCGGATTGCAGTTTTCACTCAGCAGACAAAACCACAGCAGATCTCAGTAAACAGCTGCACTGTGATGGCCTGCAGGTTCTTACACCTGCCCGGGGAATCCCCTTTGCTTCATCCCATCACACCTAAAGAAAAGGAGAGCCGCAGGAGGTCTGATGGTGGGTGCATGGGGCCCAGCTGGGCGGCCTGCCCAAGCTCCTGCCCATGCTGGCCTTTGTTCCTGGGGCATTTCCAAAGCTCAGGGCTTGGGCCTTTGTCCATTCTCAGGATCCGGTAAACAATGCCTGACCATCCAAAACCCAGCAATCTTTCCTGCCTCCAAACAAAGAGGCCTTTTGATTTTTCTTACTCTCTTGGTCCTTACATGCCAAAATGTCTTGGGTAATAAAAAGAAGATTATCAGGAAATACTCACAGAGCACTTACTATGTTCCAGGTACTATTTTAAACATCATAGTTATTAACTCATTGAATCCCAGGAGTTGAGAGGCACTGTGTGTGTGTGTGTGTGTGAGAGAGAGTGTATATGTGTGTATATGTGAGTGTGTGAGTGTATGTATGTGTGTGATAGTGTTAGTGTGTGTGCATGAGTGTGTGTATGTGTGTGAATGTGTGTGTGTGTATATGGGAGTGTGTGAGTGTGAGTGTGTGAGTGTGAGTGTGTGTGTGGGTGGGTGAGTGTGTGTGTGCGTGTGAGTGTGTGTATGAGTTGGATTTCCTTTTCATGCTTTCCTGGATTTGCTACCATGAACAACTATGACTTTTACACTCTCAATAGGGGAATTAACTGCTAAGGAGGTTAAGGTGGGAGGATCACTTGAACCCAGGAAGTCAAGGCTGCAGTGAGCCACTGCACTCGAGCCTGGGTGACAGAGCAAGACCAGGTCTTAAAAAAAAAAAAAAAAGAGACAGAGAGTTAGAACTTGAAACAGATGTTTACTGAGCATTTGTTGAGTGAGTTTTAAATTAAGGGTGAGCACAGAAGCCCAGAGCTGGGCTGGCATCCAGTGGGTATGTAGCAGTGTGGCTGGCATCGGTCCTGACGGTCAGGGACCTGTTCTGACCGATCATGCCCATTGATAAGCATTTTGATATCTTTCCTGGCTGGAAGTCATGGTCTCTGCTTTGGAAGGGAGAAAGATTCTACCCAGTGGCCAATTCCCTTCCCCCAGCCAGCAGCCCCAGTCCAGTGAGGGACTCACTACCTTCCCCTAGCCAGCAGCCCCAGTCCAATGAGGGACTCACTATGTTGATCTCTGTTTTTTTGTTTTTTTTTTGAGACAGAGTCTCGCTGTGTCACCCAGGCTGGAGTGCAGTGGCGCAATCTTGGCTCACTGCAACCTCTGCCTCCTGGATTCAAGCAATTCTCCTGCCTCAGCCTCCCAAGTAGCTGGGACTACAGGCGCCCGCCACCACACCCGGCTAATTTTTTGTATTTTTAGTAGAGACAGGGTTTCACTGTGTTAGCCAGGATGGTCTCGATCTCCTGACCTCGTGATCTGCCCACCAGCCTTGGCCTCCCAAAGTACTGGGATTACAGGTGTGAGCCACAGCGCCCGGCCGATCTCTGTGCTCTTTAAAGAGGCTGCGTGGGGGAACTCTACCAGCTCCCTCCTGGGCTCTTTGTTTCAAACTCCCAGTCTTCAAAGTTAGGAATCGCAGCTCCAGGTTGGTGTCCACACTCCAAAGCAGAAGACCTCAGCCCTGGCTGCATATTTAAGAAAATACCAAGGGCTGCACACAGTGGTTCACGCCTGTAATCCCAGCACTTTTGGAGGCTGAGGTGGGAGGATGGGTTGAGGCCAGGAAGTTGAGACCAGCCTGAGCAACACAGCAAGACCCTGTCTCCACAAAGAAAATGAAAAAACAAAACAAAAAGCCAAAAAACCAAAAACATTAGCTGGGTGTGGTGGGGTGCACCTGTGGTCCTAGCTAATCAGGAGGCTGAGGATCACTTGAGCCTGGGAGGTTGAGGCTGCAGTGAGGTATGATTGCATCACTGCACTCCAGCCTGACCACAGAGCAAGACGCTGTCTCCAATCAATCAATCAATCAATCAGTCAATCAATACTAATGCTGGAGTTGCACCCCACACCAGTTAAACTGGAAACTCTGGGATAAGCCCAGGGCAGGGGTATTTTCTAACTTTTCTGAGACGGCTGTACTGTGCAGTCACAGTTGAGAACCACAGAGGCATCCAGGCAGATGGAAAAAGCCCCCTCCAAGGTGGGCCTTGATAAAGGATCCAGCATGGAAGAGGACACATGATGACTCCGAGGGCTTATAGTTGATTAGAAAGAGAGCTAGACCCTGTGCACAGAGATGGGTAGACTCAACGCGACTTGGGTACTGGAACGCACAGAAAGGAGGCAGCTCAGGTAGGGTGAGGTTAATCAGGCCAGGCTTTCTGGAGAAGGTTCTGGAAAAAGTTTTGGGTGGCAAGTCCCCCACCCCAGTGAACGGACTCTTCAGGTCCTTGCTATGGGTTTTCCCAGGGGTTCCTTATCTGATGAGCCAGCCCCTTTGTGACTCTGGCTCAGGCTCCCTGCCCAATCCCTGAGCCTGTGGGGTGTGGCTGGCCACTCTTCAGTCACTGCCCTGGCTCTACAGGACACCCCGGAGGACGAGACTCCTGTAGATAAGACCCGTGCTTGTTAGCACAGCTGTTCTCTGCAACACCCAGCCTTGTTTTCAAACCTGCGGAAACTTGGGTGCGGAAGTGTGGCTACATCCACCCAACTTCAGAGTTGGGCTTGGTTCCAAATAAAAGGAAATTTAGTCATTTTTCCCAGACACAGGGACAAAAATAGAGTTGACAGGAACCTCAAAGGTTCTGCTGGGGTACTGGGGTCACACCTAGAAAAATCAGTTGGCTCTTTGGTCTGGGCGCCCTGTTCAAATGCCCTGTTTAAACTTAAACTCTTGGCATCTACCCTCAAATCTGCCCCATGGAAGTGCTTGGAGATGGTGCTCTAAAAGATTGTGCTTTTTTTTTTTTTTTTTTTTTTGAGACGGGATCTTACCCTGTCATGCTGGAGTGCAATGGCGTGATCTCGGCTCACTGCAACCTCAGCCTCCCGGGTTCAAGTGATTCTCCTGCCTCAGCCTCCCAATTAGCTGGGATTACAGGTACGCACCACCACGCCCGGCTAATTTTTTGTATCTTTAGTAGAGATGGGGTTTCACCATGTTGGCCAGGCTGGTCTTGAACTCCTGACCTCGTGATCCGCCTGCCTCGGCCTCCCAAAGTGCTGGCATTATAGGCGTGAGCCACTGCGCCTGGCCAAATATGATACTTTCTTTTAAGAATGTCATTTTGTTTCTTCTGCCGTCAACAGTCCTAGAGTTTCTGTGTGTTCACTGAGGATCTTTGAGCAATAAGCTTACTACAAGGTTCTGGGGTCTATAAATTATCTGCATAATCAAAAAAACTGGACTGCATGATCAAAGAATCTAACTTTTGTATGTTTAATAGAGACTGGACAGGTAACTCATGCTTGGCTAGATTGGCCCCTGGATCTGTTATCCCTGGATTCTTTGGGTCCCATCTCAGGTGTCCAGGTCCTGTATGAGCTCCTGCTGCAGAATGGGGCCTCGGGGCCTCCCATGGGGAACTTGTTCTGCCTCAACATTCTGTGCTGAACAGTGCTGATCTCACATGAGTCCTTCCTTACCTCCTGGAGAACATTCTCCTTTTTACTGCCCTTTCACCAATTCAGCACTAGCACATTGCACAGCACCAACAGCGGGGAGGGGTCACGTGGGCCCTGGGAAGGCCCTCTAAAGTGCAGAGGACAGGTTTCCCACCATGCGATAGGCGGAGGTCACACTGCCGTTCGCAGCAGAACTGAGCCTGAAATTCAATCTCCCGATTCCCAGGGTCCTCACCCACCTAGTGAGCCGTGTGCCGTAAGGGGACCCCGCCCATCAAAGGGTCTCCAAAAGCCAGTGATGACACGAAGCAGGAAATGTATCATCAGAGCTGAAAAGAATCACACAGCTCCACAGTTCCATATGTCGGTCAACGGGCCCGTATTGTCTGTGGCTTCAATGGGTCAGAGGTGTCGTAGTAGACAATAGAACCATCTTCATTCCCCATGGAAAGTTTCCTGGGGGGTTCTGGACCCATAATTGAGCTGATGGTAACTGGAAAGGCTAGAGGATGGCTGGATCTAAAAATGCAGCACAGAAGTTCCTAGGGCAAGTGACTTAACCCTTTGGAGCTTTGGTTTCCTCATCTGTAACGGAGGAACCATGAAAGTACCTACTTCTCGGGGTGTTGCGGGGGGTGAGATGATACTTATGGAAAGTGCCCATGGAGCACCTGTGCACAGGAAACTTCAGGAGGCTGAGAAAACTGCGTTCTTTCTTTCCTTTTTCTTTTTTTTTTGAGATGGAGTCTCACTCTGTCACCGAGGCTGGAGTGCAATGGCACGATCTCGGCTCACTGCAACCTCCGCCTCCCAGATTCAAGTGATTCTCCTCACTCAGCATCCTGAATAGCTGGGATTACAGGCATGTGCCACCATGCCAGGTAATTTTTGTATGTTTAATAGAGACGGGGTTCCACCATGTTGGCCAGGCTGGTCTCGAACTCCTGGTCTCAGGTGATCTGCCCTCTTTGGCCTCCCAAAGTGCTGAGATTACAGGCGCGAGCTATTGCACCCAGTGAAAACTGTGTTATTACTTAAAGGCTCTCTCTGTTTGTAGCTGGCCTTCCATTTCCCTTTCCCTGGCCGATCTCCTCTGTGCCCTGGAGGGGCTGGTGTGGGATGAGTTTGTCCTTTTGAGGAGGAGACAAAGACACACAGAAATGACTTGTTCCTGAGACACGCAGTGAGTCAACAGCTGGGGCGTCCTGGAGCCTGGGTCTCCCTGCCCCAGTGGCTCTCTCTGCCAGTGCCCTGAGTTTCTGCCTGCTGCTGGTCAGCCTGGGGCCCTGCCTCCCATCTTGCTGCTGACCCTGGCCGGAAACTCCGCCCCATTGTCTTAGGCCTCGGGAATCTGGCTGCCCTGGGGTGACAGCTTTCTCCTCTGGCTGAGATAACTCCAAGAGATGTCTATCAGGTTCAGGGAAAGGGGAGCCTCTGAGCAAGCCCCTCCCTGCCCTGTGATAACGGCAGACAATGCTTAGAAAGGAGAGCCTTCCATCCCACAGCCTGTCCTCTGCACCTTCCCCCTGTCCCCACTAAACCCACCTCTCCCTCATCCCCCTCAAAGGTTTTGATGAGTCTTTGGGAAACTTGGGTGCAAGGCTGAGTCTCATTAACTCCTTCAGCACTGTCAGTGCTGTGAGTGTGCTGGTGGCAAATGCGCCCCTCCCTGGGCAGTCTGGTGACCTCCAGGAAGCAGGGCGAGGGCCAGGTGCTTTCTGGGTGGTTGAGGGGAGGTTTTAGTAGGGATGGTTCAATGGCTGTAGTTTTGTCCTAGGAAAAAGCTTCTTTGTAGCCGAGCTCTGGAGTCAAACAGATGTGAGTTTAAGTTCTGGCTCTATCACGGATGAGCTCAATGATCTTGGGAAACTTAAGTTTCTCCTCCAAGCCCTGGCTTTCTCATCTGCTAAATGGGGGTACAAATAGCCACCGCTTAAGGTCATCATAGGAAATAAATAAATGATGAATAAATAAATAAATACATGCAGAGAACCTAGCAGAGGGCCTGGCACAGGGAGGCTATTGTGATGGTCATTTCTCCTAGCGCCACCTCTGTGTGGGCCTCGGGTGGGTGGCCTTGTGACGAGAGTGAAGGGGGACACTCTACACCTCACCCTTTACTGGAAAGAGCAGCTTCACTTGCCATGGCAAGTCAGAGAGGTCATCTTGACATGGAAGGAAAAACCCTTTGTTCATTTGATAAATATTTATTGGCAGGTTACCCTGTGCCACGCATCATTTGAGTAGCTTGGGAGACCCAGTGAGCCCAGTCGTCCCAGTCCACAGGTTGGTGTGAATGTGCAGGGCTAGCACAGGGGGCTGGGAAGGTAACAGATAAACTAGTGAAAACAAGTAAAAATAATATAACCTCACATAGAGAGGGGGGCTTGGAAGACAAATAAAATGACACAAGGGGTTAGAAGGTGACAGGAGGCCAGGCATGGTAGCTAGCACCTGTAGTCTCAGCTGTGAGGTCCCTTGAACAGAGGAGTTGGAGACCAACCTGGGCAACATAACAAGATCCCGCCTCAATAAAAAATAAAGGAATTAGCCTGTAGTCCCAGCTACTCAGAAGCTGAGGATCACTGGAGTCCAGGAGTTTGAGGCTGCAGTGAGCTGAGATTGCACCACTGCACTCCAGCTTGGGCAGCAGAGCAAGACCCTGTCTCAAAAAATAAATAAATACAAAGATAAAAAGAAGGCAACAGGTTGCATGTGTGCTTTTTTCTTTTTCTTTTTTTTTTTTGAGACAGAGTCTTGCTCTGTCACCCAGGCTGGAGTGCAGTGGCACAATCTTGGCTCACTGCAAGCTCCACCTCCCGGGTTCATGCCATTCTCCTGCCTCAGCCTCCCGAGTAGCTGGGACTACAGGGGCCCACCACGACGCCCGGCTAATTTTTTGAATTTTTAGTAGAGATGGGGTTTCACCGTGTTAGCCAGGATGGTCTCAATCTCCTGACCTCGTGATCCGCCCGCCTCGGCCTCCCAAAGTGCTGGGATTACAGGCGTGAGCCACTATGCCTGGTTGCATGTGTGCTATTTTTGATAGGATGTGCAGAGAAGGCCTCTCTGAAGAGGTGACATCTGAGCAATATTGGCATGAAGGGAAGGAGTGGGCCTGGAAACCTGTGCCAGGAGTTTCCCAGTCCTAAGGGACAGCACCTTGGGAAGCCTGGAGTTGGAGGTCCAGCTCCCAGGGACAAGCTCGAGGCTGGGGTGAGGACTCAAGGCTGCAGGGGCTCAGCACTGTGGCCACGTCTATTTCGGTAACCTACTCACACACACTAAGGAGTCTCTCTCTGTCTGGGCCCAGAGCTCTGCCCCCATGGCGGTGACCTCTGTCCCTACACAGGTGGCCTATTGCCTGCGTGTGAACGTGTGTGTGTGTGTGTGTGTGTGTGTGTGTGGAGGGGGAGCCAGGGAACTGCAAAAAGCTGACCATGGTGGATTGCATATTTGTTTTTAATTAGGGTGATGGCCGGCAGCTGTCACTGGTTTCTTTTTATTTATTTACTTTGTCCCTGTGTTCTGATTAAAATTTCTGGTGCTATTTGCTGATGCCAGAGACAGTCTTGGGTTCTGAAAACACAGCGGGGCCCAGCTGCTCTCCTTCGGCTGGCCCCTCATTTAGGACCAGCTCACCCATGTAAAGGAAACAGCAGGTGTCGGGGCAGTGCCCTCCATGTGATACTGCTCCAAGCTCTGTGTGCCAGCCTAGGGCCCTCATTAAGACCAGAATTCAGGGAAAAGAAAGGTACCTCCATCTCCAAGTCAAGCCAGTTGCTTGACTAAACTGATTGATATTTCCCCTCATTAAATTGATGCTCATTCATCATTTCAATGCAACAAATATTTCTTGGGACCCAGCATTGCAGAGGGTGCAAGCCCAGCTGATGATCACGGGGAAGGTGTGTTGGCTGATGGCTGTTCTCATGGGCGGGAACCCATGCCCCAATTACTGCATATTTTAAATTATCACACTGCTAGAAATAAAAGATGAATAAAAGAATGTCTCCATCCTCAAGGAGCAGGCACCTTGTAAAAATATCCGCGAAACTGTCCAACATGAAGTTGGACAGATGAAGTCGGAGCTTTGACAATTGGATAAACCAAGCACCAAGACATAAAGTATCTCCAAAAAATCAACTTTTCTCAACACTTACCTCCCTGCCTAAACCCACATGCTGCCTACCTCCTGTGTGTCTACCGACCCAGGAAAATTCACTGCCAAAATCTGTGCTGCTTTTTTTTTTTTCCTTTTCGTTTTCCCCAAGGTTTGCATTCTGAGCCACTGGAGCTGGGGCTGGCTTGCCAACCATGCCCTCCAAGGACCCCATTCCGGCCTCCAGTTCAGGGCCTCCTTGGGGTTATCATTCTCCAGATTCCCCATTGACACGCCCCTCCCCACCTCCCTACGAAACTTCTGGCTACAACATTTGGCTGCTGTGTCTCTCTTTGCCACTTCCAGCCTCCTCCTCCCTCCTCTGAATGTCCCCGTTCCTCCCCCTGCCTGTCCCAACTCTAATTCTGCCTCAGAGTCTCCTTGAAAGCCTCTTGGTCTCTGGGGACTCTCACAGCCACCAAGGCCATCATTTTCTAGGTACGACCCCATGCTTCTTAGGCCCTGGTCTCCTGTGGGCTCTCTGCGACCTCCTGGTCCCCTCTTCCTCATTCAGGCTCAGCTCCCCCTTTTCAGCTCTGGTGACATAAGGTGGCCTTGTCCCCTCCCAGCTGGCTGGGTCGAGGGAAGAGCACAGGCAATGGAACATGTCACAGGGTTTTGGAAAGTCTCCCCATGCCAGTGTTGGGTGGGATGCCCCTGTGACCCATCTAAGGGCCTGGCAGGAGGGGCGGCTGGCTGGGGAGTAGACCCTGCAGGGCTCAGATCGGCCTGGGGTGGAGGGTGGGTGCACAGTGACCAAAAACCCAGCTTGGATTCGTTCTGAGGCATCCATGGGGAGTATGGTGGGGTGGAGCAGGTGGGGCACAGGTCCCCTGACATCATCCAGCCCCTGTTTCCTTTGCTTCCCCTGGATCCGGGGCCTCCTCCAGCTGTGGTTTGTAAATGTCAGGGCTCAGGGCAGATCGGGCTGGGCAGTGGTCTCCCTCTTTCTCTGTCCATTTTCTCAATTTGGGCCCTGGAGCGGATAGGGCAGGGCTGGACTGTCCCCTCAGCATGGGGGCTTCACGGAAACGCTGTTTGGTGGAGGGTGTGAATCAGGAGGGTGGTCCCAAACTTCCCCTTCAGCCTTTCTCCTTGAAATGGACAGTGACTCACATGGAACAATGACGTGATCACAGGAACATGCCCGGGGCTGACAGCCAGACCTGCAGGTCTTGGGGTGTGGGTGGGGTGCCCTGGAACAGGCAGGAGAGACCAGCAAAGCTGACTCTGATGGCTGAGACCTACTGTGTGTTGCAGAGTGGAACTCTGGTTCCTAAGGCCTGAATGAGGGCAGTGGGGACAAAAGAAACAGAGACGTTGTGGGGAAAGATGAAGGGTCTGGAACGATAGGGATGGGTGGTCTCCTGCCCTGTGCCCACAAGCACCACAAAGTTGCCATCACTGTGTCCTGCAGCCACTCTTCCTGCAGGATGTGGGGAGGGGGAGGGCAGGCAGAGGAGGGAACAGAGTCAAGGCTCTGAGTCTACCTGCTCATGGCAAGAGGAGGAAACTAAAGCCCATCTGGCAAGGTGAGGGCTCGGCTCCAGGTCCCCCAGCCACAGAGGGGCTGGCTGCCCCTGCTTTAAGCTCCTGGGAGCAGGGCTCTTTCCTCACACTTTTGGCTGCTGCCTGGGATCTGAAGAACTTGTCCCAGGAAAGCCGAGTGGGTGGGGTTTCCCCGGTGGGGTGGGGGTGATTTGTGCGACACACGAAGGTAGGGACACAGAGGTCGAACGGGGGCCAGCCATTGGGATGCCTGGCAGATCCAGATCTACCGGCTGCACCTCGCATGGTCTCATTCCTCTCTTCCTTCACCTGTGTGCCTGTGGGGCATGTCCTGTGTTGCCTTCTCCTCTTGTCTCCTGTCTCCTTTGCCTCCTCTTCTCTCTCTTCCTCTGTTGAGCACTAATGCTGGCAAGGAGCCTGCCCTTCCCTCCTGATCCACTTTGGTTCCCAGTCAGTTTTGTTCTGCAGTCACCAGCATGGACTGCAGGAGCACCGTGAGGAGTGAGGGACCCGGAGATGAGGCTTGCACCTGGCAGATGCTGGTGTCTATGAGGAGAGACACCCATCCAACAGATGCTCAGGTGACAGTTGGCACATGCCAGACTCTGGGCTAAGCACGGCCTCCCCCGGCTCACTCTGTAGTGGGGAGACGGACACATGTACGATAAAATCAGGTATTAAAGAGAAGGGGGTGAGTGCTCCAGGGGTGATGTTCCTTTGCAGGAACAGCTCAGCTCTCTTCCTTCCCTCTTCCCTCCCTCCCTTTCATCCTCCCTTTCTCCTCTTCTCCCTCCCTTTCTCTCTCCTTTCTTTCCTTCCTTCCCTCATTCTTTCCATAGTCTCAGATATGTCCATTGACCTCTGAAGCTTAATTGACAGCTTCTTGCCAGACACTTCCACCTGCATGTCCCACAGACATCCCCAGGCAGCATGGTCCGGCCTTAACCCACTGTTTTCTTTTCCATACCTGTTTCTCAGGATTTCCCATTGCAGGTGAAAGCCCCACTCTGCGGCCCCAGGATAAATCTCGGGGGTTGTGTTCATCTCCTCTGTCTTCCTCACGTGCACACAGCCAGTAACAGAAGGGTGAAGACCCACCTCCAAGACTCTCGTCTGCCCATCCCCTCTGCCTGTCCTCATGACCATGATTACCTTGGGCTTTTATAATCTCTCTCCTGGACCACTATGGGGGTCTCCTGCCCTGTGCCCTCACAGTCTACTCCTTTAATGCTCAGCCCTGCTAAGAACATTTATAAAACACAAATCATATTCTATTCATTTACCTGGCCAGGCACAGGGCTCACGCCTGTAATCCCAGCACTTTGGGAGGCTGAGGCGGGCAGATACTTGAGGTCAGGAGTTCAAGACCAGCCTGGCCAACATGGTGAAACGTCTCTACTAAAAATACAAAAATTAGCCAGATGTGATGGTGCACAGTTGTAATCCCAGCTAGTTGGGAGGCTGAGGCAGAAGGATCGCTTGGACCTGGGAGGCAGAGGTTGCAGTGAGCTGAGATCGCACCATTACACTCCAGCCTGTGTGACAAAGCAAGACTCCATCTCAAAAAAAAAAATAGATTCTATTCATTTATCTCATAGTGTGCATATTGGAATCATTGTGTGCCAGGATACTCTATGTACTTCCAAAATATTAACCCATTTACTCCTAACACTCTTAAAAGGTCTGTATGGTTCTAACCATATCTCCTCGACTTTAAGGTGCCACCAATTGTAAGACGCACCTGATTTTTGTAATACCAAGAGAAAAACTATGACACAATGCTTTCTTGTCACATAGAGTTGCAATTTTATATTTAATGAAAGTGCCCTTTTAGGTTTGTTTAAACGTGGGTTTTCAAAGTCATAGATCTATTCTGTGCATACTTAGGATGTTTACAAATGAAAGAAATGGCCGGACACGGTGGCTCACGCCTGTAATCCCAGCACTTTGGGAGGCCGAGGCAGGTGGATCACCTGAGGTCCAGAGTTCAAGACCAGCCATGACCAACATGGAGACACTCCATCTCTGCTAAAAATACAAAATTAGCCAGGTGTGGTGGTGCATGCCTGTAATCCCAGCTACTCCAGAGCCTGAAGCAGAGGAATGGCTTGAACCTGGGAGGCGGAGGTTGCTGTGAGCCGAGATCGCGCCATTGCACTCCAGCTTGGGCAACAACGGTGAAACTCCGTCTCAAAAAAAAACCAAAAAACAAAAAACATCAAAAAAGAAAGAAATGTTTAGATACACTTAAAATTTTCACATCCTCAGGGTCCCATCCTTCTGAACTGTTTTGAAACTCAGAATCATCATAACCCAGAGTTATATTTTTCTGCATCATTTTTTCTGTGCCATTAAGGGGAGCAGTATTTCTTAAAAGTGTGGATTTTCTTCCAAATGACATTAATTCTGTAATTCTTGGTATGTTTGCACAAGTAATGAGAACTGTGTCATTGTGGTCACCTAGCCAATGAGTCTAAGATGATGTTTAGATGTGTTAAAAACAAAACAAAACAAAACACACCATGCATCTTATAATCGACGAAGCACTTTAGCCCATTTTACAGATAGCAGAACTGAGGAGTGGAGAGATTAAGTATCTTTTCCCAGGTCACATAGCCAGTAAGTGGCAGAACTGGCACTGGAAGCCAGGCAATCTGTCCCTGAGGGCTGCGCTTCTAACCATCACCAGAATGTTGCTTTACTCTAAAGCCCTCCTTAGAAATCCATTTTCTAGAGTAAAGGAAATCCAAATTCTTTCCTCAACATTCAAACCTTTTGACTTGTTTTGCTTTCCTTTCTAGGCTTATCAGCTCTTTTTTTTTTTTTTTCTGAGACAGAGTCTCACTCTGTCACTCAGGCTGGAGTGCAGTGGTGCAATCTCAGCTCACTATAAACTCTTCCTCCCGGTTCAAGCAATTCTCCTGCCTCAGGCTGCAGAGTAGCCAGTAGCTGGGATTACAGGCATGCATCACCAAGCCCGGCTAATTTTTGTACTTTTAGTAGAGACGAAGTTTCACCATGTTGGCCAGGCTGGTCTCGAACTCCTGACCTCAAATGATCCACCTGCCTTGGCCTCTCAAAGCGTTGGGATTACAGGCGTGAGCCACCGCGCCTGGCCCTAGGCTTATCACCTCTCAAATGTCTTGTGCTCTGGCAGCTCTGGCCTGCTCTGAGCTGCAGGTGGTCTCAGGCCTGTGGTATCTGGGCTCACACTTGGGAGCCCTCCTGTAGAAGACGGCTCAGACACCATGGGACGTCTAGGGCTTGGCTCTAGCATCACCTTTTTTGAGACGCCTCCCTGACCCTTGCTGGTGGTCTTGCAGAATATAGCCTGCTGAATGTGGCCGTGGGCCCCTTGGGCCAGGGGCTGGCTTCAGCCTGGGTGCTTCTATCCCAGCCCAGTGCCTGCATCTGTGGCCTTGACAACAGCAACCTCCCTTCTTCCCACCTGGAGAGACAGAAAACCTGATAGTTTGAGAAGCATTTTGGAGATCTGGAACATTCTATAGTTGCCACCTGGGTGTTGAGCAGCTGGGGCCTCGCCGTTTATGTAATAATGTCCTGTCCATGGGGGTGTGTGCCAAATGTCACAGTGAGCTGTGGGAAAACACCTGATTCGGTGTGTTGTAAACCTAGGACACCTTTCACCCCGAAACCCCTCTGACCTAACAACTCATGGGACACGATGACTCAGGCATTGCTGCTGGAGGACTCATGGGTGTATGTGTGTGTGTGCAGGGTGGGGAGGAAGTGTTGGCGACATACCTTCTTCTTTTCTGCTATAACTCTCATTTCCTGTGGCTGACAAATTGCAAGGAGGCTCCAGGACCCTCTCTTCCCAGTCCCTGCCCCAGGGCTTCGTGCCAGCAGCCCCAGCAGGAGATGCTCCAGCCAGCACCAGCTCAGGGCTCCAGCATCCTCCTCCAAGCACTGGGGTGGAAAAAGCCATGTGGGAGAAGCCAAGGAGGAATGTTCCAGGACTGCTCAGTTATTAAAGACCTCTCGAGATAATGAAGCACAGGCAAGAACAAAGAGACAGAAAAGCAGCTAAATTAAAAATGCTATTCTCTGCACTTGAACCATCAGGCCCTGGCAAAGGCATTTGGCAGATATTCAGGCCATTTGGATGAGGGAGTTTCTGGCTGCGTCAGGCAGCAGGGTCTCTGGGTGACCATGAGAGTGCAGAAAGTGTCCCACTGGCTCAGGTCTGTGGTCCGCTGAGCAGAGGGGCTGGATCCCTCTCTTAGAAGGAGCAAGCGCCCTGACTTTGTGGGTGATTAATCTCCCTGATGTCAACTTTAAAGATAAGGGATTTATCTTCCAAATCCCACCTTGCACTTAATATTCCACTAGGGACAGACTGTTTCTGATTTTATCTAAAAGTTTTGGTGTCAGTTTATATAGCTAACAGGGACTGTCTCTTGAGAGTATTTATGACTTACGTTGTGCTTTCTTTCCTTGTTCTTAACCCATCTCTTTCTTTCTCTTTCTTCCTTTCTTTCTTTCTTTCTCTTTCTTTATCTTTCTTTTCCTCCCTCCCTCCTTCCTTCCTTCCTTCCTTTCTCTCTCTTTCTTTCTTTCTTTCTTTCCTTCCTTCCTTCCTTTCTTTCCTTTCTTTCTTTCTTTCTTTCTTTCTTTCTTTCTTTCTTTCTTTCTTTCTTTCTTTCTTTCTTTCTCTCTCTTTCTCTCTCTCTCTTTCTTTCTTTCTTTCTTTCTTTTTTTCTTTCTTTCTTTCTCTCTCTCTCTCTCTTTCTTTCTTCTGACAGGATCCCACTCTGTCACCCAGGCTGGAGCGCAGTGGCACTCTCTCAGGCTCACTGCCACCTCCACCCACTGCAGCCTCCACCTCCCAGGTTCAAGTGATTCTTGTGCCTCAGCCTCTTGACTATCTGGGACTACAGGCATGCGCCACCATGCCCAGCTAATTTTTGTATTTTTAGTAGAAACGGGGTTTCACCATGTTGGCCAGGCTGGTCTCGAACTCCTGACCTCAAGTGATCTGCCCACCTTGGCCTCCCAAAGTGCTGGGATTACAGGTGTGAGCCACCGCACCCAGCTTAACGCATCTCTTTCTAAGCTTTCTACTGGGGCCTTGGAATTTGGAGAACTGGCTCGCCACACTGGAGATCATAGCTATTATTGTTTCAAAAGATTGAATATATATGTATACATATTTAATTGAGAGGTATTATCTCTATGCTTTGAATTCAGGGTTTTACAGTTGGAGTTCAAGCCACTTCTCATCAATAGGCTTTAAGAGAGAAAATTTTTTGTTGGCCTTCCTGGGGAGAAGGTATGAATTAAGGAGGACGTGGAGAAATAATTCTTTAGGTCTCTTGTGGAGAGCTAGATTATACTGATTTATGAACCACTGGCAAACACACAATATTGGAACTGTTTCCTGTTGGCGGCACTCCTGCAAACGTGGTGGGCCACCACCTGAGGATCAGATGGGGAGGAGGGCATCCTCATTTTTCCCTCCTGCCAACCGTCCCTGGTCCAGGCATCTGACTCCTCCACTGTCATGCTTGAACTTGGTAGAGAAATAGACATCAGCCTCGCTCACCCCTCCCTCTGCTGAATGACCATCCCTGTGGTCCTCACCCTGACTTGGGGTGAAGGGACAAGACAACAACCCAGGACATGCCAAGACCAGGGAAGTCTTTGAGGCAAAAGAGCTCTGTGACCTCCCCTTTACCAAGGTGATTATAGATAAAAGAGCTCTCCTGGGACAGGCCAGACGTGATTGAGAAATGGTTAATGTTGGCTTTAAGTGTTTTATCTGCACGGAGGGACTCTTGGGATGCCCTGAGGTTTGAGGTGTTGGCAGCTACCTCTGGAAGCGGGGTGCATGAGTGCCCTGATGTTCTTCTACCCAAGGACTCTCATGCAAACTTTTTTTTTTTTTGAGATGGAGTCTCTCTCTGTCGCCCAGGCTGGAGTGCAGTGACGCAATCTCGGCTCACTGCAACCTCCACCTACCAGGTTCAGCTGATTCTCCTGCTTCAGCCTCCCAAGTAGCTGGGACTACAGGCGCCTGCCACCACGCCTGGTTAACTTTTTGTATTTTTAGCAAAGACGGGTTTTCACCATGTTAGCCAGGATGGTCTCCATCTCCTGACCTGGTGATCTGCCCGCCTCGGCCTCCCAAAGTGCTGGGATTACAGGCGTGAGCCATTGAACCCAGCCTCTCATGCAAACTTTTCATGCAGAAAGCTTATGAAGGCTTTGGGTTGGCCTCTTTCTTTCCTTTAAGTCAGGGTGTGACACGGATGTGGGATAGCATGACAATTTCCACCAAGGGATCCAGTGCTGCTGTAATTGTTGGTCTTGGCCTCTGTCCTGACTGATGTGATCATGAACTACCAGAAGGGAAGATGGCGATCGCCAAGGAGTGCGTGGGAAAAGTGCTCCCCAGGCCAGCACAGGAGGTGGTCCGGGGATAGGAGGCCAAGCTGCACACAGAAACATGAGGAAGGGCTGCGAGGAAGGCCTGGGAGCAGGCCCAGGGTGGGTGCAGGAGAGAGGCAAGAGCAGAGCTGAGGAGAGCAGCCACGGATAGGCATGGAATCTCTGCTCTGGGCCTTGCTCAGGGGCTGCTCCACGATGCTACAGAATTGGAGTTACAGGTGGCTCCTGGAAAAGTCACGTTCAGCCTAAAGTCAGAGGACAGACTCTAGTGCCAAAGGACCTTGCTTTTTATTTTTTACTTTTTGAGACAGGGTGTCACTCTGTCACCCAGGCTGGAGTGCAATGGTGCAATTTTGGATCACTGCGTCCTCAACTTTCTGGCCACAAGCAATCCTCCTGCCTCAGTCTCCTGAGTAGCTGGGACTACAGGCATGTGCCACCATGCCCAGCTAATTTTTGTATTTTTTGTAGAGATGGGGTTTCATGATGTTGGCTAGGCTTGTCTGGAACTTCTGGACTCAAGCATTCCACCTGCCTTGGTCTCCCAAAGTGCTGGGATTGCAGGTGTGAGCCACTGTGCCTGGTCCAGGACCTTGCTTTTATACAAACTCAGAAGGCTGGGAGACCTGCTTGGTGTGAGTGTGTGGCAACATTAGCACGGTCCAGAAGGATAGATGGAGACCCAAGACTTGGGGCCCATGGAGGAGCCTGAGGATGGCAGAAAAGAGGCAGAAGGGATGCCTGGAAGCATCTGCTGAAAACTTTAAACTTCAGCTGCCTTCAGCCACCACAGGGCATGCCTGGGCTGGGGCTTTTCTTTGTCTTTGAGGGTCAGGTCCATGCACAGCAGAGCATTCTGGAGCAGGGAGGAAGCTAGAGGACATCTGCTCCCATCCCCTCATTTTAGAGTTGGGAAAACTGACACCCGGAGAGAGTAAATGACCTGCTGAAGCTCACACAGCTTAGGACTCCTGACCCTTGGGCTGCTGCCCTTTTTACTGAGCCATGTGGTCTCAGAAGGGCCAGTCCTCAGCAGCGTCTCCTCATTGGCAGGCCATGCCCTCTTGGTACCAGGACTTGTGTACTCCAAGGTGGACAACCAGAGCAAGGCCACTGTCTCTGGAAAGCTGCCATTGGAATTAACATGTGAGCGCCTAAAGGGAAGGGGGTGGTAGGAGTATATGAGGACTCCTGAAGATACAGAGTTTTAAGTAGAAGACATGAATGTCTAAGGGTGAAATTGTGAGTATCAGCCAGCTGGTGAGAGTGTTCTTTCTCCGGTGCCCTCAGGGATCCTGCCAGTCCTGGGCGTTTACACTGGAGTGGGCCCTGATGCCGATGGAGTGTAGCCCCTCTATTCAAACTGCCTGGCTCACACGGCCACATCTGCGTAGGTCTGGGAGCAGATGGACTTGGGCATCTCTGAGGGTGGGCCATAGGACACAGAGCGGACAAAAGAGGATGCGCCAGAGAGGCCTGGGGGACCTGCTGTGGGGTTTGGGGTCCTGGATGAACCTGCTGACCGGGATACCCTGCTGTGGGCCCTGCAGGCAGCTCAGGGTGAGCA
The DNA here is from genome assembly GCF_003255815.1 of Theropithecus gelada. Taxonomy (NCBI): domain Eukaryota; kingdom Metazoa; phylum Chordata; class Mammalia; order Primates; family Cercopithecidae; genus Theropithecus; species Theropithecus gelada. Next base: position 156,053,684 of record NC_037670.1, read on the forward strand.
CTTCCAGGAGGCAGAGCCTCACTCCCCCAGAACCCCCTTATCACCATCACAGGGAGAGCACCAGAGCCATGAGAGCAGGTACCACTGCCGCCCCAGGCCACATTCCTCTCATAAGTGGAATAACGCAATGGCCCTTTTAACTTAAACTCCTTCTTAATTGACTGCTGCGGAGAGAGCAGTCCGTCATCCCCCCACCTCCACCCCCATCTCTCCTGCTCTGGGCCCTGTTTATGGTGCTGGTGAGCGGGGCGGGGGAGCTTCCTGGCTGGGCTGACATGATGATAAAGGGCAAAGCCCTGCATGCCTTGCCAGCTCCTAGCTGGGGGTTGTGACTGGAGCCGCCTTGTACCCGGGACCCCCATGTTTAGAGAAACTTCAGGAGGACTTGTGGGCTCCCACGTTCCTGGTACAACTTGGGAATTATGTCAAAGGGTGTTGGTGGGGAGCCCTGGAATCCCAGTGGCCCCATTCCCCAGCCTCCCTCTCTAGATGTTTACAAGCCAGGTGATGGGCTCTGTGTTGGAGAGAGAAACATTGGCTCCCCTAGAAAGGGAACACGGTGGTCCCAGGACTCCACAGTCAGGTGTTGGCCAGTCTTGGGTGGAAAACTCAAACCCAGAGCGTCTAGGTAGGTTAGCGGACAAAGACTGCAAATCCCAATGTATCTGTGAGGCCAACCCTGGGTCTTGGCATTGGGTGGGCAGGCCCCTCGTCAGCCTCAGGGTCTGTATCAGGGTCTGTGTCAGCAGGGCACTTGCAGGAAGCAACTGAACCTCCCATCACCTCTCAGGCCCAGAAGGTACAGAACACTGTACCTAGGGATGTTAGCAGGTGGGAAGAGGAAGGGAAGATGGTGGAAAAGGGTTCCGAAGAAAGCCAGTTCTGCCTGAGGGGGGTCTTATCAGAGCTGGGGCCAGGGCCTTTTGCTCTGCAGACAATGGGAGTTCAGCAAACAGCAGCTGACAATGAACATGTATTGGGTATCGAGTGTTGTTATCTGATGGACACACCTCTACATGCTTTGTAAAATACCTCTTTATCCTTGTAAAAATCCTCTGATTTTTCATTGGTTTTATTTTTAACAGGTAAAGTCACTGAGGTGTAGAGACACTGCCTTCCTGGCCTGAAGTCCAGCTCAGGCTTTTGGTCTCTGTCTGCAGATCTCCTTTGCTTTGAATGAGTCTGGCCCCGAGGAGGGCTAGGAGCAACCTTGAGAAGGAACATGACAGTCGCTAATTCAGCCAGAACACTCTCAAGATGCATTCTGAGCGAGGCTGATGCCAGGTGCAGAACAAACACCTCTTGCGCCTGGGAGCTTCCTGAAGTTTGGAGAATGTGTCAGATATCACCTGTTTGCCCCTGGGGGCCCAGCCCCACCCCTGTCTGCATTTCGTGCAGACTACACCAGGGCCTCCCTTGCCCTCTGTTTGGCCAGCGGGAAGCTCTGGCAAGAGATCAGTGGGATAGAGGAAGATGCTTTGGGGATTTATTTCTCCCGCTCCCTCTCTGGGGATCCCTGAATGGACAGCTGCGCCTCCTGTCCAAGTGTCCTATTTGCCCTCCTCTCCAGGACTAGTGGTAAACTTTTTCCTAGTCTGTTCAGTTCAGAGGGGAAGTAGGTGCCTTGTTCCAGCCCTGGGGTATAGCCCTGTCTCCTCTGGTTCCTCTTCAATCTGCCCTGTGTAAATAGCCCTTTCCTTTTAAAAACTCTCCTACAATAGGCCAGGCATGGTGGCTCATCATGCCTGTAATCCCACACTCTGGGAGGTGAAAGTGGGCAGATCACATGAGGCCGGGAGTTCGAGACCAGCCTGGGAAACATGGTGAAACCTGTCTCCACTAAATACAAAAATTAGCCAGGTGATCCCTGCACTTTGGGACGCCAAGGCAGGCAGATCACGAGGTCAAGAGATCGAGACCATCCTGGTTAGCATGGTGAAGCCCTACTAAAAATACAAAAATTAGTTGGGTGTGGTGGTGCACACCTATAGTCCCAGTTGCTTGGGAGGCTGAGGCAGGAGAATCGCTTGAACCTGAGAGATGGAGGTTGCAGCGAGCCGAGATCATGTCACTGCACTCCAGCCTGGGCGACAGAGTAAGACTCCATCTCAAAAAAAAACCTTTCCTACAATCATCCTAGTTAGAGTGTGCTATTTGTTTTCTGCTGGGCGCTGACTGATACAAAGAATAGGACCTACAGATAGAAAATTATCAGTGGAGGCCGGGCACGGTGGCCCACGCCTGTAATCCCGGCACTTTGGGAGGCCGAGGTAGGCGGATCACGAGTTCAAGAGAACAAGACCATCCTGGCCAACATGGTGAAATCCTACTAAAAATACAAAAATTAGGCCAGGCGTGGTGGCTTATGCCTGTAATCCCAGCACTTTGGGAGGCCGAGGCGGGTGTTATCACCTGAGGTCAGAAGTTCGAGACCAGCCTGACAACATGGAGAAATCCCATCTCTACTAAAAATACAAAATTAGCTGGGCGTGGTGGTGCATGCCTGTAATCCCAGCTACTCGGGAGGCTGAGGCAGGAGAATCACTTGAACCTGGGAGGTGGAGGTTGTGGTGAGCTGAGAACGCTCCATTGCACTCTAGCCTGGGTAACAAGAGCAAAACTCTAACTCAAAAAAAAAAAAAAAAAAAAAAAACAAAAACTGGGCCTGGTGGTGTGCTCCTATAGTCCCAGCTACTCGGGAGGCTGAGGCAGGAGAATCGCTTGAACCCAGGAGGCAGAGGTTGCAGTGAGCCGAGATCGCACCACTGCACTCCAGCCTGGTGACAGAGTGAGACTGCATCTCAGAAAACAAAAAAGAAAAGAACCGGGGGAGCACAATTTTCCACACCGCAGGGAGTGAGTGCTGTAGGAGCCTGGAGGAGTGAACGTTCTCGTGGCCTGGGGTAGACAGAGAGGTCTTCCCGAAGGTCATGGGATCTGAGACCGTGAAGGACAGTGGGAACTCACATGTCTGAGTGGCTCCTAGCATGGTGCCTGAAGCATTTTTGAACAGAACTGAACTGGAATGCTTGATGCTGCCTGGTGTTCAGCAATAGCTTCCAACCCCTTCCCAGGCCTGGGTCCCAGCAGGCCCCTTGGACTGTTGGGGAAGAGGCAGTCACTGTGCTGGGATATGTCCCTCCATGGATCCCCCTGCCCTTTGCAATGTTCACACAGCCCTTCTTATGTGTCAGATGGACCAGGTATGAGTGTACACATTTTAGGTATCTAGCGGATTCTGGGTCAAGCATGTGCCATGGGTCACATGTCAAGTGGTCAGGTGTGAGTGTGCACATTTTTTCTTTTTTTTTTTGAGATGGAGTTTTCCTCTTGTTGCCCGGGCTAGAGTGCAATGGCACGATCTCCACTCACTGCAACCTCTGCCTCCTGGGTTCAAGCGATTCTCCTGCCTCAGCCTCTCGAGTAGCTGGGATTACATGCACCACCATGCCCTGCTAATTTTGTATTTTTAGTAGAGACAGGATTTCTCCATGTTGGTCAGGCTGATCTCAAACTCCCGACTGAGGTGGGTGATCCGCCCACCTCAGCCTCCCAAAGTGCTAGGATTACAAGCATGAGCCACCACGCCCGGCCGCACATCTTAGTTCTCTAGTGGATTCTGGGTCAAGCATCCTTGCACACCACCACCACCTGCCTCTGCTCTCCCCAGTGCCTAAAACTATGCTTTGCATAGAGAGGGGGTATAAATAATTATTTGTTGACTGAATAAGTGAATGAATGTATGAATGAATCTAATTCTGTCAATGTCTGAGCACCTGATGTGCTTAGCACCTTGAGAGGAGCCAGGGATACAAAGGCAGGACCTGCCCTTATTCAGGAGCTCCCAGGCAGGTGAAGCAGACCATCACCTAAAGGACCATAGCCCAGCGGCTAAAGACAGAGCCAGGGTGATGCAGCCCTTAGGACAGAGGGTCAGAGAAAGCCCCTTCGCTGGAGATGGCATCTGAATGGAGTCTAGGTTTTGCCTAGTGGTAGGAGTGGAGGGAGGGATTCTCATTTTAGGCAGAGGAATTGCACGAAGAAAGTGAGTAAAAAGTGTGTGGTGCGTTTGGAAATGACGAACGTGGCCTTGTTGAGGAGAAGGGCGCTTTGCAGAATGTGAGAGCAGCCTCTGAAAGGTGGTTAAAGTGGATTAGGAAGGGCTCCGAGGCCGTGGGGGACCGTGGAAGATTTTGGAATCAGGAAGTAACATGTGCGGATAGATCTATGATTTGGAGAAATACCTCTGGTGGTTGGTGTCAGGTAGGGCTCCGAAGCTTAGTGGCCATTTGAGATACACTGTGGTCATCCAAGCGACAGAGCCACATGCCTGAGTGAGGGCTGGGCATGGTGGTGGCGATGGTGAGAGGACAGTGGGGAGAGGCATGCTGAAAGGAGAACTCTTCCACATTGTCACTTCCCCTGGGAAATGAGCATGGGTGAAGTCAGAGAGGATGAATGTCTGGCTGCCAAATACCATGGCATTTAAGGAGATGGAACCCAGGAGAGGGAGCCAGTTTGGGGAAGGAAGTAATTATTTTGACATCAGTCAAACTAAGTTTTGTGTCTGCAGGACAGTCATGGGGGTTGGGGTTCTGTAGCCAGTTGGCCTCTTTAGCCCAGAGCTGGATTAGGGCTGGAGCTGGTGCCAGGTCCCCTCAGGAAGGGGGTGATGGTTCCAGTCCAGGGGAGCGTGAGGGGAGAGGACCAGACGGCTGAAGATGAAGCCTTGGCTATCCCAACTTTGAAGAGGTGGCCATTGTAGGTACCAGAAAACAGGGATGGCAGGAGGCGCAGAGGAGAGAGCGAGGATATCCCAGAGACAGGGACACTGAAGCTCAGAGAAGAGAGAATGATAAGCTCAGTGTGAGCACACAGGGAGCCCCATCCAGGGGGCTCCGCCTAACTGGAGCTGGGTTATTTTAATGTAAACCATCGTGGTGGTCAAGCAAAGCATCACTCCACCTGCCACGTAGTTCTGACAGTTTGGGCAGATGGAGATGGATTATATCAGGGCTAGCCGCTGATAGAGAGTTCAGAAGGTCCAGGGTGGGCCTTGGGTGATAGCAGGTGTAATAACGAGGCTGGCCGATCCTGGGAGCACAGGCTCCTGCTTATAGACAGGCACAGGGGCCCCGGGGCTGCCACACTCGGGAAGGGAACACCCAGGTTCTCTTTGTGGTTCTGTCAGTGATTAGGGCCTTCAGAACCTTCATCTCTGCGTCTCAGCTGTCTCGTGTGTAAACAGCTCCTGACTCTCTTGAGCTGCTTAGGAAGCTAAAAATACTCCACCTTTTAGAGAAAGGACACCTTGTAACTTGGGGAATTAATTCCCACGTCCTTCCTACACTGACTCCTTAAGTCATAATTCAGCAAAGACGAGTAGGGATTTCCTCCTCCCTCTCCCTACTGGTTCCCTATTACAGATGGGGGATGTGGAGGCTGGGGAAAGGCAGGTCTAGCCCCTAGCCCTTTCGTGCCAGTTCAGAGTGTTTCTCAGCTACTCCCGGATATGGTGCTGTCTCCAAGGCCCTCTTCTTTCTGAGAGAGCCCTTGTGGAAAGGTCAGTGTGCCCCAGGGGACAAAGATGCAGAAGATCTGGGTAGAGTGCATTTTTTTTTTTTTTTTTTTGAGACAGTGTCTCACTCTGTCACCCCGGCTGGAGTGCAGTGGGGTGATCTCGGCTTACTGCAACCTCCACCTCTCGGATTCAAGCAATTCTCTGCTTCAGCCTCCCGAGTAGCTGGGATTACAGGCGCCTGCCGCCACTCCCAGCTAATTTTTTTGTATTTTTAGCAGAGACGGGGATTTCACAAAGTTGGCCAGGCTGGTCTTGAACTCCTGACCTCGTGATCCACCCGCCTCTGCCTCCCAAAGTGCTGGGATTACAGGCATGAGCCACCGCACATGGCCGAGAATAGAGTGAATTTGTATCATGGGCCAGGACGCCTCCATCCAGGAGGCTCCAAGAGGTCCTGGTCTGAGCCCTGAGTCCCCCTGATAGAGCAGAGGTTTGATGACATCCCAGGGACAAGTTCACTTCACATAGAAAAAAGCCGCATCTATGAGCTATTTCTAAAGCAAAAATCAAACACCATGCCTCCCTGTTTGAAACCCTTCAATTATTCCTATTGCCCTTAGAAAATTCAGACTGTTCAGCAAGCCCTCCAAGGCCCCTTAGAACCTGGCCCTGCTGCTTCTCCATCTCCATCTCCTACCCCTTCTCACCTCTTTCTGGGTTAGCCACTCTGGCCCCCTCTCTCTCACCATGGTGAGCTTGTTCCTGGCTCCATCTTTGATAAACTGTATCCTCTGTTGGCAATACCTGTGGGCCCCATTTGAGACGTCCCCTCCTCACAAGGTCATTCCCTGACAATCCCAGCTAAAGCCACCTGCTCTCTTATTTCCCTTCTTATTAATGGTTTATTTCCTTAACAATTCTCATTATGATCTGTCATTTTCTCGGATATTTGTTTACGTATTTATTGTCTGTCTCTCCTCATAGAATATAAGTACCATGAGGACAGGAACCTGTTCTGTCTTATTCATCTTCATATTCTGTGCCTGGTACAGAACCTGGTGTATAGGTGCCCCCAGAATAGGCGTGGATTAATAGGTGCATATGCCCCAACCACCAAGTGCACAGGAGCCTGGAGTGTCGGCTGGGAAAAGTGTGCTGTGGTTACCAGGGCACAAGCAAGGGAATGTGGCTGACTCTACAGAAGGCTTTGGAAGTCGGGTGCTTTGACCCCAGGTAGATCTGTTTTTTTTTTTTTGTGAGACAGAGTCTCCCTCTGTCACCCAGGCTGGAGTGCAGTGGCACGATCTCGGCTCACTGCAAGCTCCGCTTCCTGGGTTCAAGAAATTCTCCTGCCTCAGCCTCCCGAGTAGCTGGGACTACAGGTGCCCGCCACCACACCCAGTTAATTTTTGTATTTTTAGTAGAGACGGGGTTTCTCCTGACCTCAAGTGATCCACCCGCCTCTGCCTCCCAAAGTGCTGGGATTACAGGCGTGAGCCACCACGCCCGGCCTTTTTTTCTTTTTTTTTTGGAGACAGAGTCTCGCTCTGTTGCCCAGGCTGGAGTGGCATCATCTCTGTTCACTGTAACCTCCACCTGCCAGGTTCACACCATTCTCCTGCCTCAGCCTCCCGAGAAGCTGGGACTACAGGCGCCCACCACCATGCCCAGCTAATTTTTTGTATTTTTGGTAGAGATAGGGTTTCACCATGTTAGCCAGGATGGTCTCGATCTCCTGACTTCGTGATCTGCCCGCCTCGGCCCCCCAAAGTGCTGGGATTACAGGCATGAACCACCTCGCCCGGCACCTAGGTAGATCTTGAATTCAAATCTCAGCCCTGTCCTTGGGAGAGTTTCTTAATCCTGGACAATTTAATTTCCTCATTAAAAAATAGTTTAAAGGCCAGGCGTGATGGCTCATGCCTGTAATCCCAGCACTTTGGGAGGCCGAGGTAGACGAATCACTTGAGGTCAGGAGTTTGAGACTAGCCTGGTCAAAATGGTGAAACCCTGTCTCTATTGAAAATATAAAAATTAGCCAGGCATGGTGGTGCACACCCGTAATCCCAGCTACTGGGGAGGCTGAGGCAGAAGAATCACTTGAACCCGAGCGGCAGAGGTTGCAGTGAGCTATGAGCTGAGATTGCACCACTCACTGCACTCCAGCTTGGGTGACAGATTGAGTGATGAGACTCCACCTCAAAAATAAATAAATAAATAAAAAATAAAAAAGCTTTTAAATTGTGATAAGATACACATAAAATAAAATTTACCATCTTAACCATTTTTAAGGGAGTTCTGTGGCATTAAGTATATTCATAATGTTGTGCCATCATTTATCCCCAGGACTTTTCATCTTGCAAAACTGAAACTCTGTATCCTCCAAACAATAACTCCCTATCCTCCCCCAAGCTTCCAGCCAAGGCCCTTGAAACACCATTCTACTTTCTGTCTCTGTGAATTTAACTACTCTAGGTACCTCATGTAAATGGAATTATACAGTATTTGTATTTGTCTTTTGTGACTGGCTTATATCACTTAGCATAATGTCCTTGAGTTTCATCCATGGTGTGTAGTCTGTGTCAGAATTTCCTTTTTTTTTTTTTTTTTTGAGACAGGGTCTTGGTATGCTGCCCAGGCTGGAGTGCAGTGGTGCCATCCTAGTTCACTGTAGCCTCGAACAACTAGGCTCAAGCAATTGATCCGCCTACCTCAACCTCCTGAGTAGCTGGGACTATAGGCATGTGCCACTATGCCTAGCTAATTAAAAAAAAAAACTCTTCACAGAGACTGAGTTTTGCTATGTTGCCACCTTGTTCTTGAACTCCTGGCCTCTGGAGATCCTCCTGCTTTGGCTTCCCAAAGTGTTGGGATTACAGGTGTGAGCCACTGTGCCCCGCCCAGAATTCCCTTCCTTTTTTTTTTTTTTCCTTTTTTTTGAGATGGAATCTCACTCTTGTCACCCAGGCTAGAGTGCAGTGGTGCGATCTCGGCTCACTGCAACCTCCGCCTCCAGAGTTTAAGCAAATCTCTGTCTCAGCCTCCCAAGTAGTTGGGATTACATGTGCCTGCCACCATGTCCGGCTCATTTCTGTATTTTTAGAAGAGAAGGGGTTTCACCATCTTGGCCAGGCTGGTCTTGAACAGCTGACCTCGTGATCCACCCGCCTTGGCCTCGCAAAGTGCTAGAATTACAGGAGTGAACCACCACGCCGACGGGAACCTCCACCTCCCAGGTTCATGTGATTCTCCTGACTCGGCTTCCCGAGTAGCTGGGATTAGAGGTGCACGCCACCACACTTGGCTAATTTTTTTTTTTTTTTGGTATTTTTAGTAGAGACGGGGTTTCACTCTGTTGGCCAGACTGGTCTTGAACTCATGACCTTGTGATCCACCCACCTTGGCCTCCCAAAGTGCTGGGATTAAAGGTGTGAGCCACCGTGACCAACCGAAAGAATTCCCTTCCTTTTGAAGGCTGAATAATATTCTATTGGATGAATATGCCACATTTTGTTTTCCATTTATCCGTCGATGGACACTTGGGTGGCTTCCACCTCATGCCCATTATGAATACGCTCCTATGAACATGGGGGTTTGAGTCCCAGCTTTCGATTATTTGGGGTATTATCCAGAAGTGGAATTGCTGGATCATATTGCCACTCTATTTTTATTTAAAAGAATTCACTCCATTTATTGATCAAAATGCATAATCTGGGGCACAGACATCTGAAGCCACGCACATTCTCATGAATCCTTGTGTTCTTCTGAGAATGACTTACCTGTTTAGAAGAACCACCATGCTGGTTTCCGTAGCACCTGCGTCATGTTACTATCCCACAACCGTGCACAGGGTTCCAGCGTCTCCACATCCTGGCCAACAGTTCTTACTTTTCTTTTCTTTTCTTTTCTTTTTTTTTTTTTGAGACAGAGCCTCGCTCTGTCATCCAGGCTGGAGTGCATCTCGGCTCACTGCAAGCTCCGCCTCCCGGGTTCACGCCATTCTCCTGCCTCAGCCTCCTGAGTAGCTGGGACTACAGGCGCCCGCCTCCATGCCTGGCTAATCTTTTTGTGTTTTTAGTAGAGACGGGGTTTCACCATGTTAGCCAGGATGGTCTCAATCTCCTGACCTTGTGATCTGCCTGCTTCGGCCTCTGAAACTGCTGGGATTACAGGTGTGAGCCACCACGCCTGGCCTTTTTTTTTTTTTTTTTATAATGGCCTCCTACGGGATGTAAAGTGATTATCTCCTTGTGATTTTTTTCTTTTTTTTTTTTTCTTTGAAACAGGGTCTCATTCTGTTGCTCGAGCTGGAGTACAGCAGTGCAATCTCAGCTCACTGCAACCTCTGCATCTGGAGCTCAAATGATCCTCCTGCCTCAGCCTCCTAAGTAGCTGAGACTACAGGCATGCATCATCATGCCTGGGTAATTTTTGTATTTTTAGTAGAGATAGGGTTTCACCATGTTCCCCAGGCTGGTCTTGAATTCCTGGACTCAAGTGATCTGCCCACCTCAGCCTCCCAAAGCGTTGGGACTACAGGCATGAGCCATGGTGCCCAGCCCTCACTATGGTTTTGATTTTCATTTTTCCCTAATGTTTGGTGATGTTGAACCACTGTCTGAATTTTGGAAATGGTTAGATCAGCTCCCTCACTGGGTGGTGAGCAGACTTAAAGGAGAAGAACGCCCTTGGTGTAAAGCCAAAACCGTAGGGTGAGTGCTCACTAAAGGTTGTCCACCGTTACTTTTTCTAATTGCTTCTTGAGAATCAGCCTAGAGGTCTGGCCCTTCGGAGGCATGGGGGTTGCGCATGTGATGCTGGTCTCCCTGCTGCACACTGGGTCTCTCCAGAAGCCTCTTCTACCACCACTGTCCCCACAGCCTGGGACATGTGTGAAAGCCACCAAGTGAGGCAGGAAGCCTGGTGAGGGGTTGTTGGGGGAGGGGAGTGTATAGAGATAGGCCCGGGGTGGCTCAGAGTCCTCACTGCTCCATGAGGACTGGGTGCCACCTGCCCTCTGCTTCAGTTTCTCCTTTTGCCACAAAAGAGGCTATCTTGCGAGGAGGTGAGATTCACAGTAACGCCTGTAACGAGCTCTGGAATCTGCCCTGACAGCCTGGCTGTCTGTGTGGGACCCAGGGTGGCGTGGAGGGCGGGGCCCTGCTTCTGTTCTTTCTCACATTTTTACTGCATGCTCAGCGGACAGGCTCTGATGGCCAGAGCCCACATCGGCCCTAAAAGCTCCTTTGAAGTGAAGCAACCACTTTTAAGTGCAATTATTTCGAGATAACCCTAAACTCCCTGCTCCTAAGCCAGGAATGTCTCCTCCTCTGCCCTAACCCTCCACCGACCCACCCCCACCCCAAATCAAACCTGACTCCATTCTTTAAAGGCCTTGCTCCTAGAGCTCGGGAATTAGCTGCTTTGATTGTGGTGGTTGTGGTGTTTGCTTTTGTGTTATTCTTCTGTGAAAACAAGAGATTGAAGAGTGTAAATACATTCCTAGCAGGAATGCTCTGAGGAGGATTACAAAACAATTGAAGGGTTGACAAGGAGAGTCCAAGGAAGGGAAGAAAAGAGAAAGAATTGCCAAAAACTCAGAGCTGGAACAGAAGAAATTGACCAACAGGCAAGGATGCAAAGTGTGATGTCGCTTTTTCCAAAAGACTGGGGTGATCTGAGGCTAGAAAGGCAGGAAGGAAAAGTTCATTTACAATTACAAGTTTAAAAAAGCGCGTGACGAACTCAGGTCCCGGACTGGTTTGGAAACCAGTGGGGTTCGGGAAATGCAGAGAGTTGGGGAACAGGTGTTAGGAGCCTGGCTGTGACTCTCACGTTAACACTTTCTATGCCGAAGGCTGGGTAAGGAGGAGGCTCTTAGGAGCTGAGCCTGAGCTGGTCTGGGAAGCTGAGTTGGTAATGTCCCTACGCAGAGGCCCTGGACCCCGTGGCTGACTGCTGACGTGCTGGACATCCTCAGAGGCTAGCTTAACTTCCTCAGAAGTTACCTCCTCAGAGACAGGCTTAACTTCCCATCCCGCCACCACCCCTCCTTGGTTGCCTGACCTCTGGCAAGCCAGTCAACAACTGGGAGCCTCCTGGGATGGAACATTAGCAGCCACCTTTCAGGGTGGTTACCCGGACAAAATTAGATAAGTTGTGCAAAGTGCCTGCCATATATCATGAGGTGGGGAGGCATTTCCTTTTAAAGTGGTAGAACCAGGCCATGGCGATGGTGCTTGGCCTCCCTCTCTAGCCCTGGCTGCCGTGACACACGTGCCTCTGCAAGCTGTCACACAGGCCCTTTGCCCACAGGCTCAGAAATGCCGTCATCACTTGTCTTCCTGATAGATCCACTCTGTTCCCACCTTGCCAGGGTTCTTGCTCTCTTAACATCCAGGTGACGTTTGAGTACAGTAGCTTCAGGAGGGTGTAGGCAGAAAGCGTGCAGTCACCGGGGATGCTGGGTGTCTTGGCTGCTCCCTGGGTAGATCCTACCGAGGACTCTGGAACCGGAATCCTGCGGGGATCCCTGGCTGTGTGTGCTGTAGGCCTGCGCGGGGTGGTGGGGGCCAAGTCTCAGACAAAATCATTCGACAAGCGTGTGCCCAGCACTGAGCAGGTGCCTGCAGTTTGGGGACTGTGTTGGAGGTGCCTGGGAAGGAGGGATTCACTGAGTTGATGCCTAAAACGGCCTTCAACGCAGCGCACATGACAAACCTTGAACTCAGAAATTCTTACAACGATCATGTAAACAAACTCCTCCCACCTCCTCCGCTTGGTTCCTGTGATTTCCTCTCCCCTTTGAAACTGGCTTGGTTGTTTGTGGAAACTTGGTCTCAGCTGGGCAAAACTGTGGGGCCGAGGAGGGAGGGATACTCTCGGCTGCACCGTCTCAGATTTCGAACTCTGTGCTTGGGTCACCATTCACTCAGGTTCATTCATTCATCATTCATTCTTAGTTTATATGATTTATTTCAGAGGCAGTCTCCTGTCACCCAGGCTAAAGTGCAGGGGCGTCATCATGGCTCCCTGCAGCCTTGGCTCCCTGGGCTCAAGTGATCCTCTGCCTTGGCTTCCTGAGTAGCTGGAACTACAGGCACATGCCACCATACCTGGCTAACTTTTAATTATTTTGTAGAGATAGGGGTGGGGGTCTCCCTATGTAGCCCAGTCTGGTCTTGAACTCCTAGGCTCAAGCCATCTACCTACCTGAGCCCCTCAACGTACTAGGATTATAGGCATGAGCCACTACACCTGGCCTTTTTTGTTGTTGTTGAGATGGAGTCTCTCTGTGACCCCCAGGCTGAAGTGCAAATGGCGCGATCTCGGCTCACTGCAACCTCCGCCTCCTGGGTTCAAGCAATTCTCCTGCCTCAGCTTCCCGAGTAGCTGGGACTACAGGCTCCCGCCATCATGCCTGGCTAATTTTTGTATTTTTAGTACAGATGGGGTTTCACCATATTGGCCAGGCTGGTCTCAAACTCTTGACCATGTGATCCACCCACTTCAGCCTCCCAAAGTGCTGGGATTACAGGTGTGAACCACCACACCTGGCCCTCATTTGTTTTTAATTGTAGTAAAAACCACATAACATAAAATTTACCCTCCTAACCATTTTCACATGTGCAGTTCAGTAGTGTTACATATATCCACATCGTTATACAACAAATCTCCAGAACTTTTCATCTTGCAAAGCTAAAATGGTACCCTTTAAAGAACGACTCCCCGTTTCCCTTCCTCACAGCCCCTGGCAACCACCATCCTACTTTCTGTTGCTGTGAGTTTGAGTTCTTTATATCCCTATGTGAGAGGACTCTTTTCATGGACATAGGTGTAATCATTCACTTCACCTCAAGGTTCTTCTGTGTTGTAGCAGGTAGCAGGTTTCCTTCCTTTCCATAGCTGCATCAAGTTCTGTTGTATGGAGAGACAACATTTTCTTTCTTGGCTCACTGCAACCTCCACCTCTTAGGGTCAAGCGATTCTCCTGCCTCAGCTTCCCGAGTAGCTGGGATTACAGGTGCCTGCCACCATGCCCGGCTAATTTTTGTATTTTTGTTTTGTTTGTTTTGAGACGGAGTCTTGCTCTGTCACCCAGGCTGGAGTGCAATGGCATGATCTTGGCTTACTGCAACCTTCGCCTCCCAGATTCAAGCAATTCTCCTGCCTCAGCCTCCCAAATAGCTGGGATTACAGGCGCCCACCACCACGCCCGGCTAATCTTTATATTTTTAGTAGAGATGGGGTTTCACCATGTTGGCCAGGCTGGTCTCAAACTGCTGACCTCAGGCAATCCACCCACCTCGGCCTCCCAAAGTGCTGGAATTACAGGTGTGAGCCACTGCGCCCGGCCAATTTTTGTATTTTTATTAGAGAGAGAGTTTCACCATGCTGGCCAAGCTGGTCTCGAACCCCTGACCTCAGGTGATCCATCCACCTCGGCCTCCCAAAGTGCTGGGATTACAGGTGTGAGCCACTGTGCCCAGCTGAGACCACAGTTTCTTATCCCACGTTATCTTAGCATGGGGTACCTCGCATCTATTGTGTGATGTATCCAGCCTGGATTCGGACTATGCTGTTACTGGCCATTATTGCACACCCACTGAATGCTGGGGACTGTTTTAACGTCTTAGGTAATGGTCTTTAGGAAGTTCTCACACTTTTGGGAAACTCCATTGCAGGTGGAAAAGGTCTTTGTTCCTCCCGTCTCCCTGACCCCCAAGAACACGGTTCCAACAGAACAAGCCCTCATTCCTTGGCCGTGTTTACACGTTCTGAACAAAGGATTCAGTTGGGAACTTCTACTGCTTTGAGAAGCATTTCAAAAAATAGAAATAAGAAAAATGAACAAACAATGCATTTTTGAAATGGTGACATGTCATTTGGGCATTGCACCCACTGTGTGAGATTTGTGGTCTCCATATTTTGGATGAAGAAACAGACGTGTGAGGTGGAGGAAGGGATGGGAGGGGAAAGAGTAGCTTGGAGCAGGGCTAGCAGGAGGCAGCGAGGTACTCAGGGTGCAGTACCTGCCCTGAGAGAAAGCGCCCTGCATATCTGTGCCCTGGGTGCTCACTTGACTCACCTAAGTCCTAGCTCTGGACAGGAGGCTGAGCCTGAGAGAGGCCTCCCCAAGGCCAGGAGCAGCTGTCCACACCCCAAAGCCTGAGAGCCACCCTAAAGTGGGCTCGGGCTGCAAGGGTCTCCATGTTAGAAGTCAGGAAGTCTCCTGGGGACTGAAAACATTGACCTGAAAGAGGCCTGAGCCCCAGGACTTGCACTGTGTCTGAGTTCATCTGCCTGTCCCTTGTCTTAGGTGTTCAGTCCTAATCACTGCTTCTTTTTTTTTTTTTTTTGAGGCGGAGTCTCGCCCTGTGGCCCAGGCTGGAGTGCAGCGGCACGATCTCAGCTCGCTGCATTCTCTGCCTCCCAGGTTCAAGCAATTCTCCTGCCCCAACCTCTTGAGTAGCTGGGATTACAGGTGCGTGCCACCACGCCCAGCTAATTTTTTGTATCTTTAGTAGAGACAGGGTGTTGGCCAGGCTGGTCTCCAACTCCTGACCTCGTGATCCACCTGCCTCGGCCTCCCAAAGCGCTGGAATTACAGGTGTGAGCCACGGCGCCCAACCTTAATTACTGCTTCTTAACATCCCTACAGGAGCCACCTGAAGGTGCTATGGATGCGGGTGAAGAAATGGCATCCAGGCAGGGCTTATGCAGATACCTCTTGCCTCCAAAAGGAGGTTTGGGTCCCTCTGTTGTATTTAAAACAACTTGAAGCTGGGAATTGTGGATGGGGGGAGAGGGTCTCAGTCCCACAGAGACCCAGCTCCCATTTCGTGTGGCCAGGGTGTTGAGAACCTTTGTCCCTGGAGTCCCTGTGCTGAGTCATTAACACATGCGACAAATTCTAGCAGAAATGGCCATTCACTAAGTTGCAAGTGACTTTCTCAGTCTTCTTCACCTTTGTGCAAAGAAAACTGAGAATTCAGCCCTAGAGAATTCAGCTCTGGTTGTGAGTGCCTCTTTCCCAGGGTAGAAACTTCTGGAAAAGCAGATGGAGCCTTGTGGAATGGGGCTCTCTGCCTCTTCTGGGCAGTGACCCTCGATTCCCCTCACCTGTCCCTCCCAACACACCTGGGCTTCTTTGCAGTGACAGGTGTGTGTCTGGAGAGTGGAACGCAGGGTGTGGCTGCGGGATGTGGGGGTCGCAGAGGTGCACCCTGGGATCTGAAGAGCTGGCCCTGTCCTCCCATCTGGACGGGCAAGGAGCTCAGCCTCCTGGACTCTGTTTTCCAACTCATCTAATGGCAGTCCTCCTAATTTCCTCATAGGATGGTTGAGACGGTCAAAAGGAAAGCAGGTGGGAAAACTCCTGGTGAAGCAGAAAGTGTTCCGCTGGGGGAGGTTTTATTTTTCCCTCATGAGGAGTGGACAGTGGAGGTGTGGGGACAGTGGGAGGGAAAGGCCTGGGCAGGCGGGTTTGGGAAAAGATGATGAAGAGCACTTTGGAATTTGTAGATACCAGGAGAAAAAGGGGAGGAGTGCTGTTGGGGGCGGTTTGGGGTTGGAGGCTGAATAAGCAGGGTGTGGAGTGGGGCAGAAGAATCTAACGTGTCCCAAAGTGGAGGGATAGTGAGCAGTCGCTGCAGGTGTGGGGGGTGTGTGTGTGATGTTTTGTGTGTGTCATATGTGTTGTTGTGGTATATGTTGTGTGTGCTGTGGTGTGTGGGAGCTATATTGTATATGTAGGCTGTGTATGCTGTGTGTTGTGTGTGTGGTGTGATATGTTTATCTGTTGTAGTGGTATGTGTTGTGGGGGTGTGTATTTGTGGTGTGTGTGGTGTGTGCTGTGGTGTTTTTGTGTTGTGTGATGTGTGTGTAAGGTTTATGTGTTGCATTATGTGTTGTGTGTATGCTGCGTGTGTTGTGTGTTGTCTGGTACATTGTATTGTGGGTGTGTTGTCGGGTGTGTGTTGTAGGGATGTGTGTGTTGTGTGTTATGTTGTGTTGTGGGTATGTGTGGTGAGTTGTCCATTGTGTGTTGTGTTGTGGGGTGTGTGATGTGTGTTGTGTGGTATGTTGTGTGTGTGTTGTGGGGTGTGTTGTATGGATGTGTGATGAGTTGTGTGGTACATTGTGCTGTGGGGTGTGTGTTGTAGGGGTGTGTGTGGTGTGTATGTGTGGTGTGTGTTGTGTGGTATATGGTCCATTCTGTTGTGGGATGTGTGTTGTAAGGGTGTTTGTGGTGTGTATTGGGTTGTGTTGTGGGCATGTGTGTTGTGTAGCGGATGTTGGGATGCGTTGTGTGTGTTGTGGGTGTGTGTGGTATGTTGTGTGTGTTGTGGGTGTGAATTATAGGGGTGTGTGTGGCATGCGTTGTGTGGTATGTGGTACATTGTGTTGTGGGGTATGTGTTGTAGGGGTGTATGTAGTGTGTGTTGGGGCGTATATATGTGGTGTGTGTTGGGTTGTGTTGGGGGTATGTATGTTGTGTAGTGTGTGTTGGGATGCATTGTGTGTTGTGGGGTGTGTGTTGTAGGGGTGTGTGTAGTGTGTGGTGGGGTGTATATGTTTGGTGTGTGTTGGGTTGTGTTGGGGGTATGTTGTGTACTGTGTGTTGGGATGCATTGTGTGTGTTGTGAGGTGTGTGTTGTAGGGGTGTGTGTAGTGTGTTGGGGTGTATATGTGTGGTGTATGTTGGGTTGTGTTGGGGGTATGTATGTTGTGTAGTGTGTGTGTTGGGATGCACTGTGTGTGTTGTGGGGTGTGTGTTGCACGGTGTCCTCCTGGGCATGGTCCCACCTTGGCAGTGCTGCCTCTGCCTGGGCCACCCTTTGGGCAGCTTCTCCTGAGCTCTGCCTGGCTTAGCTGGCCTGTGCCCGCCACCTGGTGGCCGAGAGTGGAAGGGCGACCGGGCGTCTCACCACGGCCATGGCTTGGGCGCATCCTCTTTTAAGAACAGGTCCTGTCCCCCTCTCTGCTTGTGTCTCTCCTCTTCAGCGTCTTGTCTCTACCTCCTTCTCTCACCTCTGTACCAAGGGGGTCGGATTCTTCCTGGGTTTCCCCAAACATCTCAGCGTAAATGGGAGCGAAGTCTCAAAGGCTGCCTGCCTCCCAGGATGGTCGTGAGGATGACACGGATGAGGAGTGGGCTGTGACAGGATGTGGTAGGTCGCAGGCCCCTCATGCATGACAGGATAGGTACAGGACCAGCTTGCAACCCCTCAGAATCAGGTGGCTATTGTGGAGCCGCCCCTTCAGGATCCCAGCACGGGTTCCGTCCCTGTCAGTTCACGGGAAAGGTGGCCAGGTGTCAGCAGTCAGGCATTTCTACTCCATGCAACACCCACCTGCTGTCTATTTTCTTTTCTCTTTTCTTTTATCTTTCCCCTCCCCTCCCCTCCCCTCCCNGGGGTGTGTGATGTGTGTTGTGTGGTATGTTGTGTGTGTGTTGTGGGGTGTGTTGTATGGATGTGTGATGAGTTGTGTGGTACATTGTGCTGTGGGGTGTGTGTTGTAGGGGTGTGTGTGGTGTGTATGTGTGGTGTGTGTTGTGTTTATCTGTTGTAGTGGTATGTGTTGTGGGGGTGTGTATTTGTGGTGTGTGTGGTGTGTGCTGTGGTGTTTTTGTGTTGTGTGATGTGTGTGTAAGGTTTATGTGTTGCATTATGTGTTGTGTGTATGCTGCGTGTGTTGTGTGTTGTCTGGTACATTGTATTGTGGGTGTGTTGTCGGGTGTGTGTTGTAGGGATGTGTGTGTTGTGTGTTATGTTGTGTTGTGGGTATGTGTGGTGAGTTGTCCATTGTGTGTTGTGTTGTGGGGTGTGTGATGTGTGTTGTGTGGTATGTTGTGTGTGTGTTGTGGGGTGTGTTGTATGGATGTGTGATGAGTTGTGTGGTACATTGTGCTGTGGGGTGTGTGTTGTAGGGGTGTGTGTGGTGTGTATGTGTGGTGTGTGTTGTGTGGTATATGGTCCATTCTGTTGTGGGATGTGTGTTGTAAGGGTGTTTGTGGTGTGTATTGGGTTGTGTTGTGGGCATGTGTGTTGTGTAGCGGATGTTGGGATGCGTTGTGTGTGTTGTGGGTGTGTGTGGTATGTTGTGTGTGTTGTGGGTGTGAATTATAGGGGTGNAAAAAATAAGACGAGAAAAATGAGAGATTGATGGTCAACTTAAATTAGGATATATTGGTAAAACATAATTTAAGTTGTAGAAATAGTTAAACAGTGTTTTTGAAGTAGCTACCCAGAGGTTTTGATAAAATCAAAGGTGGGGGTTGCATTCAGCATTTCCCAGGTGCATTTGGTCGTGGAGTCCTTCCTGGGAACCACCTCTCCACACTACAGTTTGGGGAATGTCAGTTTGGGAAACTCTTCTCTATGGTTTTACCTTCTTCTTCTCCACCAGCATCTGCTGCAAAAAGAATAAATCAGTAAGACTTTGGCTGGGCGCGGTGGCTCACGCCTGTAATCCCAGCACTTTGGGAGGCCGAGGCGGGTGGATCATGAGGTCGGGAGATCGAGACCTCCCGTTCACATCCTGGCTAACACGGTGAACTCCCGTCTCTACTAAAAATACAAAAAAATTAGCCGGGCGTGGTGGCGGGCAACTGTATTCCCAGCTACTCAGGAGGCTGAGGCAGGAGAATGGTGTGAACCCGGGAGGCAGAGCTTACACTGAGCAGAGATTGTGCCACGGCACTCCAGCCTGGGCAAGAGAGCGAGACTTGTCTCAAGAAAAAAAAAAACAAAACAAAACAGTAAGACTTCAAGCCCTGCTGGCATTCTCCACAAGGGTGTTACCACCCGAAGGGGATGAAATTGGCTCCTGAAGAGTAAAAAAATCTATTTTTTCTTTCCTTTTTTTTTTTTTTCCCTTAGAGACAGGGTCTTGCTCTGTCGCCCAGTCTGGAGTACAGTGATCTCACTGCAACCTCAAATTCCTGGGCTCAAGTGATCCTCCCATCTTAACCTCCCAAGTAGCTGAGACTACAGGTGCATGCCAACATGCCTAGCTAATTTAAAAAACTTTTTGTAGAGACAGGGTCTTGCTATGTTGCCCAGGCTGGTTTCAAACTCCTGGCTTCAAGCAATCTTCCTGCCTCAACCTCCCAAAGTGTTGGGATTACAGGTGTGAGCCACTGTGCCCGGCCCAATTCTTATTTTTTGAATGTGTAAAGCATAGATACACATTCAGTCCATAAGCGGATATGTGGTCTATCTGTAGTATTAACGTTGCATGAAGGAGGGAGTATTAGAGGAAAAATGTCTACAAAGGCTCCATAGGAGGGCGATTACAAAAAGAAAAGAAAAGACTGAAAAATGCTGACATAGAGGCATTTCAGTTGGTGAAATGGAGTTTGGTGAGGCTCTGCCACTGTGCACCTTGGGGTGAGTTGTCTACCTTTTTGAGCTTCAGGTTTCTAATCTGGGAAATGAAGACTTTTGCCACCTCATAAGATTGCGGTGAGCTTTAACGAGACGAGAATAGTGCCTGACAAACAGGAGGTGTTTGGAAAAACGGAGGCTGCAGATAGACCTTTAATCCTGAAACTTTGCTGTCTGCTCACAGTAAGTTGTAGCACAGTCAGCCAACATACCACCATGTTGGGCTCGTCCACCTTTAAGGCTGTAGACGGATGGATAAAGGCACAGGGAGCTTGGTATAGACAGGCTGAAGGAAAAGGACCTGAGAAACTACTATTTTACAGCTTACAAAGTAAACCAGGAAAGCAACAGCCTGGGGGGATCACTGCTGGGTGCTAAGCTGCTCCTGGCCACCGGGGTCCCAGACCTGGAATCAGATACTTCATCTTTGAGGCCCACCCTGCATGTACCCTGATATCAGAGGCTGGGATAGACACCGAGGCGGGCGGGACAGGCCAAGGCAGGAAATGTCTGCTGGATCTAAAAATAGTGTTGGGAGGGAACAGGAAACAGAAACTTTGGGCCAACATGGAAATGCTTTCTGAATTGTCAGGAAATCAGGACTAGAGATGCAGGGGCAGCCACCACCCTGCAGGAACACTGCAACTCCCTGTGAACTCTCTGGAAAGAACTGGAGAGCCAGAGTTGGGTGGGCTGGGGAGGGGCGTTCCAACTGAGAAACACCAGGCTCACCTTTGCGTAGTTCCTAACACAGCACTTTTGTGCCCTGTTGATCTTATTTATTTATTTATGAGACGGAGTCTCGCTCTGTTGCCCAGGCTGGAGTGCAGTGGCGCCATCTCAGCTCACCGCAAGCTCCGCCCCCCAGGTTCACGCCATTCTCCTGCCTCAGGCTCCCGAGTACCTGGGACTACAGGCGCCCGCCACCATGCCTGGCTAATTTTTTTGTATTTTTAGTAGAGACGGTATTTCACCGCATTAGCCAGGATGGTCTCCATCTCTTGACCTCATGATCCACCCACCTCAGCCTCCCAAAGTACTGGGATTACAGGTATGAGCCATTGCGCCCGGCCATATATTTTGAGACGGAGTCTTGCTCTGTCACCCAGGCTGGAGGGTAGTGGTGTGATTTTGACTCACTGCAACCTCCGCCTCCAGGGTTCAAGTGATTCTCCTGCCTCAGCCTCCCGAGTAACTCGGATTTCAGCGCATGCCACCATGCCCGGCTAATTTTTTGTAGTTTTAGTAGAGATGGGGTTTTACCATGTTGGCCAGGCTGGTATCGAACTCCTGACCTCAAAGTGCTGGGATTACAGGAGTGAACCACCGCACCTGGCCCCTGTTGATCTTTAATTGCATGTAGATGTCATTCCTTATTGGGTTGACCAATAGTCCTGGTTTGTCCAGGACTGAGTAGGTTCCTGGGACATGGAACTTTTTTTTTTTTTGAGACTGAGTCTCACTCTGTTGCCCAGGCTGAAGTGCAGTGGTTCAATCTTGGCTCACTGCAACCTTCACCTCCCAGGTTCAAGTGATTCTCCCATCTCAGCCTCCTGAGTAGCTGGGGCGGGCGGGCACCCCCA
This sequence comes from Theropithecus gelada, assembly GCF_003255815.1. Classification (NCBI taxonomy): domain Eukaryota; kingdom Metazoa; phylum Chordata; class Mammalia; order Primates; family Cercopithecidae; genus Theropithecus; species Theropithecus gelada. The sequence continues at coordinate 156,075,181 of NC_037670.1, forward strand.
TGGCTAATTTTTGTATTTTTAGTAGAGATGGGTTTTCGCCATGTTGGCCAGGCTAATCTTGAACTCCTGACCTCAGGTGATCCACCTGCCTCAGCATCTGAAAGTGCTGTGATTACAGGCATGAGCCACTGTGCCTGGCAACTTTGAGTTTTAAAAGTGGTGTGAGTACTAGCAAACTGACAAGTTGTTTACTCTCTTTACACAGAATGCTCAAGTGTCTTAAAGCATTAGTGCAGTGGGTTCAATCTTGCCTGCCCAGAAAGTCACTTGGGCGGTTGTTAAAAATCCCCCAGCCCCAGGCTGCACTCCAGACCAGTTGAATTAGTTTCTGGGGGTGGTACCCAGGTGTCTGTGTTTCTTTTCTTTTCTTTCTTTTCTTTTTTTTTTTTGAGACGGAGTTTCACTCTTGTTGCCCAAGGCTGGAGTGCAATGGCACCATCCCGGCTCACTGCTCACTGCAACCTCTGCCTCCCAGGTTCAAGCGATTCTCCTGCCTCAGCCTCCCAAGTAGCTGGGATTACAGGCTCCTGCCACCATGCCTGGCTAATTTTTGTATTTTTAGCAGAGATGGAGTTTTGTCATGTTGGCCAGGCTGGTCTCGAACTCCTGACCTCAGGTGATCCACCCACCTGAGCCTCCCAAAGTTCTGGGATTACAGGTGTGAGCCAGCACACCCGGCCTGCAAAATTTATTTTTAAGTTGTGTCCCCAGCCTCCACTGCAGACCACTGAGCCGAGATCGCACCACTGCACTCCAGCCAGGGTGACAGAGCAAGATTCCTTCTCCAAAAAAAAAAAAAAAAAGTTTTGCAAGGGTTCCCCTGGGCATACTTTGAGAAACACTGACCTAGAGTTTTATTCCCTATAGATCTTCTAGATTTGAACAGAAAGGGATGTTTTGATCAATCCAATTAAAACATTTATTAGGCCAGGCATGGTGGTTCATGATGGTAACCCCAGGGTTTTAGAAGGCTGAGGTGGGAGGAACGCTTGAGGTGAGGAGTTGGTGACCAGCTAGAGAAACATAGCAAGACTCTGTCTCTATAATTTTTTAAAAAATCAGCCAGGTGTGGTGTTGTGTACTTGTCTCAACTACTTGGGAGGCTGAGGGGGGAGGATCACTTGAGCCTAATAGTTTAAATGAAACCAGCCTGGGTGATAGCCAGACCGCGTCTCTCCAAACAAACAAACAAACAACAACAACAACAAATACTCACACAGTGAAGGACTGCTGAAGGGGGTTACAAAGATGACTCAATCAAGGTTGCTATTCTTTTTTTTTTGAGACAGGATCTGGCTCTGTTGTCCAGGGTGAAGTGCAGTGATCATGGCTCACTGCAGCCTTGATCTTCCAGGTTCAAACCATTCTCCCACCTCAGCCTCCCAAGTAGCTGGGACCATAGGTTTGTGACACTATGCCCTGTTAATTTTTTTTTAAATGTTTTGTGGACATGGGATCTCACTATGTTGCCCAGGCTGATCTTGAATTGCTGACCTCAAGTGATGCTCCCCACCCGGCCTCCCAAAGTGCTGAGATTACAGGCATGAGCCACTGCTCCTGGCCCAAGTTTGCTATTCTAAATTCAATTCACTTTATTTGTTTTAAAAATTATTTTTTTTAAAACAGAGATGGGGGGGGTCTTGCTATGTTGGCCAGGTTGGTCTCGAACTCTTGGCCTCAAAAAATCTTCTTGCCTCAGCCTTCCAAAGTGCTAAGAATACAGGCATGAGCCACCATGCATGTCCAACAATTCACTTTTAAGGAGCAAGAGAGGTGCACATCAGGACAGCTGGTAACGAGAGTCACCCCTGGAGGCAAACCTAGTATTGACAGATAAAAAGGCACTGAGTTGAGAGTCAGAACTCCTGGGTCATCATCACACCCCTAATATTAATGAGCTATGCATGCAATCCTTCGAAAATGATCCCCCTTTCCTTGTCCTCATCTTCTTTTTCTGCAAATTGCAAGGCTTGAAATACCTGACTTCTAAGGCTTCATCTTGTCTGACACTTTGGGATTCTGAAGCTGGCCACCATGTCTTCTCTAGCATGAACCCCGAAAAACTGAGACAGGTCTCAGCTAATTTAGAAAGTTTGTTTTGTCAAAGTTGAGGACGCGCACCTGTGACACAGCCTCAGGAGGTCCTGATGACACGTGGCCAAGGTGATCAGAGCACAGTTTGGTTTCATACATTCTAGGGAGACATGAGATGTCAATCAACATATGCAAGATGAACATTGGTTTGGTCTGGAAAAGCAGGACAACTAGAAGCAAAGGTGGGAGGCTCGAAGCAGGGAGGGGGCTTCCAGGTCATGGGTAGATAAGAAACAATGGTTGCATTCTTGTGCGTTTCTGATTAGCCTCTCCAAAGGAGGCAATCAGATAGGCATTCATCTCAGTGAGCAGAGGGGTGACTTTGAATAGAATGGGACCGGGTTGGCCCTAAGCAGTTTCCAGCTTGACTTGTCCCTTTAGCTTAGTGATTTGGGGACCCCAGGATTTATTTTTCCTTTCATATGAGAGAGCAAGTATGTAGGACTCTGGGCAAATAATTCCCATGCTGTGGACAAACTACTTGTATTTTGCAAATAAGTGGCAATGCTTTGGCTAAGAAGAGAACACATTCGCTTGGGGAGAAGAGAGGTAAAGTCGTAGGGTCCCACATGGAGAATGATGAGGGGGAGAACCTAGGGATTCCAGAGTTGAGCTGACAGCAGCATTTGTTGCAGGTGGGAGAGGGAGAGAATGGGGGCTTGCTGCACACGTATTAGTCTGCTAAGGCTGCCATAATACAGTGCCACAAACTGGGTGGCTTAACAAAAAGAAACTTATTTGGAGGCTTTCTAGGTCTGAGATCAAGGTGTAGGCAGAGCCACACTCCCTCTGAAGGCACCAGGGAGAGATCTGTTCCAGATCTTCCTCCTAGCATCTGCTAGTTCTTGGTTTGTGAAATATTGCATGTTCTCCCTCTGTTTAAATTTCTCCTTTTTATAAGTTGTATTGGGTTAGGGGCCCACTCTACTCTAGTATAATTCATCTGGACTAGTTCCATTTGCAATGACCTGCTTTCCAAATAAGGCTACATGCTGAAGTACTAGGGGTTAGAACTTCAGCACAAAAATTTTGGGGGAAAATAAATAACTCCACCTGTAACGGTGGCGATGCACTGCAGCTGCCACTAAACAGGGCTCAATTTCTAAAGAAAGTTCAGAGGTTCACAAAGGCGGTGCTTCCAAATATGCATTTATTAGTGGAGCAGAATATAGTATAGCTGCAATATCAAAGTAGGAGTGTCATCACAGCCAAAGGCTGTGCCTCCCAGTAAGGGGTCTGGAGAAGCCAAGTCCAAGGTTTTTTTTTTTTTTTTTTTTTTTTTTTTCCTCTGTCACCCAGGCTGGAGTGCAGTGGCACGATCTCAGCTCACTGCAAGCTCCGCCTCCCGGGTTCACACCATTCTCCTACCTCAGCCTCCCCAGCAGCTGGGACTACAAGCGCCCACCACCACGCCCAGCTGATTTTTTGTATTTCTAGTAGAGATGCGGTTTCACTGTGTTAGGCAGGGTGGCCTCGATCTCCTGACCTTGTGATCCACCCGCCTTGGCCTCCCAAAGTGCTGGGATTACAGGCGTGAACCACCACACTGGAACTTTGTGGTGGTTATTTACATATTAAATGTCTGCTTTATAGTTCAGGGGTCTCTTGAGGAATCAGTATGCCCATTTACCTGTTTTGTGTGTGTGTGTGTGTGTGTGTGTGTGTGTGTGTGACTTAAGAGCAAAATTGTAGTTGTGGGGGCCTGGAGTTCTGGAATTTTTGCAATGGTTACACTTTTTGTTATGTGTGAAGCTGAGACCTTGCATGGTTAAGAAGTTGGAAAGACCACCAAATGAGGACTGAGTCCCAGCTGGGTCCTTTATTAACCATCTGACCCTAGCAAATTGTTTCTTTGCGCCTCAATTTCTTCTGTAAAAGCAGAGAACATATTGCGTACCTTCCAGGAGTAAATGCAACAGTGTATGTGAAAGTCCTTTTTGATCTACGAAGCTCTGTGCAAGGGCAGGGTACTAGTCCTGCTGTTATTCTTCAACGTAACATTGTTTCCATGGGAAAGCTCAATCTGCTTTATGACAATTGGATTTACAACGTAGTTTCCAGGAATGCATTTGTCTCAAAGCAGTCTTTGGCCAAGAGCAACATAACCTGACCTAGGGATAAAATGCACTGTGGCAAAAGGCAGGAACTGCCCGTGCAGGTTTTAACAACAAAAGAGAGAAAAAAAAAACTTTTACAAGCTATAGTACTCATCTTGCCTCACCTTGTCCATCTATAGTTAAGTCCTTATATTAGTTAGGGTTCTCCAGAGAAACAGAAAAAAAGAGGGTGTATTAGTCCATTCTTATGCTGGTATAAAGAATTACCTGAGACTGGATCATTTATTTAAAAAGAGGTTTAATTGATTTACAGTCCCAAAGGCTTAACAGGAAGCATGGTTAGGAGACCTCAGGAAACTTACAATCATGGCGGAAGCAAGCACATCTTTACCATGGTGGAGCAGGAGAGAGAGAAGTGGGGGAAGTGCCACACTTTAAACCATCAGACCTCATGAGAACTCACTCACTATCATGAGAACATCATGGGGAAAATCCGCCCCCATGATCCAGTCACCTCCCACCAGGTCCCTCCTCTGACATGTGGGGATTACAATTCGAGAAGAGATTTGGGTGGGGACACAGAGCCAAACCATATCAGAGGGTCTCTCTCTCTCTCAAGGATTTGACTCGGGCAATTGTGGAAACTAGTAAATTCAAAATCTTTGGGATAGGCCAGCAGGCTGCTGACCCAGGGAGGAGCTGCAGTTTGAATCCTAAGGCAGCCTGAATGACACCTTTGTCCATGTCACTGATCTTTCTGGCAAGGAACCACCTGCCATGTGGCCGGTGGGATGAAGGAGAAGGCTGACCAAGATGAATCCTCCTCATGTACTGCCATGTTGACTGCTCAGGATGTGGTCCAGAGGGGCAAGGAGCTGGGCATCACTGCCTTACACATCAAGCTCCTGGCCACAGGAGGAAATAGGACCAAGACCCCTGGACCTGGGGTGTGGTTGGTCCCCCGAAACCTTGCCCGCTCACGTATGAAGATCTGGTAGATTGAGGACATCACCCCCAGCCGCTCTGACGGTATCTTCCAGAAGGAGGGTTGCTGTGTTCACTGTTTGTGAACAGGACTCCTCAAATTGTTTGCTGTGAATAAATTGCCTTTGTGTAAACTAAAAACCAAACAAAACCAAAAAACAACACCAGTCTTTTGGCAGAATTCCCTCTTGGTTGGGGTAGGTCAGTCTTTGCTCTACTCAGGCCTTCAAACTGATTGGCTGAGGCCTGCCCACGTTGCAGAGGGTAACCCACTGTACTCAATGCCTACTGATTTAAACGTTTGTCTCATCTAAAAAAATATCTCCACAGAAACATCTAGAATAATATGTTTCATGAAATATCTGGGTGCCATGGCCCAGCCAAGTTGACACATAAAATTCACCATCCCAGCCACCCTCTTTGTCCCTCTCTGATGCCCTTCTTGTCACCACCTCCTCCCCAGGGATGTAGCAACTATCCTGATGTTGGAGTATTTCCTTCTCTCTTATGTTTCTGTATGATTACTACAAAGGTTTGTATATCAATAAGGCAGGTAAAGTGGAAGTTCCAGCTGAGGCACCCAGACAATAGATGAGAAGTGAGGTCCTGTTGGAGGATTTATGAAGGAAGACCAGCTGAACAACCCCTAACCCTCATCCACCATGAGAGTATAAATGAGTCAGAGATTCGAGATTTGAGGAGGATTTATGGCATCATCTCCTGTTAGTGAGCTCCAAGGTACATGATCTCCAAAGGGGAGAGGTCAGAAGGGCCTACCTCCCACCTCAAGCCTGGATGAGCATCCTCTGCACTTATTTTTGGGTGTTCAGGGGACAAGTGCCAGACTCTCACTTGAGAAATCTAAAGGGTGATGATATGATTTGGCTGTGTCCCTACCCAAATCTCATCTTGAATTGTAATCCAAATTGTAATCCCCATGTATTGAGTGAGGGACCTGATGGGAGGTGGTTGGATCATGGGGGCTGTTTTCCCCATACTGTTCTTGTGATAGTGAGTGTGTTCTCATGAGATCTGGTTGTTTGATAAGTGTCTGGTGCTTTCCCCTTCTCTCTCTCTGTCTCTCTCTCTCTCTCTCTGACCACCATGTAAGACATACCTTGCTTCTGCTTCATCTTCTGCCATGATTGTAAGTTTCCTGAGGCCTCTCCAGCCATGCAGAACCATGAGTCAGTTAAACTTCTTTTTTTTTTTTTTGAGATGGAGTTTCACTCTTGTTGCCCAGGCTGGAGTGCAATGGTGCGATCTTGGCTCACTGCAACCTCTGCCTCCCGAGATCAAGCGATTTTCCTGCCTCAGCCTCCTGAGTAGCTGGGATTACAGGCACCCGCCACCACACCTGGCTAATTTTGTATTTTTAGTAGAGACAGGGTTTCTCCATGTTGGTCAGGCTGGTCGTGAACTCCCGACTTCAGGTGATCCACCCACCTCTATCTCCCAAAGTGCTGGGATTACAGGCATGAACACCTTGCCCTGCAATTAAACCTCTTTTGTTTGTAAATTACCCAGTCTCAGGTAGTATCTTTATGGACTAACAAAGGTGGTCACTGGTTGACCAGCTACTTTAAAGGTAGAACCAAGGTAGGTGGCTTCACTGGGGGTCCCTGCACTCCCATAGTTTGCCAGAGTGAAGAACATGAGACCAGTTGTGCCTCGAGTGCAAGAGCGCTGCAGAGGATCTTCTAGAGCCCATGGAGAAGATGGCCTGGGGGAGAGGGATAAAGAGACTTCTGCAGATAGAAGCTGGGGACATTCCTGATTCTCAGGGCTGTGGAGGGAGTCAGTGACCAGCTAGATAAGACATGCACTGGTCATTATCAGGAGACTGGGAGCTCTAAAGATCCCTGAAGACCCTGAAAACTCATGGCAGCATCCATGAGAGTCACCTTTAACCATTTCCTAGGCTACAGAGGATGATGCCAGTATTGGTCAAGTAAGAACTTCCTGCCCCTTTCCCTTCCTCTCCCTTCTCTGATCTGGAGGGGTCAGAAACTAGGGTTGGCAAGGTGGGGGAGGAGTCAGTCTCTTTCTCCACTGGACTGGCTCCTCTGTAGCTGGCCTGAGCTGTGTAGTTTGTAAGCATTCCCTCCCCTCCCGGGGCAGAGTGTAGAGTGTACTTCCCCACCCCATTGGTATTGGGCTTGGCCATGTGACTTGCCAGAGGGCTGTGGGCTTGTGTCACATGAATAGAGGCTTGCAGTGCCCTTGCACTGGAGGCTTTCCTCTTGTGCCTCTGCCATCATCAAGAGAACATTTCCCAGGTAGACCAGTGCTCCTAAAGAATAAGACACCTGGAGCGTCTTCTTTTTTTTTTTTGAGATGGAGTTTCACTCTTGTTGCCCAGGTTGGAGTGCAATGGTGTGATCTTGGCTCACTGCAATCTTCACCTCCCGGGTTCAAGCAATTCTCCTGCCTCAGCTTCCCGAGTAGCTGGGATGACAGGCATCTGCCACCACACCCAGCTAATTTTGTATTTTTAGTGGAGACGGAGTTTCTCCATGTTGTTCAGGCTGGTCTCAAACTCTTGACCTCAGGTGATCCACCTGCCTCAGCCTCCCAAAGTGCTGGGATTATAAGTGTGAGCCACCGCGCCTGGCCAACACCTGGAGCTTCTTCCAATGGAGCTCATGCTTAGTGCTGAGCCAGCCCGTATCAGCGCAGCCACTCCACTGACCCTCAGACTTGCCAGCTAGAAATGGAAGCTTATTTCTGTGGGTCATTGAGCTTTGGGCTGGTTTATTATGTAGCATAGTTATGGCAATAATTGACTGATAAAAGGAGTAACCAAATACAGTAAAAAGTTACGATGATTACATTAAAACATTATTAACTGGAGGACATTGTTTATTGGATAGAACTGCCTAAATTTCTCTGGGGTGAAGGAAGAACATGCCTAACTAAATAAATTTAAAGGAACATTAATGGAGAACAATAAAGTTGCTTTATGATTATATCCATGAGCCCTGCTTGTTCAATTCAACAGTTACAGGTACTTCCATGAGCACTATGTTATAATGCTGTATATATTTACAAATTTACACGAATAGCATCATGCTGTATTCTACAAATTGCCCTTTCCACTCAATGTTATATTTTTGAGATTTATCCAGGTTGATGCTTGTAATTCTAGTTTTTCATTTAAATTGTTAAAAATATTTCATTATGGGCCAGGTATGGTGGCTCACACCTGTACTCCCAGCACTTTGGGAGGCCAAGGCGGGCGGATCTCTTGAGGCTGGGAGTTTGAGACCAGCCTGGACAACATGGTAAAACCCCATCTCTACTAAAATACGAAAATTTTCTGGGTGTGGTGGCACATGCCTATAATCCCAGCTAATCGGGAGGCTGAGGCAGGAGAATCGCTTGAACCTGGGAGGCAGCGGAGGTTGCAGTTAGCTGAGATCACGACACTACACTCCAGCCTGGGCAACAGAGTGAGACTCCCTCTTAAAAAAAAAAAATCATTATGCAAATATACCACATTTAAAAAAATCCACTGTCTCAGTGATGGACACTTGAGTTGTCCCCACTCCATGTTTTGCTATTACAAAATATGTGTCAAGAACCATGCTTGTATTGAGTTTTCCTGGTCATATATATGTGAGTCTTTCAAGGATATATATCTAAAGCTGAATGGCAATCATTGATGCTGTTTACCATGTACCAAATTTCCATTTGTCTTCTTGCTGGACCCAAGACAGAATTGTACTCCCTGTCCCCTTGATGTTAGACCTAGCTAAATGACATCTTTGGCCAATGAGATATAAGTGGGGGTGGTAAATGTCACTCACAGGTGGAAGCTCTTAGAATCTGGTATGGGATTCTCCCTTTCCTTCCTACTGCCACAATCCCAGACTCAAGCGATCCTCCCACCCCAGGCTCCCAAGTAGCTGGGACCACAGTTGTGCAGCCACATGCCCAACTCATTTTTTATTTTTTATTTTTTGTAGACCCAGAGTCTCCCTATGTTGCCAAGGCTGGTCTTGAACTCCTAGGCTCAAGCAATCCTCCTGCCTTGCCCTCCCAAAGTGCTGGGATTGACTCATCTGGGTGGTGAGGTTGCATCCTCCTCCTTCTGGTGGGTAGAACAGCATGGAGCTCTGCTCCTAGCTAACCCATGATGGATACGTAGCATGAGGAAGAAATCTATCTTGATTTTAGCTCCTGAGATTTAGTTTATCTTGTTCAGTCAGCATAACCTTCCATTCTGTCTGAAACATAAATCAGTAACTGCAGAGCAGCACTCCTTCAGTAAAACACTTGTTCATGGTGCTGGCTTAGGTGCTGTGTGATGTGCAGTGAGAAAACACAGAAGGCTGGAGAAATAGTCACCCACATTACACAGCGGAGAAACATTATGTACAGCAGCACTTGTAGGAGTTCGAGAGGTAGATAATTTACCTAATGAACTTGTAGATTTAGGGAAAGAGTCTGGAAAGCAGAATTTTGTTGTCGTCGTTGTTTTGAGACAAGGTCTCATGCTGTCATCCAGGCTGGAGTGCAGTGGTACAATCACAGTTCACTGCAGCCTTGACCTCCCAGGCTCAAGTTATCCTCCCACCTTAGCCTCCCAAGTAGCTGGGACCACAGGTGCATGATACCACACCAGGCTAATATTTTTTTTTTTTGTAAAGACAGGGTTTTACCCTGTTGCTTAGGCTGGTCTAGAATTCCTGGGCTCAAGCGATCCTCCTGCCTCAGCCTTCCAAAGTGCTGGGACTACAGGCATGAGCCACTGCATTTGGTCAGCAGAATATTGTGTGTTACTTACTCTTGACAATGCTTGACAAGGTATTACAAGAAAGAGATGAGTTCAGGAAAGAGTTGGCCAATGTACACCCCTTTTAGGGCTGGAAAAAGCAAATGCTTCTTATCTCCAAACAGTCAAAGATAAAATTGAGAAAGGCTTGGACAAATAATGATGAAAATTTAGTTTTGTAAGCAAGGATTAAATCACAGCCATAGATGTTACACCCATTTAAAAAATCTCTGGATGTATTAAGGCATCTTTTAGTAATGGTCCCTGTTCTAGCAATTAGACAAAATGTACCAGGGAAAAAGATTAAGGGTGTGGACCAAAATATCTTCAATTAAATCTAGAGTGGCATGGTAGAAAGAAAGTAAAGAAATATAGCTAACAGGAGATTTATTTATAAAGGAAGTTTGACCCCTAGCATTACCTGGAATCAAATGATAAGAGACTAAGGGTTTTGAGAAAATTATACATGCTGCCAAAGAACCACTGACCTCATCTAGACTTCATATGAATCTCAAAACAAACTTTGGGTCCTCCAGACAATGTGCTTAGGAGGATGCTCTGCCCATAAGGAGAGCATATCTTCCGGGTTCCCCTGCAATTGTGGCCAAAGATGGTGGAAAAGGGCTATCTCTTGAAGGGTAAGCTCAGGCCTACAGAGAATGTTCCAGGAGATGAAGTCAAGACCTAATCAAGAATACACTTTATCCCTGGGGAAGAATACTTTGAGATTTCAGAATTGCTGTGACCCATTATTCTCTTTTCTGAATGGGAGTGTTGACTGCCATTTTCTTGTCCCATGGTTCAATATTAAATATTGGTACATTGGCAAAGACAGCTTATCTTTTTAGTCTTCTAATAAAGAGACATTGACTCAAGATCTAGAGATAACTACTCATCACTTTGATGTAAAAATTACTGTGAAAAATTGATATCTTGGGCTTTAAGCTTGATGCGTTGTTGGGATGGGGCCTTTGAGTTATCTCCCTTGAGAAAGGAAGAGTATATTTCCATCCAGGAATAAGAGTAGACCAAATATTGGCTTTTGAATGAGGTTAGACTGTGTGAGTCATCATTGCTGTTCACCAGTATTTCTGATTCTCTTCTTAGCTATTGTTCCAGATGGGTTGCTCAGGTCTGACATTGGTCATGCAAAGCGTTGAATGAATTCTACAATGTCACAAGACATGCATAAAGAAATAGGAGCTATTTTATAAAAGGACAAACTCACAAGACCAGGGTTAGCAAGGCTTCATGCGTACAGTCTCTCTCAGTGATGCCAGGGCCAGACCACCTGCCCTCAGGGCTGGAGGTTCATTCCAGTGGAAAGCTTCTTCCACACTGCAGTGTCTCTTTCTGTAGGGAAAGTATAAGAGTGTAGCTTTATTAGAGGGGAGACACAAGATGCTTAGTGCTAGGCAGTCTGGATTTGGGGTGCTGGGCTTATCAGATTTGTCTAAGGACCTTGAGCCTTGTGGGATGTTACAGTCATCTCTGATCGGGGAGGAAGAAGATACCAGTGCAGGAAGATGAGCTGGGCACTGCCCCTCTAGCTGGGAAAAGGGAAAATCTATCCAGTACTAACCAGCTTGCTGTCTGGAAAACCTGCGGTGAGTGCCTTGGGTTGCATTTCTCCATGCCATTGAAGATAGAAGCATCCATATGACTTGCTTTGGCCAATGAATGTGAGCATTTGAAGCCTCCCTGAGCCTGTATGCAACTTACCTTTTTCTTCTCCCTACTATGGTCACTGTTGAAGTTGCAGAAAATGAGCCTCCATCAGCCTGTGTCCCCGCATGAGGACAGTTTGAAACAGACACTCCAGCTGAGCTGGGAGAGACGAGCAGCATGAGGCAGAAATAAACCTTCGTTGTCTTATATTGTTGATTATTTGTGAGTTTGTTTGTTTGTTTGTTGTTTTGAGATGGAGTCTTGCTCTGTCACCTAGGCTGGAGTGCAGTGGTGCAATCTCAGCTCACTGCAAGCTCCGCCACCTGGGTTCAAGAGATTCTCCTGCCTCAGCCTCCCTAGTAGCTGGGATTACAGGCACGTGCCACCACACTTGGCTAATTTGTTTTGTGTGTGTGTGTGTGTGGTTTTTTTTTTTTTTTCTATTTTTAGTAGAGACAGGGTTTCACCATGTTAGCCAGGATGGTCTCAATCTCCTGACCTCGTAATCTGCCCGCCTCGGCCTCCCAAAGTGCTGGGATTACAGGCGTGAGCCACCATGCCCGGCCTGTGAGTTGTTCTTAACAGCAGTATCACTGTCCTAGTCTATCCTGACCAATACGAATGAATCTTCTGAGTGATGGGGTATGCACATCCTTGGCCTTCCTAGATATTGCCAAATTGCCTTCCAGAGTAATTGCTTCAGGCAGTGCTATTCCTTACAGGAGAGATAACTCGGAGCTTTTCTTTTCTTAAACTCCTACCCTGCAATGGTCATCGTTGGATTCCAGTTGGTCTTTGAGTTGCTACTTGTCATCCTGGGTCTCAGGCAAGAGTGGGATAGACCTGTTAAGGAGGGAAGAAGAGTGAGAATCTAGGCAGATTGGATGAAGACTGAAAACCTGGGAGGTCTGAAATCAGAGAGGTCAGCTGAGACAGGGAGAAATGAGTGTCCAAGGTCTGGTCAAAGAGGGCCCAGGCCAGGTCAGCTGAGAGCTGCCTGGAATGCACACTTGGAGCCTGGAGAACAAAAGACGCATCAGGGGCCCAGGCCAAGGGCTTGGGCAACCAGGTGTCAGGATTCAGGCAAGGGTTTTGGTACAAGGTAAGGGGATCCCCAGCAGGGATGGAGCAGAGGCTAAGTCAACCACCTTCTGGGCCAGGAGCTTCTTGCTTGGTTGGCATATGTCTTGGCACCTGGGTAGATCAGTTCGTGAAAGACACAGACAGACACACCTGGGTGGAAAAGAGGATTTGAGGGGAAGAGAAGCCAAGGGATCCCTGAAACTCCAAGACTCTGGAGTCCTAGAATGAAATAAGATTTTGTTCAGTCCTGTTGCTGTTCCTTCTTTTTGACCTGTCTGGTCTCATCCTCATGTGGGTCTTCAGGGTTTTCCCTTTGTACGTAACTTTTCTCTGCAGTCACCATTTTTTATTCTTCATATCTTCACTGGTATCTGGCCCAGGGTGAAGAAAGGAAGTAACATTTATCAGGCACCTACAACGTGCAGACACAGAACTGGGTACTTTTAATGCACTGTCTCGTTTAACCCTCCCAGTAACTCCTTGGGGTAGCTGTTATTATCCTGTTTTATAGATAAGGAACCTGGAATTTGGAGAGCTGAGTAATTTACATGAAGTCACATGAGCGGAAAGCGGCAGCGCCAGGACCCAGGTCTGTCGCACACCAGAGGCCGTGCTCCTAACCACAGCGCTGCATCTACTCTTCTTAGTGGAATGGCCATCTTTCATTTCCATGTCATTGCCCTTTAAATTTAATTTCGGGCTAATTGACCCAAGGGTTCAGTGGAGTCCCCTCTGCTGTCCCCAGATCATTCGTGTAGGATGAGGCAGTTCACATTCACTTCCTTCCTCAGATGGGAAGGTTCACCCTCACCGACACCAGGGTCCCCAAGGAAGAAGCCTTACTGTCTTTTATTGCAGGGTTGTGTGGCATGCTCAAACATATGGTTGGTTAGAGAGCCCACACAGAGGTGTCACCAAGGGAAGAGGAGCTGCTCCCTCACTTAGGAGCCAACAGGTCCTGTCATACAGGCAGGAGGTTTTTGCAGGGAGCCGGGGGAGTGAATGATAGGCAGGGCAGGAAGGGGATAAGCAGGGTGACAGCTGCTTCTGGTGGCTCTGAGTCACGTTCCAAGACTAAATTAGCCTTGCTCTTTTCCAGATCTTCTGTGGGCTTGCTGCAGGCTGTCTGGCTGGTGCTTCTCCTCCTAGGCATGGATTAGTCCTTTTCTTCCCTTTCCAGTCTTCCCTTTTGGGTTCTTGTACTAGAGCTAGCTCACTGAGAGGCTAGACGGGGTGGCCTAAGTTTGGGCTGAGGCATGGAGAGGGGTGCTTGTATCTCTTCCTTGCCTCTTCTCGTTCTTAGGTTGTACCTGCTTAAAGTTTTACCATTAGAGATTATTTTATTACAATGCAACCCGAAGTAAAGTCTTATCAGCAGAATTTGATTTTCCCCTGAAGATAGTATATTTGCATTAGACTATTTTCATACTGCTCTGAAGAAACACCTGAGACTGGGTAATTTATAAAGAAAAAGAGATTTAATGGACTCACAGTTACACACGGCTGGGGAGGCCTCACAATCATGGTGGAAGACGAAGGAAAAGCAACATGACGTCTTACATGGTGGCAGGCAAGAGAGCATGTGCAGGGGAACTGCCCTTTATACAGCCATCAGAACTCGTGAGACTTATTCACTACCACAAGAACAGTATCAGGGAAACCACCCCCCCACGATTCAATTATCTCCACCTGGCTCCACCCTTGACACATGGGGATTATTACAATTCAAGGTGAGATTTGGGTGAGGACACAACCAAACCCTATTGACACAAAAATAAAATTCTCATATAATTCTACTCCCATGCAGGGTAATTATGTCAACTAATGAGGGAAACCCATCCTGCCTCCTGCCCATCTTACACATCCCTGATTGTGCTCCCCTCTTAGAAGTCTGTGGGTGGAGGAGGAGGGGCTCCATCCAAGGGAGGAAACAGAAAGGGCAGGCCGGGCAGGCCAGGTCACTCACACAGGCTTGCTTTCAGCCAGCTCTGCTGCAGGTTCAGGGCTGGAGACACCAAGTCTGAGCCTCATCTGTTTCACAAACTTGGGGTACAGCCTCATGAAAATTAATTCTCCTTTCTGAGCTTGTTTCCTTTTATGGAAAACAAAGGTTTAAGAAGATGATGCCCACGATCCCTTCCTGTCTGACCATCCAGTGAGTCTATAATTGTTCTCTGCCGACTCCACACTATAGAACAGTTTCCTGAGTCTTGGTGTATCTTTCTGGCTTAGCATCATGACTCTCTCTGCAGAAAACTGATCTGTGCCCCACCCCAAGGTGGATCCTTTTGTTTTTGGAGACGGAGTCTCGCTGTATTGCCTAGGCTGGAGTGCAGTGGCATGATCCTCCGCCTCCTGAGTTCAAACGATTCTCCTGCCTCAGCCTCCCAAGTAGCTGGGATTACAGGCACATGCTAGCACAGGCAGTTAATTTTTGTATTTTTAGTAGAGACAGTGTTTCACCATGTTGGCCAGGCTGGTCTCGAACTCCTGACCTCACGTGATCTGCCTGCCTCAGCTTCCCAAAGTGTTGAGATTACAGGCGTGAGCCACTGTGCCCAGCCCACAGTTGAGCTTAAAAGCAAGGCAATACAACACCAACTGATTTTCTTGTTAACTCTGCAAACAACAGAGGTAACTCTAGGAAGGGTCTGCTGAAAGGTATTTGGCCAAACCGGGCTTTGCTCCAAGGTGCAGGGTGATTCAGCCCTCCTGGAAGCATCACTTTGATGCACTTGGTGTATGCACAGCACAGATAGGCTTGCAGCAGTCTGGCTCGCCACTTGCCACTTGCCTGGCTGGACATTCTCTAGACCTTTGGGGGTCCTATCTCACTAAAGATCCTGACAGTTGCCAGACAGAAGGCAGTATAAAGGCACTTTCCATCATTTGGGCCTGAGTTTTCTTTGGGATCATTCCCCAAATAGTTCATTCTTCTTTCATGATGTGTGTTCTCTTTACACTTTTAATTATTTCTTTTTTTTTTGAGACAAGCGTCTCACTCTTGTCGCCCAGGCTGGAGTGCAGTGGTGCGATCTCGGCTCACTGCAACCTCCGCCTCCCGGGTTCAAGTGATTCTCCTGCCTCAGCCTCCCAAGTAACTGGAACTACAGGCGTGTGCCACTACGCCCAGCTAATTATTTGTGTTTTTAGAAGAGACGGGGTTTCACCATGTTAGCCAAGATGGTCTTGATCTCCTGACCTCATAATCTGCCTGCCTTAGCCTCCCAAAGTGCTGGGATTATAAGCATGAGCCACCGCACCCAGCCAAGTTTTGTATTTTTTTAGTAGAGACAGGGTTTCACTATGTTGGCCAGGCTGGTCTCGAACTCCTGACCTCAGGTGATCCGCCTGCTTCAACCTCCCAAAGTGCTGGGATTACAGGCATGAGCCACCGTGCACAGCTATTTTTTTTTTTTTTAATTGTACTTTAAGTTCTGGGATACATGTGCAAGATGTGCAGGTTTGTTACATACATATACATGTGCCATGTTGGTGTGCTGCACCCATTAACTTGTCAATTAAATTAGGTATATCTCCTAATGCTATCCCTCCCGACTCTTCCCACCCCACAACAGGCCCCGGTGTGTGATGTTCCCCTCCCTGTGTCCATTTGTTCTCATTGTTCAACTCCCACTTATGAGTGAGAACATGCAGTGTTTGGTTTTCTGTTCTTGTGTTAGTTTGCTGAGAATGATGGTTTCCAGCGTCATCCACGTCCCTACAAAGGACATGAACTCATCCTTTTTTGTGGCTGCATAGTATTCCACGGTGTATATGTGCCACATTTTCTTTATCTAGTCTATCATTGATGGGCATTTGGGTTGGTTCCAAGTCTTTGCTATTGTGAACAGTGCCACAATAAACATACTTGTGCATGTGTCTTTATAGTAGAGTGATTTATAATCCTCTGGGTATCTACCCAGTAATGGGATTGCTGGGTCAAATGGTATTTCTAGTTCTAGATCCTTGAGGAATTGCCACACTGTCTTCCACAATGGTTGAACTAATTTACACTCCCACCAACAGTGTAAAAGCATTTCTATTTCTCCACATCCTCTCCAGCATCTGTTGTTTCCTGACTTTTTAATGATTGCCATTCTAACTGGCATGAAATGGTATCTCATTGTGGTTTTGATTTACATTTCTCTAATGACCAATGATGATGAGCTTTTTTTTTCATATGTCTGTTGGCTGCATAAATGTCTTCTTTTGGGAAGTGTCTGTTCATATCCTTTGCCCACTTTTTGATGGGGTTGTTTGTTTTTTTCTTGTAAATTTATTTAAGTTCTTTGTAGATTTCAGATACTAGCCCTTTGTCACATGGATAGATTGCAAAAGTTTTCTCCCATTCTGTAGGTTGCCTATTCACACACCAAAAGCAATGACAACAAAAGCCAAAATAGACAGATGGGATCTGATTAAACTAAAGAGCTTCTGCACAGCCACTTTTAATTATTTCTTTTGTGTCTACTTAAATATTCTTGTTTTATAGTCTCTGTCAATTTTTTCTTTATCTGAAATTTTTGAGTCTTGATACTCTTGTTGGTTTTGTCTGCAGACTCTCGCTGATGGTGGATATTTCCTTGTAAGTTTGGATGGTGATGTCTCATTTTCAGTGGTGCTTTGCCTGCGGGTGGTGTGTGTGCAGGTGCCCTCAGAGTAATTTTGCATTTGCCTCACTGGGCTTCCTGGATTATCTCTTTCCATGGAACCAATTTTATGTTAATTTTCCTACTTGGGGGTTTCCAGACCCACAGGGTGGTATTATTCCAAACCCCAAACTCTTGTAAGTTGTAGACCTGTTGTCTAAAATTCTCAGATAAACCAGGAAGGAAGTGATAAATTTCCTTGGAGTCTGCCTGTCCTGGTGAATGAATTTTTCGAATCCATCCTTCTGCTGAGGTCACATTTCTTTGAGAGTTCTGGTTCTGCTAAGGGATCTTAGTGCTAACTTCCCACCTTGTACTATACAAAATCTCATTTCCTACACTTGGGTATAGGAAGCTGCTGGTTACTGAGATTAACAGCTCAGACTTAACTAGGGCAGATGAACGACCTCAGATGAACTAGATCAGCCATAGCGTCAGCTTAAACCTACTGCCCCAGATTTCAGTTCCCACCTGGTTTCTGGCACCTGAGAATCTCCTGACTTACCTCTTCCCAAGAGCTCAGCTAGCTATACATTAAAAAATTTTTTTCGGCCGGGCGCAGTGTCTCATGCCTGTAATCCCAGCACTTTGGGAGGCCGAGGCAGGCGGATCACGAGGTCAGAAGATCGAGACCATCCTGGTTAACATGGTGAAACCCCGTCTCTACTAAAAATACAAAAAATTAGCTGGGCGTGGTGGCAGTTGCCTGTAGTCCCAGCTACTTGGGAGGCTGAGGCAGGAGAATGGTGTGAACCCAGGAGGCAGAGCTTGCAGTGACCCAAGATCGCGCCACTGTACTCCAGCCTGGGTGACAGAGTGAGACTCCGTCTCAAAAAAAAAAAAAATGTTTTTTGTTATATTTTTCCAAAATTTTAAAAATTTGAGGGTTATTTTTGTCCTCATCTTTCTGGAATCTAAAGTTTCCCAGCTTCTCCTTGTTACTGAATAAGAACTATGCTTACTGTGTTTATGGGGAAGAAGGGGAGAGAGTAGCAGAATTGGTTGTGTTAATCTGTAGACAGTCTCTTTGGGAGAGATGAATAGCAGCCACCTCAGTAGTCTTTACCTTCTTTTGCTTAAAATAGTTCTGAAAACCAATGAATCTTGTAGCACATTTAAAAAGTTTTATAAACATTTTCAAAATAAATAATAGTTGCAAAAGATAACTTCCAACATACATTAAATATTTTCACTTAAAACTATTACATCATTAAAAATGTGTTCAAAGTAATCTAAATATGTTAGTGATTTGATACCTACCATCATTTATTACAAATGCAAATACAACTTCTTAAAAAGTTGGAAACTTGGCTGTGCACAGTGGCTCACGCCTGTAATCCCAGCACTTTGGGAGGCTGAGGCGGGCAGATTGCCTGAGGTCAGGAGTTCGAGACCAGCCTGACCGATGTTGTGAAACCTTGTCTCTACTAAAAATACAAAAATTAGCCGGACATGGTGGAGGGTGCCTGTAATCCCAGCTACTTGGGAGGTTGAGGCAGGAGAATCGCTTGAACCTGGGAGGTGGAGGTTGCAGTGAGCTGAGACTGGGCCATTTGGGCCATTGCACTTCAGCCTGGGCAACAAGAGTAAAATTCTGTCTCAAAAAAAAAAAAAAAAAAAAGTTGGAAACTTTATATCATTTTCCTCTTGGAACCCATTTTTTCTGTACCACTTCCTGGTGAATAATTTTACTCTGATTTTGCCTTTAAATGTGTTTTACTGATCATTGTTTCATGCTTCTCAGCAATACGCCAATTTTATAAAATTAAATTTTATTTTCTGTGATCATAAATACTTCAATGTTGGACACACTTCTTCTGGATCATTTTTGCAGCTATGCTATTGATCAAAATACCAAATATATTTTGATAAAGAAATACTTAAATATTTTGAAAATAGAAATGTATCCTGTCCTGAGATGAATGAGACTGAGGCATTAGGTTAAGTATGTATGAGCAAATATTGCTTATTGCTTGAATGAGACAGGATTCAGTATACATTTTGCTCTTCTATTTTAGTAGATGTGAGCATCTAACAGCTTCATTCACATAAATGAGAGGGAGAAGGAAGAAGTTTTGTCCGATCTGTTATTCAATTTTTTAACTTCTAATTTTTTTTTTTTTTTTTTTTTGAGACGGAGTCTCGCTCTGTCGCCCAGGCTGGAGTGCAGTGGCCGGATCTCAGCTCACTGCAGGCTCCGCCTCCCGGGTTCATGCCATTCTCCTGCCTCAGCCTCCCGAGTAGCTGGGACTATAGGCGCCCGCCACCTCGCCCGGCTAGTTTTTTGTATTTTTTAGTAGAGATGGGGTTTCACCGTGTTAACCAGGATGGTCTCGATCTCCTGATCTCGTGATCCACCCGTCTCGGCCTCCCAAAGTGCTGGGATTACAGGATTGAGCCACTGTGCCCGGCCAACTTCTAAACTTTTTAAGCCCAAAATTGTACCATGATCTACTATCAAAAATGATTTTTAGCAATCTATCTGTTAGCCATTTGATTAGTTCTCCTTCAATTTCACAGAAGGCAAAGAACTGAAAAGTCATGTGACGTGAAGAAAGTAAATGGAGTCACTCATTTTCTCACCCTGTAAACCAATGCCTCAAAATCGCTCTTTTGTTTGATGCCCAGATGTTTTCACATCTGAGGACAAAGATGTGAAAAATACAGTGAGGTTCCGAGTGGGTGAGAAAAAGTGTGATTTTCTTTCATAAAGTGGGAGAAGGGATATTTTGAGAGCAGAGTCCTCTGCTGGAGACATTTTCAGGAAGATCAATTTAGGGAGTGGTACCTTTGGAAGTTGAGTATCTGGAATGGAAATTCATTAGCCTTGAGACTGACAGTACTACAGACCCCCTGCAAAGTTTTCAGACCCTCTGTTATTTGTTTGAGGCGGGCTTCCTGGAAGAAGAAGGCTTTGCAGCTAGATTATCGGCTCTGTGGATCTTGCGGTGTCTTTACGTGCTCAGCATGGAAAAGGTGGGAAATAACTAGCAATTTTTTTTTTTTTTTTTAAAAGACAGAGTCTTTCTCTGTCGCCCAGGCTGGAGTGCAGTGGCGTGATCTCAGCTCACTGCAAACTCCGCCTCCTGGGTTCATGCCATTCTCCTGCCTCAGCCTCCCCAGTAGCTGGGACTACAGGCACCCGCCACCACACCCGGCTAATTTTTGTATTTTTAGTAGAGACAGGGTTTCACCGTGTTAGCCAGGATGGTCTCGATCTCTTGACCTTGTGATCCTCCTGCCTTGGCCTCCCAAAGTGCTGGGATTACAGGCGTGAGCCACCGTGCCTGGCCAATTAGCAAATTTTTATTGTGTGTTTACTGTGCCTTGGCACCTTCACAGTGGTGTATGTGCTTTAGCTCAGTTCACAAATAAACTCCATGAGAAATTTCTTCTCATGAACACTACCTTATGAGTGAGAAGCTAAGGATGGAAGGGGCTAAGTAACTTGCCCTAGGTTGCATGAGTGATAAATAGCGGAACTGGGGATTGGATCCTAAAGAATTTGTCTAATATAAAAGCTCATAGCTGGGCATGGTGGCTCACACCTATAATCCCAGCACTTTGGGAGGCTGAGGTGGGAGGATCACTTGAGGTCATGAGTTTGAGACAAGCCTGGCCAACACGGAGAAACCACGTCTCTACTAAAACTATAAAAATTAGCTAGGTATGGTGGCAGGCACCTGTAATTCCAGCTGC
Organism: Theropithecus gelada; assembly: GCF_003255815.1. Lineage (NCBI taxonomy): Eukaryota > Metazoa > Chordata > Mammalia > Primates > Cercopithecidae > Theropithecus > Theropithecus gelada. Next base: position 156,096,195 of record NC_037670.1, read on the forward strand.
TCAGGAGGCTGAGGCAGGAGAATCACTTGAACCTGGGAGGCAGAGGCTGCAGTGAGCTGAGATCACGCCACTGCACCAGCCTGGGTGACAGAGTGACTCCGTCTCAAATAAATGAATGAATGAATGAATGAACAAATAAATACCCATAATCTTACCAATTGCTACATGGGAGAAGCAGCAAAGGAAGGACTCAAGGTAGATCCCTGACTCACATTCCCTTCACTCTTGTCAAGAAGAGAGGAGAAAAGAGATAGCTTCTTAGAGAATTAAAAATTATAGAATGGCAGTGTTGGAAGTGGCTTTCTTATGAGCAATGTGATATGGGATGAGTCATTTAACTTGTCTTAGTCTTAATACCACATCTGTAAAATGAGGATGGTGATGATGGTGATGATGATGAAGATGATGCTGATGATGCTGAAGATGATGGTGATGATGATGGTGATGGTGATGGTGATGATGGTGGTGATGATGATGGTGATGGTGATGATAGTGATGGTGATGATGGTGATGGTGATGATGGTGATGATGGTGATGGTGGTGATGGTGATGATGGTGATGGTGATGGTGGTGATGGTGATGATGGTGATGATGGTGATGGTGATGATGGTGATGATGGTGGTGATGATGGTGATGATGGTGATGGTGGTGATGGTGATGATGATGATGATAGTGATGATGGTGATGGTAATGATGGTGATGATGGTGGTGATGATGGTGATGATGATGATGATGGTGATGGTGATGATGGTGATGATGGTGGTGATGATGGTGATGATGGTGATGGTGGTGATGGTGATGATGGTGATGATAGTGATGATGGTGATGGTGATGATGGTGGTGATGGTGATGATGGTGATGGTGGTGATGGTGATGATGGTGATGGTGATGATGGTGGTGATGGTGATGATAATGGCGATGATGGTGATGACTATACTTACTGCATAAGACAGAAATTATCCTATAGTCAGCACCTTACATTACTTGACACTTCTAGCTATCTGTTCTACTTAGATGAAATCTTTTACCTCTTAGTCTACAAAACACTCTCTTCATCACAAGCTCTCAACTGTCTGATGTTTAAATGTATTTTCTTTTGTGTTTTCTTCCAGGATAGATCTCATGAGTTATTTATTTAAGTGAGATTTATTATTTGAAGACTCCTTATCTTCCTGGTCACTCTCCTTTGGATATATTCTCATTTGTCAAAATGATTTAAAATATGGAACCCAGAATTTATTACCATATTCCAGATGTGGTTTGATGAGGGCAGAGCACTGTGAAATTGCTCTTTCCCTTGAACTTTAGATGCCATCTGAACACTTAGTAGTTTTTCCTGTTCACACTGTAAACTTCCATTAAACCCATAATTCAGAGATTATGATACAAGTCTGCTGCAAACCCAGTCTCTCATCCCATCCTATAATTTTGCAATCGACAGTTTGCACACTGATTCTGGGATTTCACATTTACCTCTGTGAAATTTCATCTTGATGACTCAAGTCCACATTTCAGCTTGCTAAAGTGATTTTGGATCTTGATTCTGCTCATTAAAGAGGGTGATGCATCATAAGATATGGTGGACTGGATAGTTTAGCAGAAAAAGTAGTGAATGGTGTTGCAGACTTGCCCAAGCCAATTAGGTCATTCACTATTTTAGGTTCTTTTTGTTTGGTATCAGTCCTTTATATTATTTAGAGATGGGTGAGGAATATAGATTTGTTTTAGTTTTTTTTTTTTCCTACTACAGTTTGTATCTCATGGTATGTTCCAGTGGAAGTAAATCTTAGAATGAATTCTGTTACATGCACAAAATTTAGTAGCAAACAGGCACAAAAAAGGTCAGGAAACCCACTCATGTAGGCTCCATGATGTCCCAGGTCCCTGACTCTTGGGTTCCCTTAGGAGCACTTTGCATACCTGATAGATGAAGAAATGCTTGAGCAGAAGGTTCAGTTAACTTTCTAGCTGGGATCAGCTGACAACCCTCCATAACCGCCAAATGGAGAGGACCTGGGTTGCTATTCCAAAGGCCGTAAGCAACTGGGTTCAGTGGATTCTTACACCCATTCCCCACCCCACACACACGGGTGAGAACGCCTATGAAATACATTTATCCACCCGTGTGTCTTGAACTGCACTCATTTCAGCAATGAAATGCTTTCTAACATCCGTTATACTAATTAACAAAAGCTGTCATGTCAATCAGAAATCTAGTTGGTTGGAATGCTTTAAGCAGCTACTTCTTGGGTATGGGGTTTTCATGAAAGTATTTCAGATGCTAACTGTTTGCCCCGGGAGTATGTATTCCCCATTAAAGAACTTCAAATGTTAAATAACTTCCCCTAGACTGTACATGTATAACTGTGATACATGTTTATATGTATTACCATCTATACTGAAGTTTTTTGAGGTAAGTTCTAACAATGTAGCAGTTTGGGACTCTGGGGCCTGGGTTTTCTTCCCAACTATTGTTGCTGACTGGCTCTGTATGGCACAACGTGGTCCTGTGATGATCACCACAGTCACACAGAGAGGTCCCTTCTGCTGCCCACTGGTGCATCAGGGCTCGGTACACATTCCACAATCTCACATGGTATGTTAAGGAATAAAGTTCTTTTAGGGATGGGGGCATGGGTAAGGAGAACTTACAAAGCTGAGTCAGCAGACCCCTCTTTCCCCATTCGTTATCCCCAAAGAGGCCTGCCTGGGTGCGCAAAGTGGCTTTGCATCCCACTGGGAGGACTTTACCCCCTGGGGTCTGGTTTCTGTGTGGCAAGGGTGGGGCCAACTGATGGCAGGGGAGGGAAACCTCACTGCCTGGGTGCTGAGCCATCTGGTTTTCAGTGCCAGCTATAAAGAGAGTTGTCTGGGAATACCAGCTGCTCAGCGCCTGGACACCTGGGGCTGTGAGAAGTTTCAGCTCCTCTGCAGAGGGTTAGGGTGAAGGTCGGGGAGGAAACCCACTGGTTCCATGAGAAGTTTCAGCTCCTCTGCCGAGGGGTAGGTGAAGGCCGGGGAGGAAACCCACCGGTTCCATGAGAAGTTGGGCTTGGGAAGCTCAGTGCCCAGGAAATCCAGAGTGAGGTCTCAGCGTCCCATCCAGGCAATCTTGTCCCTGTTCCTTGCATCACAGTTCATGCTCCTTCCTGGGCCTCAGTCCTCTCATCTTTCATTTTTAATACTTTTTAGAGACAAGGTCTCACTTTGTCACCCAGACTGGAGCGCAGTGATGTGGTCATGGCTGACTGCAGCCTTGAACTCCTGGGTTCAAGCCATCCTCCTGCCTCAGCCTCCTGAGCAGCTAGGGCTAAAGGCACGTGTCACCACGCTCAGCTAATTATTTATTTCATCTTTGTAGAGGTGGGGTCTTGCTATGATGCTCAGTCTAGTCTCAAACTTCTGGCCTCAAGCCATCCTCTTGCCTCAAGCCTCCCAAAGTGCTAGGATTATAGGCTTGAGCCACCATGCCTGGTCCCTCTCATCTTTTAGAATAAAGAAATTGGGTTTTGGTTTCTCTCAGCCTCCATACTAAAAAGGAATAGAGACCCTATTTCTCCACATTTAACAAAAAGTACACAGACATTTGATAGAAATGGTGCATGTCAGCTGGGCGCGGTGGTTCACGCCTCTAATCCTAGCACTTTGGGAGGCTGAGGCGGGTGGATCACAAGGTCAGGAGTTCAAGACCAGCCTGGCCAAAATGGTGAAACCATTTAATATACAAATATATTTTAACCATTTAAATATACAAAAGTTAGCCAGGCGTGGTGGTGGGTGCCTGTAATCCCAGCTACTCGGGAAGCTGAGGCAGGAGAATCTCTTGAACCTGGGAGGCGGAGGTTGCGGTGAGCCAATATCGCACCACTGCACTCCAGCCTGGGTGGCAGAGTGAGACTCCATTAAAAAAAAAATAATAAAATAAAAAAAAAAGGTACATGTCAGATATATAAAACCTGATTCAAAATATTGAGAAACTTCCCTTCATGTTTTCTTGCACAAATGAGTACAATCATGTAAATTGTAATCCTTGCTAATAATGATGCTAAGTGATTTGAATGTAGAAAGAGACGTGAAGAAATGACTGATAAAGGCTTCATGCTGCTGCCATGACTCAGGGAGCATTTGCAGGACGATAATGTTTCTATCATTTTCTGAACTCATTAAAAAAGGCATGCAGAGCTTTTGTGTTCAAAGAATTCTGTCTTTTTCCTCCCTAAAGCCATTGCATTTGTTTTAAATCTATGTGCGACTACGTTTGGAGATAAGTAGCCCTTTTCAGACCTTCTTGATTTCAAAACACAGATTCGGTCTGCACATTTTCATGGTAAAATGGAGAATGAGATCATGGAAATATTTTACCCATCTGTAATTGGCAGGGCCGGGTGAGGATCAGAAGAGCTATAGATCCTCTTTGGAAGGTTTTGTCTCCCACATTGATTAGGTTACCACGCCGTTGAATGATTATGATGGCATCATTGTCATGTATTTGGCAAACTTTGCACACGGAGCAATCTGACAATGTATAACGGTCTAGACCATCTCTGTAACAGTCTCTGCAATTGTCTTTTTTATACACATGGTTCATTTAAGAGGCAGATAACTTACTTCTAAAGTATAGATCTTTCCCCTTTCAAAATCTTTGGGAAATTTCAAGTTTTCTTTCCTTGCACCTAGCAAATGTCCCACATATAACGGGCAGTCAATAAATATCTGTTGTGGCTGATGACGATGGAGAGTGAAATTGAGGAAGCCTTTCATGTATTTAGAATGCAGGAGATTGGTGCCAGGGGTTGCCAGAAACATCGATGATTACTGCTGCAGCCCCATCTCCCCGTGCCGACTTACTGAGCCTTTGATTGAATGGTATAAAGGTATCATTTGGTTGCATTAGGAGGAAAAGGTATATGGAGATTTGACGTGCGTGGTGTTTCATAACTTCCTCTCCATAAAATAGTGACATTTGTCTTCTTTCATCTAAGGCTGCATCATTTCTGAAATGGATACCTAAATTTTAAGGTATGGAAGATTTCAAGTTAAACATCCTTGGGAAAGCGTGTTTCATGTTTTTCTGCCCAAATGGGGAGTAAGATTAAGGAAACCTGTTACCTTTTGATAATGGCAGTTCTGAAACAGAGTGTGGTGAGGGTGGCTGAAGAAAGCTACCTGACATTGCTTCTAGAGGCTTCATTTCTCCACACTGACTGGTTTGCTTTTGTTTCATCTAAGTGTTGCCACTCAGGTGGGTGGAGCCTGCCGAGGGGGAATGGTGACGGGGAGCCAGGACATGGTTTCCAGGCGCAGGAATAAAGGAAAATCCTGGATAATGGTATTTCCTGGGTGCCCATTATGTGCCAGGCAGGATGCCAGGCATTGAGATCCAAAGGTGAATATGGTCAGTTAGGTACCGTGGTGCACCGCTGTGGTCTCAGCTACTTGGGGGCTGAGGTGGGAGGATGGCTGGAGCCCAGGAAATGGAGCTACAGAGAGCTGTAAATGTGCCATTGCACTCCAGCTTGGGTGACAGAATGAGATCCGGTCTCTTATTTTTTTTGAGACAGAGTCTTGGCCTGTCACCCAGGCCGGAGTGCAGTGGTGCGATCTCTGCTCACTACAACCTCCGCCTCCCGGGTTCAAGCGATTCTCCTGCCTCAGCCTCCTGAGTAGCTGGGACTACAGGTGTGCACCACCTCACCCGGCTAATTTTTGTTTTAGCAGAGACGGGGTTTTACCACGTTGGCCAGGCTGGTCTTGAACTCCTGACCTCAAGTGATCCACCCACCTCAGCCTCCCAAGTGTTGGGATTACAGGCATGAGCCACTGTGCCTGGCCTGGGCCCAGTCTCTTAAAAAAAAAAAAAAAAAGAGAAGGTATCTGCCCTCCTGGAGCTCCTGGTGGGGTCCATGCTGAGTCAGAAGGGAGCACAGAGATTGAGGACCTAACCCAGCTCAAAGGAGTCAGGGAAGCCTCCAGTGGGGAGGTGCTGTTTGCAGAGTCTATAAAAGACACTGAAGTGGTCAGGCTGGGTGGTGCAGGGCTGGAGGTGGTGTCCAGCAAAGAGAAGCACAGGTGAGGGGCAGAAGCAGGAGAGGTCTTGGTCAAGTGATTTTTTGAACCCAGGGAAAGGAGAGGTCTTGAAGAAGGGGAGATGCACATAGGAGAAGGTGAGATCTAGAAGTGAAATGACAAAGAAGAGGATGGCCTGTCTCAAATACCTCCATTCTGCTGTCAACTTCATGCCTTGCCGGTCCTCCTTCCCCACCGCCCACATTCAACCACGTGCCAAATCCTATTGGAGTTGTCTCCACAGAATCTGAGGATCTCCCGCCCCTGCCCCTTCCCTTCCATAGCCTCCGACTTTGCTGTCTGGCTGAGACCCCTGTGATAGCTTTTATGTTAGCTAGAATTCAGGTTCAGCTGACGTGGCAGAGACCCAAATAAGGGCTTACATGTGAGAGGAGTAGATTTCTCTTTCGCAAGTAACACCTGATGATAAGCATTCCCAGGACAACGTGACATCTTCCGTGTTGTGGCCCTGCTGTTCCTGAGGCATGCCCTGGATTGCATGAGCCGGCGCCCCTTGCCACCTCGCCCACAACCCAGCCAGCAGGAAGAGGTGTCAGAGGCATTCTCCTTCCTTTCAAAGCGTCACCTGGAAGCTGTTTACATAGGTTCTACCTGCGTACCCCTAGCCACATGGCCGCATCTACCAGTGAGGAAGGCTAGGAAATATAGTTTGTATTTAGGGTAAACAAGAACTAAGATAAAAACCAAGGCTTTTTTTAGAATAAGAGGGAAGGGCCGGGCGCGGTGGCTCACACCTGTAATCCCAGCACTTTGGGAGGCCAAGGCAGGCGGATCACAAGGTCAGGAGATCGAGACCATCTTGGCTAATATGGTGAAACCCCGTCTCTACTAAAAATTCAAAAAATTAGCTGGGTGTGGTGGTGCACACCTGTAATCCCAGCTACTCGGGAGGCTGAGGCAGGAGAGTTGCTTGAACCCGGGATGCGGAGGTTCCAGTGAGCAGAGGTTGCACCACTGCACACCAGCCTGGGTGACAGAGTGACACTCTGTCTCAAAAAAAAAAAAAAAAAAAAAAAAGGAAGGGTGAGTGAGGGCCACGTGGTCACCCACCCCTCATCTTGCCCTCCTCATCTGCGCTCTGTGTGGCTCTGAGAGTGCAGGTCCCACGCTCACGTGACGCTGTCTCAGCCTGCCTGGAAACACTTTCCATTCCTGAGTGGGCTGCCACTTCCAACCTCCATACCTTTGCTCACGCTCTGCCTTCTGCTAGGGAAGCAACAGAATGGTGCCTTGAATGTGGCACCAGGTTCAAATCACTTGCTAGTGATGAGACCCAGGGCCGGCTACCCTAATGCTTTGAGGCTCTATTATCTTTCAAAAGCAGGATAATAACATCAGCTTTAACTTCAGCATTAGGGTGAGGTGAGAACAGTGTAGGTAAAGGTGTGCTCAGTAGTGGTGGTTGTCATAGCCAGCATCCCCTCTGCTCCGTGCTGGGGAGCCTGCTCCCCCATCGGCCTAGGATTTAGGTCATTTTCCCCATGAATCCTCTCCCTGGGGCTTCCAGGCCCTGCTGTCCTCAGACGCTCTTCCTGGCTCAGCACCCAGCACATTCTGGTCGGGTACCTCTTGCCCGTGTCTGCCTTCCCTGGTAGACTGATTTGCAGCCTCTTCACCTCTGTTATTCTCTTTGTTCCTAGGGCAATGTCTGCTAAAGAGCAGAGCTGCTTGGTTAATGCCAGTTAAATTGAAGTCGGTTGAACTAAGGCCAGCAAACAAATCCAGCAAGCCCAAGGAAGCAGAGGCTGAGAAACAGGCTGCCCAGAGTCTTGAAGCTGGTGGCCACAGCTGGGCATCTAGGGCCAGGTCAGCCCCTAACCTATGATCAGAGCCTTCAGTGGCGGAGGAGACCAGACTGGCAGGCAGACAGCAGGGATGAGATCCAGGCAAGGAGACCCAGGGAGAAGGGGACATGCTGCAGGGGAGGCCTGGCAGCATCAGGGGGAGGGCACCAGCCATGCAGAAGGTGCTGGATGCTAGGTCAGAAGGTCCCCGAATGCTGTGGTCAGAAAGGAGGAGAAAAGGGGAGTGGGAGTGGGGGAGCAGAGAGCAACCCCCTACCTTCAGGATGGCCCTGGAGGTGCAGGGCCCAGATACAGGATCCTGCAGGAAGAGGAACAGAGATTGAAGAGGCTGTGGGAGGAAAGGTGATTGCATTTGGGTTATGCAGGATGAACTGCTAGGGTCTGTCCACCAGAGGGCAGGAGAGACCCACACATGAGGCTGGGATGGCCGCAGCCACAGAGCGGCAGGGGTTATTGGCTTCTCCTGGAGGATTGGGTGGCCAGGAAGGCGCGGAGAGAATTGCAGAGGGCAAGGCTAGGCCAGAATCTTCTTCTCCTCAAGAAAGCCTCTTTAGATGGACATTTCCAGCCCCTGGGGTATACAGAGTGTAGCAGGAGTTGTGGGTGGGGTTACTTTTGCAGACGGTGGCTTTTGAAGGTGGTCCTCCTGGACAGCGCCAGCAAGGACCTCAGTTCTGAGCTCTGGTTCAGGCCGCCTGACTTCTCCACTTTGCTTCAGCCTTCAGAAACAGGGGTTATCTGTCCCCTCCTCCGGTCGTGCCTGCTCTTTGGAGGGGACTTCTGGTTTGTGCGAGAAGCTACTGTAGGTGGCAGTCCACACCCTCAGAGCTGAGGACCCCAGCCAGTGGTCGTGTCTCTGTCTTGAGGATGAAATTCACTCCCCCGATGGCCGAAGGACCGGCCTTGCCGCTCAGCCGTGGGCAGGAGCGTGGAAGCGTGTGGAGTGGGTCAGGCTGCGGGTCAGGCTAAGGCTGGGCCACCGCTCCTCTCTCTGGGACTCAGTTTCTTCTTCTGTGCAATGGAGCTCTGAAACCAGCTGTCACCCTGGAACCCGAGATGAGGTCACTGCGTCAAAGTTCACGACACAGTAACATGACACAGAAATGTGACTTTTGGTCACCCATCATCCTTTTCAGCCATGATGAGGGACAAGGATAGGGTCTTACTCATCTCTCTTTCCCCATGGGACCCAGCACTGTCTTGGCACCTGGAGGGAGGGCGATCCCTGAGTGAATGAGGGAGTGAGCAGGAGAGGAGGCCACGAGGCTCAGCGCTGCCCAGGCCTGACCTGAGGACACCGGGTAAAGACCCCAGAACTCTCTGTGAGGTGACACCTCCTGCAGGAAGCATTCCCTAGGCCCGAATTAGCCTATATCTGAGCTGCCTTAGCCCCTCTGGCCCTAGGGCAGCAGGGAGGGGTGAAGGATGGCAGGACTTGGTCAGGCGGGAGAGGGCTGGGGTGGACTGTCCACGTTGCAGCGGGGCCGGGGGTGGCGGTAGGAGCAGGGTTGGATTTTCTCCTCTGGCAGCTCCCTTTTCTAGCTGGTGGAAGTTCTTGATTGGAGCCCCTGCTTGGGTGCACATTTCATTTCTGGAGAGACTGCCTCATGGCTCACAAGGGTCTTGGATTCCTTAACTTGTCTTTCTTCTTCCTTGAGAACAGACACGTGTGGGGGCGTTCACAGGCTCTGACAAGTCCCATTTCCGCACTAATAAATATTCCTCCTTTCCTCTCTCAGTATTAAAAAAAAAAAATTCCAGAGGAAGAACAAGTCTCCCATTTGTCACCGGCTCCTCGGTCCAGAGCAGAGGATGCATTTTGCTGTCGCTTATGGTGACTTGGAGACAGGGATGAAGAATGGGTTTGCTTCCTCCAATCAGTTTACTCCTTCTTGGAAGGGCCATTTGTGCCCTTGACCCTGGTGGGGCCTTAGCCCTGGGGAAGGGCAGGACAGGCGGAGGGGAGTCTGGGCAATGGTTAGGGCAGAGGCAGTAGGAGATCAGACAAGAACAGGGAGAATCTGGGAGATGCCAGATAGAAGTTTGGGGAGGCTGACTTGAGCTGATCTGTCCCCAGGGAGGAAGAAGGTTCCATTATCAAAAGAAGGAGTCCAGCCTGTGGCACGCCCAGGGTGTGTGGCAGCTTTTTTGTTTTTTTGAGATGGAATCTCACTCTGTCACCCAGGCTGGAGTGCAGTAGTGCGACACTGGCTTACTGCAACCTCTGCCTCCTGGGTTCAAGCAATTCTGCTTCAGCCTCCTGAGTAGCTGGGATTACAGGCGCCCACCACCATGCCTGGCTAATTTTTGTATTTTTAGTAGAGATAGGGTTTTACCATGTTGGCCAGGCTGGTTTGGACCTCCTGACTTCAGATGATCCACCCGCCTCGGCTTCCCAAAGTGTTGGGATTACAGGCATAAGCCACTGCACCCGGCCGTGGCTGCTTTTATCTATGAACCTTGGCTCTTCCTGAATACTTGGAAAGCAACAGGAGCTCAAGGTTAAATGAGCAACTACGCAAACTCCAGCCTTGCTGTGGAGGCTAGCTCAGCATCTCAGCATCCCAGGGGCTGTCTAGCTGCTACGCTGGGGCGGGACCTCTGCGCTCCATGATACTTCTGTTTTCTCAGACCTCTGCTAATCTCTGCTTAATGTGTCCTCCAGTCTGTCATGGAGAATACAGACCATTGTTAGACCCAGCCTCTCCCCGCCCACACCTGCCTGTCACCAGGCAACAGGTTGGGTCTAGCTCTGGGGGCAGGGGGAGTTTTTGTCAGAACAAGATCTCATGACTGTAGATGCTCTGGGGCCACCACAGGGGCCCAGAAACACTTGTTTAATATCACACATCAGAGCCCTGGACAAGGAGGCAGACACTATGCTGGGTGCAACCCAGCACCTGGCTGTGTGACTGTAGTTGAGGCATACCAGCTCCTTGGGCTTCCATGATCTCGCTGGCAAAACAGAAGGAACCCTACCTGCCCTGCCCTGCCTTTCAGGGTCGTCTGAAAGAGCTGTGATGTTCACTGAAGATGAACGTCCTCTGTAACCTGGGAAGGGCAACACAGATGGCAGGGGCGTGTATACACTTACTCTTCAGGCTGGCTTGCGAGCTCCCGTCTCTCCGCCCTCCTCCCCCTGCTTTCCTTTTCTGTGCTGCCCGTTCCCTCTCCGCAAACTGGGAACTATTCTGGCTGCAGCCAGTTCCACGTCCCCACTGAGGGCCGCAACCCTGAATGTTCTCTGTTGTAAAGCTGAGCGGAGGAAGGGAGGAGGCCCTTTTGCGTGTTCTGTCTTGTCATCAGCCCGCGGTGTTCCAGAAGCTGCCAGCAGGGGGCAGTAGCACTGCATGCCTGGGACCCTCCCGGTGCTTCCCGGCCACGGTCCTGGGCTCCAAGGAGGCCACCTCTGTGAGCGGGTGTGCGCCTGCGGGTCGTGGGTCGAGAATGTCTTAACGACCTGTGCTGCCTGCGCGCACTGGAAGAGCAGAGGGCCTGACGCGGCAGGGCTGCCGTGGGGGCCAGGCCTGGAAACACGTGTTGATTTCCTTTGGGCAGCAGGGGTTGAGGGGGGAGGTGTCCTGGTGATGCTAATGGGGAGGTCAAGGTGGCCCTCAGGGGCTGCTTGTGTCACACACGAGGGGACCGTGGGTGTGGCTCAGATGAACGCAGAGGATGGGATGGAAAGTCAGCAGGTGGATCCCACTGGCCGGGCCCTCTAGGGTACCCTGCTGAGCCCGGGTAGTAACAATGACGAGGACGCACCCACCCAGCGGGCCTTGAGGCAGCCTCTCGGCCTCCACCCAGGCCCCTCCTGACCTTGCATGGACCAGAGGGGCTGTCCCCTGTGCCCCCACCACTGTCTCTTCAGTCCCCTCCGACTGCCCTCAAACTCCTGACATGAACCCCAGCACCCAGCTGCTCTAGCTTCTGGAAGCCTCTGCACTGGGCTCAGCTATTCCCCCTTTCTGGATTCCTGGTCTCCTCAGGACATGGCTGTCAGCACCACTGAATTGAGACTGGAGGCAGGTGCCAGGTTCCATTCATAGTGAGGGGCCCCCCACTCAGCATCTGGCAGCATTGCAGGGTGATGTAGCAGGTCGGTGCCCGCAACTGCAAAGGGCTTGGCCCAGGGTCTCTAGGGACTTGCAACCCCTTGAGGAAAGATAAACTCACCTGCATCTAGAGTTTCTGTTATTGTTTTTTGCCTAGAGGGAGTTTTTGAGGGGGGACCTCAAGGTGGGGTCGAGCCCCTCAGCGCCATTGTTCTCTCTGCCATCTGAAGCAATGGCCAGTCCTGTCCTGTGCCTTGGAGGTTACTCTGCTTTCCTGGGTGATGCAAGGCCTCTCTCGCAGGCTCCCTCTCCCCAGAAAGCAGGGATTGAACACAAAGTTTGCTCTCACCTGAGAAGTACTCCACGCTGCAGAAGATCCTACGGTGAGGATGCCAGGGTTCTGTTCTCTGCACTCCTGAGCTTTCCACGTGTACTGTTATTAAATTATTCATTCTGCAGTGTTCATTCATTCGCTTACTGGTTTATCACATGTTATTGAGCCTCTACTACATACCAGGTGTGTATTCTCTCTCCCTCAGTCAGGGAGGGGTGTTTCTGGGCCCTAGGAATAGTCTCACTCCTCCCTCCCATTTTATTATTTATTTATTTATTATGTTTGGAGATGGAATTTCACTTTGTCGCCCAGGCTAGAGTGCCATCTTGGCTCACTGCAACCTCTGCCTTCCAGATTCAAGTGATTCTCCTGCCTCAGCCTCCTGAGCAGTAGGGATTGCAGGTGCCTGCCACAGCACCTGGCTAATTTTTTTTTTTTTTTTTTGTATTTTTAGTTGAGAAGGGGTTTCACCATGTTGGCCCGGCTGGTCTCGAACTCCTGATCTCAGGTGATCTGCCCACCTCGGCCTCCCAAAGTTCTGGGATTACAGGCGTGATCCACCACACCTAGCCACTCCTCCCTCCTAAAGAGAACCAGTGGTGGGTCCACATGTGGGGACAGACAGAGGGGAGAGTAGGATGGAGCTGGAGGACAGAGGACCAGCACTGGGGGCCGAGTAGGGGCATGTGGAAAAGCAGAGCTGACTGAGAGCAGAGCTGTGGCAGAGCTGGGGAAGAAGTGGGCAGAGCTGGACAGAGGGCGGGGAAGATTGGGGAAAGAGACAAGGTGGATGGGGCAGGCCAGATCCAGGGGAAGGGATGGGACAGATCCAGAGAGGGAAAGAGACAGAAACAGAGGAGGGGCACATCTTGGGGAAGAGGCAGTGGGAAAACCAGACAGATGGGTCAGGGGAATGGTACTGAGAAGAGAGGTGGAGGGAGGATAAGGTGGTCTTGAGTTCGGGTCTGGAAGCGTTAGCCTCGGATCGGGTCCCCAGGGACCTCGATGTCACAGCTGCAACTGCATGGCTGGCCCAAGTGCCTGCAGTGGATTGTGGGAGGAGGCCTGCATGTCTGTGTGCACCTGACCTGTCTATGTGCCTGGGAGGGGGACCATGTTCTCTTCTAGGCCCTGGGAATAAAGTCATCCACATAAAAAAGTCCCTGCCTACAGGGGGCTCCCACTTGAGGGGACAGAGCCAGCTTGAAGCAGGATGAGCAGTGGATGGTGAGGAATTACCCTTTGTCTTCCTGCTCCAAGCTAAGGCCCCTCCAATGCCGCCAGCCTGTTCCTTGCAAACTGAGCACACCCTACCCTTATCATCCTAAGCTGGGCATTTCAGCGCTGCCTTTCTCTTGTCTGAGCTTTAAAAACATACTGTGGCCAGGTGTGGTGGCTCACGCCTGTAATCCTAGCACTTTGGGAGGCCAAGGCGGGTGAATCACGAGGTCAGGAGTTCGAGACCAGCCTGGCCAACATAGTGAAGCCCCGTCTCTAATAAAAATACAAAAAAATTAGCCAGTCATGGTGGCAGGCACCTATAATCCCAGCTACTTGGGAGACTGAGGCAGGAGAATTGCTTGAACCCAGGAGGCAGAGGTTGCAGTGAGCCGGATCTTGCCACTGCACTCCAGCCCTAGTGACAGTGGGAGACTCCGTCTCAAACAAACAAACAACGATAACAACAAAAAAACCCATACTTGTTCTGTGTCCCTTTCCTGAGTGTTCTCCCGATTGACAGGAGCTCATTGAAGGAGTTATGGTGTTAGACACTGCTAATGACTCCTTTCCAGGAAAAAGCCTTGCAGGTAGCATTTATCCTCTGGTAGGAACCACAAATAGTTTTGTGCAAAGTAATAAGTAAAACAGAAATGTGGAGCAGCCAGGCAGGTTCAGAGGAGAAGATAATGCAGGAAATTTCAATTCATGGTGCAGGAAACCAACTACACAGATGGCGGTACTTCATGCTTAAAGACCAGCTTATTCTCACCCATGTGCCTGGATGGGTTTTTTAGAACCTCCAAGGAAATTTGCAGGGAAATGACTCCACTTTTCTCTCAGTAGTTCTGACATTTCTCATAGCCACACAGATTCCTCTAATGCCGAATCCAAGCCCCCCACCCTCAACCCCAACCCGGTCAGAGTGTCCCCTTCCATGCTGGTGGAGACGGACAACAGCTGGGCCCTTGTCTTTATTTTGCAAACATTGTTTTTAAGTCTCTTTCAGCTCTTTCTACCTCAAGTTCAAAGAAAATCTGGTTCCTTTAAACTTTCCTCAAGCATTCTGCTTTTTAATCCCTAATCATTCTTGCAATTTCTATCCCATAAATCTTTTCCAGTTCTTGCTTCTCAAGTGAAACCTTAAACTGGACACATTAAGAGCTTGGGACTTTAATGGGATGATTTCTTCTTGGCTTCTATATATATATATTTTTAAAGAAAATATTCCAACATAGGCCAGGCACGGTGGCTCACGCCTGTAATCCCAGCACTTTGGGAGGCTGAGGCGGGCGGATCATGAGGTCAGGAGATTGGGGCCATCCTGGCTAACATGGTGAAACCCTGTCTCTGCTAAAAATACAAAAAAAAAATAGCCAGGCATGTTGGCACGTGCCTGTAGTTCCAGCTACTCAGGAGGCTGAGGCAGGAGAATCGCTTGAACCCGGGAGGCGGAGGTTGCAGTGAACCGAGATTGCGCCACTGCATTTCAGCCTGGGTAACAGAGTGAGACTCCATCTCAAAAAAAGAAAAAAAAAAAGAAAAGAAAAAAAAATCGAAGATAATAATGATAAGAAAATGAATGTTTTCATTTTTTTTTTTTTCTGCGTAAGTCTCTGTTTTGGAGGTTTCTCTTATGTATCTTAATTTAAACTTCATAACAACAAACTTATGGGGAAAGCATTATTACTCCATTTTACAGGTGAGAAAAATTAGGGACGTTAAGAGACGTTAAGTAATTTGCCCAAAATCACATAGCTGGCTAATGTAAAAGCTAGGTGGAGGTGGCGGAAGTGTGCTACAGAGCTCTAAGCTGACTTCTGCAAGGATGGACATTTGTCTTAAGCTGATTTTTTTTATCTTAGTAATTTACACAAATATTGTGCATTGTGCTTTATGCAAAATCTGCATTTGTTTTAATCTAAGAATAACATTTTTTATTTCTATGAACGTTGGGATAGAATTGATGCTTTGGGGAGACGTATCACATCTGCATTGTGGCCTTAAGACACCCGGGTGCACTGCCACACACCCCACGGCTTCAAACACCCAGCAAAAAAAAAAAAAACTGTTCTATGACAGCTGAGCCTGGGTTCCAGGCTCACCATATGACTGAATGGCTCTGTGTGCATCTTCCCTTCTCCCTGATTATCAGTTCCTTATCTCTAAAGATGGGCATGATTTACTTCTTAGACTTGTTTTGAAGACAATGTGAAATACAGACATGAAAATGACTTGCAAAGTGCAAAAGCCTGACATTTTTTGTTAACATTTACATTTTGACATCAGGAGGCCATTTGAACCACATTTGCGCTTACTATGATTTACTGTGCTCCCAGATTTATTTTACTGCATTCAATAGATTTATTTTACCTAGAGTTTCTGTTTAGCTCAATCTCAACTTTCCAGAGTCCAATGGAAGTCCATGTTTTCCCAACTTGATTTCTTTGCCTGATTAATAGAATTTCTCCTAAAGTGAGGATGGTGGGAAAGGGTGGCTTCAGGCAAGAGGTATCCCTGCCCATGAGAGCAAAAGTGCGCTGGGGCCACAGAAGCCCGTGAAGGTGATACTTTCACGGGACACTCACTCTAGCTGAACATCAACATCTTTCTAGTACCCAAATAAAAGGTGGGGTGCAGAGATACGCTTACAGAAACGAGGGATTCCAAGTGATGCCACAGCTGATGGAGATTTCTGCAGTCCTTCTCTGAGCCAGGGACTGTTCTAGGGCTTGAGACATACTAGTCAACAAAGTGGACAAAGATCCCTGCCCTTGATGAGCTTAGATTCTAGTGTGTGTTTACACTAGATGTTTACATAAGTAAATGTATGAATAAGCACATTAAAGAATACACTGGGAAGAGGAAGTGATTTGGAGAAAAGAGAGAGCAGAGCAGAAAAAGGGGCATTAGGAATAGTGAGGTGGTGATGGTGAGTGCCAGCATTAAATAGGGAATTCAGAGGAAGTCTTGCGGATAAAAGGAGATTTGGAGAGAGACTTCTTCAAGTCTCCATTTGGAGTTAGCCACATGGGTGTCTGAGGAAGGGTGGTCCAGGCAGATAGAGCAAAGGCATGAAGGCAGGGCTATGCCTGGCATGTCTCAGGAATGTCAAAGTGACCAGTGTGGCTGAGGTAGAGTAGGTGAGGAGAATAATAGGGTTAAAGGTCAAAGAAGCAGTTGAGGCCAGGCGCAGTGGCTCACGTCTGTAATTCCAGCACTTGGGGAGGCAAAGGTGGGTGGATCATGAGGTCAGGAGTTTGAGACCAGTCTGGATAACATAGTGAAACCCCGTCTCTACAAAAATACAAAAAATTAGCTGGGCGTTGTGGCATGTGCCTGTAATCCCAGCTACTCGGGAGGCTGAGGCAGGAGAATTGCTTGAACCCGGGAGGCAGAGGTTGCAGTGAGCCAAGATCATGCCACTGCATTTCAGTCTGGTTGACAGAGCGAGACTCTGTCTCAAAAAAAAAAAAAAAAAAAAAGCAGTTGAGAGGTGGAGTACAAGATGTATATAGAGCATTCTAGGCTTCTCTTCTAAGTGACATGGGAGACTTTGCAGTGTTTTAGTTAGAAAAAGATATAGCATGGCATCCTTTCAGCTTCAAATCCCTGCCTTCCAGTGTAAGTTCCATGGCTGAGGCTCCCAGGTTTTGTTGTCCCAGCTCTGAACCAATCCCTAGCCCTGGAGCCAGGGATGGGAGTTAGTTTTGCTAGAAACATTCAGTCAGAGAGTGGGAAGAGGTGGTTCCTAAATGGAAAGTCAGATGAGCATATAACCATGACCCTAGAAGGGAGAAAGGATCTTTAGAAGAGAGGAACAATGGCTGCCTGCCACCATCCTCAATTAGCTGCTGGTGGAAATGAGACCTGGACACAAATGACATTCAGATAGAAGGCTGTGGGTGCTCAGAGAAGGATGAGATTAATACAAACTCTGAAGATTCAGGGTTTACTTTTTAGGGGGATGTCACTTAATCTGGGACTTAGATGATAGAATTTGGATAGGCAGATATAAGAGAAGGGGGATTCCATATACTGGAAATAACTCTAAAATGTGTACTGGTGTAGAAAAACAGGAAACAAGTGAGCGACTAAATACAGGGCAACAAGCAATAGGGACTAGTTCAAATTTGTAGGATTGTAGGATGTGTGAGAGGCAGGGTTGGAAGGTTAAGCCACAAAATCCTCAAATGCCATTTTGGATGCTGTGAGAAAAAAAGTATCACATTGTAATTCTATGTTTAAAGGACCATAATATAAACTTGTTAGAATTCTATACAAGCATCACGTGATAGGGAAAGCAATTGAGAGAATTAAATTCAGAAAAGTGGGTGGAGTAGCAGGTGGAGTTAAGGACATAGTTTGGAAAATAATCGTGGTGTCATTGGGCTTCAGGTATGTGAGTCATCTCCAGAGAGAAGACCATGTGACAAAAAACGTAGAGAAAAAACAGACAGTAAAAATAAACCCACAGTAGATACAGATTTTAGAATGATCAAAAATCGACTTTAAAATAAATAATTAACATACTCAGGAAGTAAAATAAGGTACAGAAGAGAGAACTGGAACCCATAAATAAACAAACAAAAAATTCTAGAACTGAAAAAATGCAGCACAATATGAGTTTTATAACAGATTTAACACACATGAAGAGAATAGGGAGCTTGAAGATGGAAGAAAATATCCAGACTAAAGAAAAAGATGGAAAATTCAGAAAGATGTATAAGAGATAGAAGGGACATGGTGAAAATGTCGATCATATGTGCAATGGAAATCCCAGAAAACGAGACAGATAAGAGAGCAGAAACAATATTTGAAAAAAATAATGACCTAGAATTTTACAAAAGTGACAAAAAATCAAGCCATGAGCTTATTAATCACCATGAACCTCAAGCAGGATAAATACAATAAAACCATATATCTAGGCCCATCTTAATAAAATGGCCTGAAACAAAAGGGAAAGAGAAAAATATTAAAACCAACCAAAGAGGAGAAAATATACATTACTTTCAAACAAACAGCAGTAAGATCAACAGCTGGCTTCTTGCTAGAAATGATGGAAACCAGAAGACAATGTAATGATAGCTTCAAAGCGCTGAAAGAAAATAATTGCCAACCTAGAATTCTATACCCATTAATTGAAGATGTCCTTCAAAAGTGAAGGTGAAGTGAAGCATTTTTGGGCAAACAAAAATAGGAAATTTTTTTACTAGCAGACCTACCCTAAAGGAAATACTAAAAAACTCTCCAGACAGTAGGGAAAAGATCCCAGGTAGAAGCATAAGGATGTGGGAAGAAATGGGCACCCATTATGGATAAATCTACACAAATACTGACTGTATAAAACAATGACAAGAGTTACTTTTTTATGAAGTATGTATTATGTTCCAGGCAGTGTGCATGCATTATTTATCCTTCATAACAATCCTATGAGTTTGGTACCATTATTAGTCCCATTTAGCACATAAAAAGGCTAAAGCTTAGAGAGGAAAAGTACCTTGCTTGAGGTCATCTAAGCAAGGAACTTGAGTTGGCCCTACCCCCAAGTCTATGCTTCTTTCATTAAATTGTGATTTTCTGAGGTATCAGCAACTGGTCCCCATAAGTTCTAGGGAGAACTAGTGAGGTGAGGATCCATATGGATCAGCTGGGGCAACTGTCATCTCCATATGCTACCCACTCGCTGTGGAAGGGACACTCAAAGTAGCTCCGGAGGTGGGCACAGCAGCTAGCTAGAAAGCTTCCTGTCTTTGTGGGGCTGGCAAGTTCCTTCTGCTTCAAACAGCTTCTCTTCTCCTTACCACCCACCCCATCACCAGGCATCTGAAAGTTACAGTGAAAATCTTGCCCTGGTCATGAAATCTTCCCTGACATTGCCATTTATTCTGATTATTCTCCTTGTAACTTACCTACAGAATGTAGATATCAGTACATTATTTAAGACATTCTCAGTTGTTTCTTATATGATAACTCTTTTTCCTGCCATTAGATTGTAAGATCTTGGAGAGGAGAGGCCAAAACTTGTTTGCCTTTTTGTCTACCAATGTGCTTAGTGCAGAACCTGGCACTCGGAGGTGCTCAGGCAGTAAATACTCATTCATTTGTTAATTACAGTTCATCCTATCCACTGGCAGTGAAGCCAGAGCCAGTGTTTTGGGCATGAGTACTATGTGACAATTGTAGAGTGTTTCAAGTTGCCTTGAAGTTAGCAGAGCAGTGGAACTCAGTAGAGTCTAATCATAGCTATGTTCACAAAGCATCAAGACTTCTGGATTGAAATGTGTGAAATTAAGTCTGTGATTTACATTTGGATTATCAACCAACAAAATTTCCAATCACTACTAAGAGCAGCTGTTTAATGGAATTTGACTTTCTCATAGAATCTTGTGTCACACTAATTTGTGAGTCACCACAGTCAAACACTCCAGATGTCCCCTCAGCCCCATAGCTCAGGGTCCCACCTCAGAGCTCTGTGCCCTCCTCATTGACTCATGACTGATTTTTAACCTGCTTTTCTCAATGCTGACATTCATGGAAGTCTAGACACATCGGTGGGTAGAGAAGACACCCACGAGGGTACCGTGGTGAATATCAATGAGTGTTCCATAATCAGACCGGGACACTGGTGGGCTGCTGGGAATGTGGAGCAGAGAATAACTGTTTGAAGAAGACAAAAGAATAAAAAGCATTCTTCGCTGGGTAAGATGAAGGGAGGAGCACTGTGTGGATCTCAAATGACCCAAGTAGATATTGGATATCTCTTAGTTTGGAAGAGGGCAAGAGGAAAGTGAAGGAAAAAGTGACTAGATTAAGAGTCACTTCTGGTATTTCTTGAAGTCCTCATCTGTGCTCAGCTTTGTTCTGAGAGGCAGCTGCAAGGGAAAGACAGCTCCCAAGTGGGTCTCAGACAAAGGTGAAGGAAGAAAAGGCAAAGAAAAGCGTTTCTGGATGCAAGATGTAATATATAGTGATCCACAGACTTCTTCGTTTTACAGGTGATTCTATTTTGTATCTCATATAAGCTGAGCATAATGGGCAGAAGAGATTTTTGGCATGTTTGCCTCCCATGAATGGCCAAGCCCAATGATAGGTTGTATTTTACTGAATTGAATTAAAGCTTAATCCCACACTTACATACACATACATGTACACACATGTAGGCATACATACATTCTTTCAGTTGAAATCAGTAAACACTGTTTGATTTAAGAGATTTTTTAAGATTGTAAAACATTGCCAGGTGTGGTGGCTCACGCCTGTAATTCCAGCACTTTGAGAAGCTGAGGTGGGTGGATCACTTGAGGTCAGGCATTCAAGACCAGCCTGGCCAACATGGTGAAACCCTATCTCTACTAAAAATACAAAAATTAGCTAGGTGTGGCGGCTCAATTGTGCTCAATCCCAGCTTCTCAGGAGGCTGAGGCAGGAAAATCACTTGAACCCAGGAGGTGGAGGTTGCAGTGAGCTGAGATCACGCCAGTGCACTCCAGCCTGGATGACAGAGTGAGACTCTGTCTAAAAAAAAAAAAAAAGATTATAAAACATTGACAATTTTTTTTTTGCCAGGATTTTGACAGCAATTGCATCAAACCTGTATATAAATTTGGGGAGAATTGACATCTTTACTATGTTGAGTTTTCCAATCCACGAACATAGTATGTCTCTCCATTTTAATTAGGTGTTTGATTTCTTTCATTATTGTTTTGCAGTTTTCAGCATACTCCTGTGTATGCTGGGAGTTTTTTCAGATTTTTTTTCTGTCCCTGAGGCATTTTGTCAATATGTATTATGTCTCTAGAAAAAGAATCCCAGGATTTTCCCTCCTGTGTGTTTTCAGCTTCCTTCTTCATGGTCCATGATGCCAGCTGAGGTTGTCAGTATAATAAAACCAAACTGGCAGGGTGGGAGCAGATTATTCTGCCATTTTTCTGGATCTTTGAGGTGGACATCACATTTGGGGCTGATCACTCAACACTTATTTAGCCTGTCTGTGAGGTTTGCAACAATTTTCCCTGCTCTGTGATAATCAGTGATTTCAAATTCACCAATGTGACCATGCTTCACCATTGCAGTTAGAAACCGGACAGTGACTTTGGAGCATGGCCTAATAAGACCCTGCCATTTGCTTCATCAGCATTATTGATGCTTTTGAGAGCATCAACCAGGACATTCATGCACACCATTGTGGCAGTACAGAAAGATGTCAGAAAGGGCTAGATTTATACCTAAATATTTTATTTATTTTTAAGCAATTATAAGTGACGTTGTAATTTTGATTTTGGTTTCCATGTGTTCATTGGTAGGATATGGAAATGTAATTGATTTTAATATGTTAATACTATATTCTGTGACCTTGCTGAACTCATTTACTAGCTCTAGGAGCTTTTGTTGTAGATTCCTTGGAATTTTCTGCATGGGTAATCATGTCATCTGCAAGTTGGGACAGTTTAATTTCTTTCTTTCTACCCTGCATGCCAACTGATTTCTGAAAAAAATACAAAAGTAATTCAATGGAAAAGTACAGTCTTTTCAACAAATAGTGCTGGAGCAATTAGGTATCTATGGGTAAAATAAACAAACCAAAAAAACACAGATGCAACCCAAAAAACATTACCAAAAACCTAAAATAGCTTGACTTAACAACCTTATACCTTATACAAAAATTAGCTAAAAATGGACTATAGATTTAAATGTAAACTATAAAATTATAAAACTTTTAAAAGAAAATATGGGACCTCCAGAATTCTTAGAAATGATAAGAAAAGCACTATCCATAAAATAAAAAAAATAAAAACTTGAGAAATTGAACTTCATTACAATTAAAATCTCTTACACTGTGTAAGACCTTGTTAGGAGAATGAAAAGACAAGCTACAGAGTGGAGGAAAATATTTACAAGCCACGTATTTGATAAAGAACTCATATCTAGACGGTATAAAGGAATCTCAAAACTCAACACTAAAAAAAAACAAACAAGAAATAGGCAAAAGACATGGGGTGACATTTCACCAAAGATATACACATGAAATATACACGTGAAATAATGTACAGTACCACTAGTTGTCAGGGAAATGCAATTAGGATCGTGATTAGATATCACTACACACTCCTCAGAACAGCTAAAATAAAAAAAATAACAATACCAAATTCTGGTGAGGATGTGGAGAAACAGGATCTCTCACATATTGCTGATAGGAAAGTAAAATGGTATAACCACTCTAGAAAATAATTGATCGATTTATTTGAAAAACCATACACTTACCATATATCCCAGCAATTATACTCCTAGGGATTTGTTCAAGAGAAATGAAAAAATTATGCTCACATAAATCCTCTGTATGATTGTCCACAGCAGCTTTGTTTGTAGTAGCCCCAAGGTTGGAAGCAACCAAAATGTTCTACAAAAGTCTAATAGTTAAATAAATGGTGGTACCTATATTACATGAAATACTACTCAGAAATGAAAAGGAACTATTCATCCATGGAACAACTTGGGTGGATCTAAAGGGCATTATTCTGAGTGAAAATGGCCAATCTTAAAATGATGTATATTGTATCATTGTGTTTACATAAAATTTCAAAGTGAGAGAAGTATACAGTGGAAACAAATTAGTGGATAACAGAGGTTAGGGATGGTGGGGAGTAGAGGCGAGGGAAGGTGTAATTCTAAAGGGATAGCATTAGGAAGATTTTTGTGGGTATGAAATAGTACTTTTTTTTTTTTTTTTTTAAAGACAGGCTCTCGCTCTGTCACCCAGCCTGGAGTGCACTGGCTTGATCATGGCTCCCTTCACCCTTGACCTCCTAGGCTCAAGCAATCCTCCCATCTCAGCCTCCTAAGTAGCTGCGACAACAGGCATATGCCACCATACCTCGTTAATTTTGTTTATTTTTTGTTTGTTTATTTATTTTTTGAGACAGGCTCTTATTCTGTCACCCAGGCTGGATGGAGTACAATGGCAGAATCATGGCTTGCTGCAGCCTTGACCTCCCAGGCTCAGGTGATTCTCTGACCTCAGCCTCCCAAGTAGCTAGGACCACAAGTGCATGCCACCACATCTGGCTAATTTTTGTATTTCTTTTTTTTGTAGAGACGGAGTTTTGCTGTGTTGCCCAGGCTGGTCTGGAACTCCTGGACTTAAGCAATCCACCCACCTTAGCCTCCCAAAGTGCTAGGACTACAGGTGCATGCCACCGCACCCAGCCAAATTTTCTTTATTTTTTGTAGAGACGAGGTCTGTTGATGGACATTTAGGGTATTTCCAGTTTTTCACTGTTATACACAATGCTGCAATAGTGACTTCTATAAACTTCTTAACTATGTGTAGAAGAATTTTTCAGAGACATATTTTGGAGTGGAATGACTGGATCGTGGATTACATGTTAATCGTTCTCCAAAGTAGTTTTCCCAGCACCATATGGAATTCCCGTTGCACCATATCATTGCCAGGATCTGGTAGGGTCATTTTTTTTTTTTTTTTTTGCCAATCTAATGGGTATGAAATGGGATTGGAAGCTAGGCACAGTGGCTCATGCCTGTAATCTCAGCAGTTTGGGAGGCTGTGGCAGGAGGATTGCTTAAGCCCAGGAGTTTGAGATCAGCCTGGGCAATATAGTGAGACCCTGTCTCTCAAAAAAAAAAAAAAAAAAAAAAAAAAAATTAGCCGGGCATGGTGGCGGGTGCCTGTAGTCCCAGCTACTTGGGATGCTGAGGCAGGAGAATGGCCTGAACCTGGGAGACGGAGCTTGCAGTGAGCCGAGATCGTGCCACTGCACTCCAGCCTGAGTGACAGAGTGAGACTCCCTCTCAAAAAAAAAAAAAAAAAAAAAATTAGCTGGGCATGGTAGCTCATGCCTGTAGTCACAGCTAGTAGGGGTGAGGGGGAGGGGAGGGGATATAGAGGTTGGAGGGTGCTGAGGTGGGAGGATCACTTGAGCCCAGGGAGGTTGAGGCTGCAGTGAGCCATGATCATACCATTGCACTCTATTTTTTAATTTCTTGTTTTAAAGGGCATTAAAATGTATTTAATAATTTATCAATAAAGGTCTTGCACATCTGTTGTTAGATTTATTCTTAGATACTTTCTAATTTGATTTGCTATTGTAAATTACATATATAAAAATTAAATGTTCTAACTCTGATAGTGGTATATAGATTATAATTAAATTTTGTATAATAATTTTTCATCCCAGAAGTTTGTTAAATTCACTTACAAATTTTAATTAATTTTAAAATCATCTTGGGCCTTCTATGTAGACATCATATTATTTTGGAATAACTATAGCTTTATACTTCAATTAAAATGCTGAATAGAATAAGGAGAGTAGTATCCTTACCTTGTTCCTGATTTTAAAAATAAATACTTCTATTTCACTGTAAGTATAAGATTTTTGGTAGCTATTAAGATCCCTCCTATTTCTAGATTAATAAGTTCCTAATGCATTTTTAAGCGAAAGATTGTCTGTCTCTACTGAGTTAATGATGTAGTTTTTCTATCTTCTTCTGTTAATGTGATTTCTTGTATGAGTAGATATTCTGGTATTAAATTTTCCTTGCCCTTGTGCAATAAATCTTACATGGCCTTAATTATAGTATTATTATTTTAAACATGATTTGATTCTGTTCGTTAAAAATTTTTGTTTAACATTTTTTACATCTATTTTTCATAAATGAGGTTGGCCTGAAAAGTTTCTTTCTTATTACTATCTTTGTCTGATTTTGGAATCAAAATTTTTAAAGACTCATACATTGATGTGTTTTCTTCTCTGAAACAATTTGAGTAAGATTGCATTTTTCTCTTGAGGTTTTGGTAGAATATGCTTGTAAGATGATATGGCCCAGAAAGCTCTCTCTTCCCCCTCTTCCTGCAAATGAGTTTTAACTACTGATTTAATTACTTTAATGATTAGTGTTTATTCTATTGTTCTTGGGTTAGTTTTTCTAGATTTTGCTAGAAAAGTGGCCATTTTATTTAGGCTTTCAATTTTGTGGTTATAAAGTTTTCATCCTTTCTTATTATCTAATATGTACATTTAAGACTACAGATTTTCCTCTGGTATAATTTCTGAAGTTTTGACTTGCAGTGTTCTCATTGTAAAAATATTTTCAATTCAAATTTTTTCATTTCAAAATATTTTCTAATTTGTGTAATAATTTCTTTTTGACCTATAGATTATTTAGAACTTAGTTTCTTAATTTCTAAACATTTGGTATTTTTCTTTTCTTTTCTTTTCTTTTTTTTTGAGACTGAGTCTTACTCTGTCACCCAGGCTGGAGTGCAGTGGCACGATCTCGGCTCACTGCAACCTCTGCCTCCTGGGATTAGGTAATCCTCCCACCTCAGCCTCCTGAGTAGCTGGGACCACAGGTGCGCACCACCATGCCCAGCTAAGTTTTTGTAGAGACGAGGTTTCACCATGTTGCCCAGACTGGGATTAATCACATTTTAATCAGTGAATATGCTCTATATTATTTCAATATTTTGAAAATTATACAAATCTACTTTATAATTATCAGTTTTTATAAATGTTCCGTATATGCTTGAAAATGGAGGTTTTTGCACTTACTGTTCCATATATGTTCATTAGGCCAGGTTTGTTAATTTTATTGTTCATCTCTTCTTTTTATTTTTTCTTTTTGAGACAGAGTCTTGCTCTGTTGCCCAGGCTGGAGTGCAGTGGCACGATCTCGGCTCGCTGCAACCTCTGCATCTTGGGTTCAAGCTATTCTCGTGCTTCAGCCTCACGAGTAGATGGGATTACAGGCGTGTGCCACTACATCCACCTAATTTTTTTTGTATTTTAGTGGAGATGAGGTTTCGCCGTGTTGGCCAGGCTGGTCTCAAACTCCTGACCTCAAATGATCCGCCTGCCTCGGCCTCCCAAAGTGTTGAGATTACAGGCGTGAGCCACTGCACCCAGCCCACCTCTTCTTATTCTTATTGATTTTTTTGCTCATTCTAAGTTACTGAGAGAAATACGTTAAAATTCCCCATTATGTTTGTGTATTTGTATATTTTTCTTTCTGGATCTGTCAAATTTGCTTTTCATATTGTTTGTGTTATTAGATGCATTCAAGTCTAAAATTGTTAGAGTTCTCTCATGAATTGTACTTTTTGTATTATGAAGGAACTCACTTTTTCACTAGAAATCCTTTATCATCAATTTGGTTTGCCTGATATTAGTATACCTGCAATGGTTTGTTTTTTTTTTTTGGTTAACATTTGTATGCTATATGTTTTTCATTCTTTTCCTTTTGATATTTATGTAACCTATGTTTTAGAGGTATATCTTGAAGACTGCCTATAATAGAATTTAATTGATAATATTTGACTTTTTAACTGGAGCATGTAATTCTTTCACATTTATTTTAATTAGCAACATATCTGGATTTATATGGACTCTTATATTTCATGTGTTTTGTCCTACCTGTTTTATGTTTCTTTTTTTCTCCTTTCTGGACTTCTTACAGGATGATTGAACACATCTTTACTTTTTCTTTTTTTTTTAAATATAACAAACTCCCATGTACCCACACTTGGATTCAACATGGCTAATCTTGTTTCATTTACAACTTTCTCTCCTTTCTCTGTCTTTCCAGATTATTTTGGGAAAAAAAAAGACATTGTATCATTTCATTCTTATTTTTTCAGAGTGTATTTCTATGATAAGAATTCTTTTTTCTTTTTTTTAAAATACGATAACATTGTTATTTCACCTAAAATTTAAAAATTCACTAATATTATCAATATTATTTTTTCTGGTTCTCTCTCTCTCTCTCTCTCTCTCTCTGTCTCTGTCTCTCTCTCTCACGTACAGTTTCTTCATTTGAATAAGGAGCCAGTAAAGATCCACTAATTAATTGCAAGTCTTTCATATGCCCCTTAGATCTCTTTTACTCTCTGGTTCCCTTGCATCTCTTCTTTTCCTGTGATTGCCAAAGAACTGGGTAGTTTGTTCTGTGGTTTCCCGCAGTCTGGACTTTGCCGATTTCATTCTTATTGTATCAATCAACATGCTCCTCTCATTCCTATATTACCTGTAAATTAATAGTTATATCTAGAAGCTTGATTTGAGATTAAGATTTCTTTTCAAGAACTCCTGACAGGTTATTTTGCATACTTCCATCAGGCAGCACAAAATACCTCTCTCTTTTTGTGATATTAGCTGACATTGATGATCATTACCGAGGTATATTAATTCGTTAGGGGCTACAAAATATGGTGATATTATAATTCTATTGTTCCTTCTTCCTTCTTCATTTATTAGCAGGAATATCTCTACAAAGAGAAACTTCCCTTCCTTACCTATTTGATTATGCTGGAGTACAGTGAGCTAAGATAAATGCCTAATTCTTTGCCTTTGTCAGTTTTCTAAATAGCAGTTTGGTTCCCTAGTGTCCTCTAAAGGTGACCAAGGAATTATGAACCATGTATGTGTAAACACAGTTGATGTGGGACAATCTGCTGCCATTATTTTCCTTATTTACATATAAATTTTTCCATCTTTGGCTAGTGTAATCCTCTATGGGTTGCTACTGAGTCCTTTTTGACATGAGCCTAGTAGGTTTTGAGAGCTGCCTTTCTTTCTCATATGACAAGATGTTTGTCCGTCCTACAGCATGTCATGCCTTGACTTGGAGTCAGCCATTTCTTCAGGGAGTCCTGGTTTATTTTAGTAAGAATAGTGTTTGAATCCCACAATCTGGGTGCTAGGGTGCTCATTGCCGTGGGTTGGTCATTGTCTCTAAGCCTTTTCAGTGAACGGAGTTAGAAAATATGTAACTAAAGAAAAATATATAATATATCGTGAGTTTATACTGGTATTTTCAATTCGAGTTGAAATTCAGGATTACAGACTTTCACTTAACCTCCTCCATTCTTCCACACCAAAAATCCTGGTTTACAACACCCACAACATTTCTCATTTGATTTCCCCATAAATAGTTTAGATTTTTTTTGTCTTTTTTTCCTTGGCCCTGAGCATATATCCCTCTAGGATTGTTCAGTTAAATCATTTGGGTGATTCTTTTGTGTTTGTGTCACCAACTAGATGACATAAGTTAGTTTAGGTTAGATTCATTTGCATAAATCTGCATTTGATTTTTAGGGATTGCTTTATAATTTTCTTATAATTATATAAAACATTTATACAGTTTCACATATTCAGTAAAACCTGACTTCCATTCCTGTTACCCCCACAGCATTTCTTTGCTCCTCTTGTAGGAAACAATTGAAATATTTTTATAACGTATCATTCTATTATTTGTTCTTAATATAGGCAAAAATGCGTATATTTTTGTAACCCCCTACCTTTTCTTAGATAAAATGATAACATACCATACGTGTTTTTCTCTGCCTAGCTTTTTTCACTTAGCAACATATCCTGGAGATCACTACATAGGATTATGCCTCTTGGCAGCTGTATAATAGTCTATTTGTGAATGTACCATAGAATATTTAACTAGTCTTCTGATGACGGATATTTGGTTTGTTTCCAGGCTTTTGCTATTATAAAGATTATTACAATGAATAGACTTACGTATGTCTTTTTGTATTTTTACTAATATCTCTTTGAGATTGACTTCTGAATTAAAGAGTAAATATATATGTAATTTTGCTAATTATTGACAAATTCACTTCCGTAGGGGTGTATGTGAGAATGCCTGTTTCTCCACAGCCTTTCCCATAGGATATATTATCATACTTTTGAGCTTTTGCCAGTCTGAAAGGTGAAAAATAGTACCTCAGGGCAGTTTAGTTTGCATTTCTCTTTGTGAGCAAGGCTGCACATCTTTCTAAATGATTAATGCCATTTTCCTAGTTTTCATTTTTAAAATTCAAGTAACTTACATACAGTAGTAGCATTCATCCTTTTTAGTTTGTGATTCTGAGTTTTGACAGATGCAAATGGTTGTAGAGCCACCAGTACATTCAAAATATAGAATCAATTCATCATCCTCCACATTTCCCCTGAGCCTCTGGGAAGTCCAGTCTTCCCCTTCCTCCTACCACCCACTGATTTTTTTGTTTCTATAGTTTTGCTTTTAAAAAACTACTGTATTTGGAAGAATACAGTATGTAGAATTTTGAGTCTGACTTTTTTCACATAGTGCAATGCGTGTGAGATTGGTGTGTGTATCACTGGTTCATTTCTTTTTATTACTGAGTGGTATATCATTGTATAGATTTACCACAGTTTGCTTATCCATTTCCTAGCTGGCAGACATTTAGACAGATTCTAGGTTTTGGATATTATGAATAAAGCTGCTATAAATATTTACATGTAGGTTTTCTGTAAGCATAGATTTTCATTTCATCTGGGTAAATACCTGGGTTATGTAGGGCAAGAGTATGTTTAACTTCATGAGGAAATGCCAAACTGTTGTCTAAAGTGGCTGTGTCAGGTTTTTTTGTTGCAGGGTAGGAGGCGGGCGGGGCGGTTGTCTTTTTGTCATTTTAATAGGTGTGCAGTGGTATGTCATTGTGTGTGTGTGTGTTTTGGTCGCCCAGGCTGGAGTGCAGTGGCATAATAAGGGCTCACTGCAGCCTCTACTTCCCAAGCAGCTAGGACTGCAGGCGTGTGCCACCATGCCTGGCTAAGTTTTTTGAATTTTAGTAGAGATGAGGTCTTGGCATATTGCCCAGGCTGGTCTCCAACTCCTGGGCTCAATTGATCCCCCTCCTCGGCCTCCCAAATTGCTAGGATTGCAGTCATGAGCCACTGTGCCTGGCCTCATTGCGGTTTTAATTTGCATTTGCCTAGTGATTCATGATGTTGTGGCATCTTTTCATGTGTTTACCTGCCATTTGTATGTCTTCTTTGGTGAAACGTATGTTTAAATCTTTTGCCCATTAAAAAAGTTGGGTTGTTTGATTATTGTTGGGTTTTGAGAACTTTCAATATAATCTAAATGCAAGTCATTATAAGGCATGTGATTTGCAAATTTCTCCCAGTTTGTGGTTTGTATTTTCACTCTTTCATAGAGTGAAAAAATTTTAAATTTTGGTAATGTCTGATTTCTTTTCTTTTTTTTTTTTTTTGTGAAGGAGTCTCGCTCTGTCCCCCAGGCTGGAGTGCAGCGGCGCGATTTCGGCTCACTGCAAGCTCCGCCTCCGGGATTCACGCCATTCTCCCACCTCAGCCTCCCGAGTAGCTGGGATAACAGGCGCCCGCCACCACACCTGGCTAATTTTTTGTGTTTTTAGTAGAGACGGGGTTTCACCGTGTTAGCCAGGATAGTCTTGATCTCCTGACCTTGTGATCCGCCCGCCTCGGCCTCCCAAAGTGCTGGGATTACAGGCGTGAGCCACCGCGCTGGCCTAAAGTCTGATTTCTTAATTTTCTCTCAAGGATTGTACTTTTAGTGTTGCAGCTAAGAAATTGTTGCCTAATCTAAGGTCACAGTGATTTTCTCTTAGTTTTTCTTCTAGAAGTTTTACACTTTTGGCTCTTACATTTATGTTTGTTATCGATTTTTAATTTTTTTTTTTTGAGATGGAATTTCGCTCTTGTCGCCCAGGCAGGAGTGCAACGGCACAATCTCAGCTCACTGCAACCTCTGGCTTCTGGGTTCAAGTAATTCTCCTGCCTCAGTCAGCCTCCCGAGTAGTTGGGATTACAAGCATGCACTACCATGCCCAACTAATTTTGTATTTTTAGTAGAGATGGGGTTTCACCATGTTGGTCAGGCTAGTCTTGACCAACCTGACCTCAGGTGATCTGCCCACCTTGGCCTCCCAAAGTGCTGGGATTACAGGCATGAACCACCACACCAGCCGGATTTTTAATTTTTGTATATGGTACAAGGTATGAATAATGGTTTACTTTTTTGCATGTAGTATCCAGTTGTTCCAGTACCATTTGCTGAAAAGACCGTTCTCTCTCCATTAAATTACCTTTTCACCTTTGTCAAAATCAATTCACCTTTTATGTGTAGATCTATTTCTGGGCTCTCTATTTATTCCATTGGTCTGTATGTCTATCTTTTCTTCGATACTGCACTGACTTGACTCCAAGAACTTTATGGGAAGTGTGAAAATCAGGTAACATTAGTCTTCCAACTTTGCTCTTCTTTTCCAGAATTGTTTTGGCTATTCTAGTTCTTTTGCCTTTCCATATACATTTTAGAATCAGTTTGTTGATTTATATAAAAATTATGCTGGGATTTTCTTGAAATTATATTAAATCACTAGATTAGTTTGGGGAAAACTGCCAGACTACCAATATTGAATCTTCCAATTCATGAACATGACATATCCTCTATCTATTTAGTTGATTTTCTTTCATTTGTAGTTTGTGGTTTTTAGCCGGCAGATCTTGCACATATTTTTCAAGACTTATACCTAAGTATCTTATGTATTTTGGTGTGGTTGTAAATGGCATTTTAAAAATTTAGTTTTGGCAGGGAGCAGTGGCTCATGCCTATAATCCCAGCACTTTGGGAGGCTGAGGCGGGTGGATCACCTGAGGTCAGGAGCTCAAGACCAGCCTGGCCAACATGGTGAAACCCTGTCTCTACTAAAAATACAAAAATTAGCTGGGCTAGTGGTATGCACCTGTAATCCCAGCTACTTGGGAGGCTGCAGCAGCAGAATCACTTGAACCCAGGAGGCGGAGGTTGCCGTGAGCTGAGATTATGTCACTCCTGAGTGACAAGAGCAAAACTCTGTCTCAAAAAAAAAAAAAAAAAAAAAAAAAAAATTTCTAGTTTCCATTGGTAGTATATAGCAATAGATTGATTTTTTTTATACTAGCCTTGTATTCTATAACCTTGACAAACTCACTTATTTCTAGTAGGTTTTTGATAGATTTTTTTCAGGTCATTTTATCCAAAAATTGTCAGTAAAGAAAGGCAATTTCTTCCTCTCCAATCTATATGCCTTTATTTATTTTTCTTTTATACTTCTTAGGGCCTTCACTATAATGTTGGATAGGAGTGGTAAGAGTGGGTATTTTTGCCTTAATCCTAAACTAGGAGAAAAACCATTTGGTCTTTCACCTATAAAATATGATGTTATAAAGTCTTTCACCATTATATATGATTCTAGTGATGCCATTTATGAGATTGAGAAAGTTCATTGTTATTCCTAGTTTGCTGATTTTGAAAATCATAAATGGATGTTGAATCTTGTCAAAGGCTTTTTCTGCTTTTGTTGAAATGATTTAGCCTGTTGATATGGTGAGTTACATTGACTAATTTTGGTTGCTGAACTATCCTGCATTTCTTGGATAAATCCACTTGGTTATGATGAGTTATTTTTGTTAATTTTGAACCTCACATGTCAATGTTTTGTTAAAGATGTTTGAAGCTATATTTATGAAGGGTATTGGTTTATAATTTCTTTTTCTTATAATGTTTTCATCTGGTTTTGATATGCAGGTGATGTTAGTCTTATAAGTTGGGAAGTATTCTGTATACACTTCGTATATGCTGGAAGTTTTTGTGTAGAATTGATATGATTTCTTATATGATGTGTGGAAAAATTCACCTGTGAAGACATCTGGGCCTTGAGTTTTCTTTGGTGGAAGGTTTTTAACCACAGATTCATTAAAAAAAAAAAAAAAAAAAAAAAGATATAGACTGGGCACGGTGGCTTATGCCTGTAATCCTAGCATTTTGGGAGGGAGTTTGAGACCAACCTGGCCAACATGGTGAAACCCCATTTCTACTGCAAATACAAAAATTAGCCAGGTGTGGTGGTGGCTGCCTATAATCCCAGCTACTTGGGAGGCCGAAGCATGAGAATTGCTTGAACCCAGGAGGCAGAGGTTGCGGGGAGCCAAGATAATGCCACTGCACTCCAGTCTGAGTGACAAAGTGAGACTCTGTCTCAAAAAAAGAAAAAAAAAAAAAGATGTAAGGGCCAGGTACAGTGGCTCATGCCTATAATCCCAGCACTTTGGGAGGCTGAGGCAGTGGGATCACCTGAGGTCAGGAGTTCGAGACCAGCCTAACGAACATAGAGAAACCCCGTCTCTACTAAAAATACAAAATTAGCCAGGCATGGTGGCACATGCCTGGAATCCCAGCTACTCGGGAGGCTGAGGCAGGAGAATCGCTTGAACCCAGGAGGCAGAGGTTGCAGTGAGCCGAGATTGCGCTGTTACACTCCAGCCTGGGCAACAAGAGCAAAACTCCATCTCGAAAAATACAAATATATATATGTATATTATATATGTATATATGCATATATATGTATATTATATATGTATATATGCATATATGTATATTATATATGTATATATGCATATATATGTGTATTATATATGTATATATGCATATATATGTATATTATATACGTATATATGCATATATATGTATATATGTGTGTATATATATGTGTGTATATGTATATATATGTATGTGTGTGTGTTTGTGTATATGTATGTATTTAGGATATAATGGAGTTGTTTGTAGTAAATTTTTTTTTAGCTTTTTTTTAGTTCAGCCTCCCAAAGTGCTGGGATTATGGGTGTGAACCACCACGCCTGGCCTGAATTCTCTGTGTAGATTGTCTAAATTACTGTTAAATCTATCCCAAGTTTTAAATTCTAATTCATATTATTAATGTATTTATAGAGACAGGGTCTTGCTGTGTGGCCAGGCTGGTCTCAAAACTCCTGGCCTCAGGTGATCCTCCTGCCTTAGCCTCCCAAAGTGCTGAAATTACAGGCATGAGCCACCATGCCCTGCCCAAATTCATATTTAATTCTTAAATTTCAACTTTATTCATTTTCAAATCTGCCTGGGTGTTTGGTAAATAGTTTCTGTTTGCCTGCAGGGTTTTTTTTTAAAATTATTATTATTATTATTATTATTATTATTATTATTATTTTTTTTTGAGACGGAGTCTCGCTCTGTCGCCCAGGCTGGAGTGCAGTGGCCGGATCTCAGCTCACTGCAAGCTCCGCCTCCCGGGTTCCCGCCATTCTCCTGCCTCAGCCTCCCGAGTAGCTGGGACTACAGGCGCCCACAACCGCGCCCGGCTAATTTTTTGTATTTTTAGTAGAGACGAGGTTTCACCGTGGTCTCGATCTCCTGACCTTGTGATCCGCCCGCCTCGGCCTCCCAAAGTGCTGGGATTACAGGCATGAGCCACCGCGCCCGGCTAAATTATTATTATTTTTTAGCTTGCCTTGTATTTCTTTAAAGACAGACTACACAATTGTCTTATAATCTAACCTTGTAATTTCAGTGTACAATGAATGACTTTGTCTATCTGTTTCTGCTATTTTTATTCATGGTGCATTGCTTGCTTTTGTGCTTGGTTATTTTTGACTATAAGCTGGCTGAATTTTTTTTTTTTTTTTTGAGATGGAGTCTCGCTCTGTCACCCAGGCTGGAGTGCAATGGCACAATCTCGGCTCACTGCAGACTCTGCCTTCTGGGTTCAAGAGATTCTCTGCCTCAGCCTCCTGAGTAGCTGGGATTACAGGCATGTGCCACCATGCCTGGCTAATTTAGTATTTTTAGTAGAGATGGAATTTCTCCATGTTGGTCAGGCTTGTCTTGAACTCCCAACCTCAAGTGATCCGCCTGCCTAGACATCCCAAAGTGCTGGGATTACAGGCATGAGCCACCCCACCCAGCCAAGCTGCACATTTTTTATAGGTACTTATTTGTGGTATTTCTTTGAGGCCTAGGATGAAGGTTCATTTTTGCAGACAGGATTTCATTTACTTCTTCCATATGCTTTAGAACAGTACTGATACCAGTTCTCTTTAAGCTGAATTTATTGTTTGAAGTTATTTGGGCCATTCAAATGGGTTGAAAAATCTGACTTCTGGTTTCAATTTTTCAGTAATAGGGTTTTTTGTTAGTGTTTTATTCCTGCTCTTCTCTGTACCAAGGCAACTTTTGATGTGGTCCCCTGAGAGCGTGAGGGTGGGCTGGGCTTATTTCTATTTAAAGTGTATCTTGAGGGTATAGCTTTTTGGGCTCCCAACCTTATGGAAAGAGATTCACTGTGAGATTCCCCATGTTGGGCAGGCTTTGGACTTTGTCTTTTGTCTCCCAAGCCTCGTGAAGCTGAGTAAACTTAAGGCCGAAGTTCTTTTGCTTTGGCAAATGCCCTCAGAACAAATGTCACTTAAAGATTCTTGATTTTCTTTGTCACATAGATTTTGGTCTGATAATCCCCTAGTTGTCAGCTTTTTGAGGTTTTTAGAAAAAAGACTGTGGGCTGGGCGTGGTGGCTCACGCCTCTAATCCCAGCACTTTGGGAGGCCAAGGCTGGCAGATCATGAGGTCAGGAGTTCGAGACCAGCCTGGCCAACATGGTGAAACCCTGTCTCAATTAAAAATACAAAAATTAGCCAGCCGTGGTGGCAGGCACCTGTAATCCCAGCTACTCAGGAGGCTGAGGCAGGAGAATCACTTGAAACTAGAAGGCAGATTTTGCAGTGAGCTGAGATTGCACCACTCCAGCCTGGTCAACAAAAATGAAACAATGTCTCAAAAAAAAAAAAAAAAAAAAAAAAAGAAAAAGAAAGAAAGAAAATTTAAAAAAATATATCTAGCATTTTTAGCTGTTTTTTTAAGAAGGAAAATCTATCCACGTTTCTATAAAATTTAATAACTATTATTTCTTATTTTTGGTACTTTTTTTTGAGACAGAGTCTTTTTCTGTTGCCCAAGCTGAGTGTGGTGGCACAATCTTGGTTCACTGCAAACTCTGCTTCCCAGGCTCAAGCAATCCTCCCACCTCAGCCACCCAAGTAGCTTTATGTGCCGCCATGCCCAGCTAATTTTTAAAAATTATTTGTAGAGATGGGGTTTCACTGTGTTGTCTAGGCTAGTCTCGAACTCCTGGGCTCAAGCTATCATTCGGCCTTGGCCTGCCTCCCAAAGTGCTGTGATTGTAGGTGTGAGCCATCATGCCTGGCCAATAACTACATTATTTCTTTATAGAAATTTTATGTCACTTTAAAAACTTTGCTCCTTTTTTGTTTTTGACCTTTTCTTTTATATTACCAATGAATTTGCATTTTTGATTTTATAGTCTGCATTGAATAATTCTATTAACTAAAAATTCTGTGGGTCAAATTCTGTTATTTGTTGTTTCTTATAACTCCCATTCACTGTCTTCTGTCCTTATGTGTTTTGCAATTTGGGAGTTCTAGCTGTCATTTAATGGAGTTTTTTTAGTGGTATTCTGTGCAACGTATATAAGAGTATATTCCTTCTAGAGATGGTTTACATTTGTTTCTGTCTTGTGCTCAAGGCATTACTAGAAGGGGCTGCTTTTATGTGGCTTTCTTAATTGTGAGGCTCTGAGAGAATGCAGATAGCGTAGGGCAGGCCTGTGGTTATAAATTGTTAAGAAGATGTTTCTTGGCTACCCAGATCCCCAGTCCAGACAGATGGGCTTCTGTGCCACCTCTCTTTGACAGTGTGTGTGTGTGTATATATATATATATATATTTACTTTGTCTTTGCACAAAGACCATAAAACTTCAAGGATCATGTTTTTTTTTAGGTCTGCCTCCCCATTTTATCCAGTCTCGAGGCTTTGTGTCTCATTCCTATATGGTTATTCAAACCCAAGCTTCTTTCTTTTTAAAAAATGCTCTGAACACAGCCATTGCATCAGCACCACTTACCACTCTAGTTTTCAGCTTCCTTTTTTCTTTTCATCTCTAAGAATTTTCTTTTCTTATGAGATCAGCCATGCATTTAAAGGATTTTTGTTTTACTTTATCCAACATTTCTTTCTTTCTTTTTTTTTTTTTTGAGGCCAAGTTTTGCTCTTGTTGCCCAGGCTGGAGTGCAATGGCGGATCTTGGCTCACTGCAACCTCCACCTCCCGGGTTCAAGCAATTCTCCTGCCTCAGCCTTCCTGAGTAGCTGGGATTACAGGCATGTGCCACCACGCCCGGCTAATTTTGTATTTTTGGTAGAGATGGGGTTTATCTATGTTGGTCAGGCTGGTCTCGAACTCCCGACCTCAGACAATCCGCCCGCCTTGGCCTCCCAAAGTGCTGGGATTACAGGTGTGAGCCACCATGCCTGGCCACCATTTCTTAGTATTTGGTAATAGGAGGCTATTTCTTTTGCCACATTGCTAAAAACTAAAGTCAATTCATTCATTTTTTAGGAAGAATGTACATGGTGTCCAATATCTGGTTTGAATATGCATAAAAAGCAAGTTTTAACTGATGTTTCTGAAGACCGAAAATAGTGAAGGCAAGAACTTTGTCATATTTGTCTGTTTCTCATGCACAGATACAAAGTGCTAATCATTGTTAAAGAATAAGAATACATTGATCTAGAGCATATGAATTGCTGTTTCTTCAAGCCTGCACTCACTCATGAACAACAATAAGTAAAATGTCTCAGCCAATCTAAAAATTGTTCTCAAGCAATTGTTCTCAAATTGATTAGAATGCTTTCATTTTTCTATTTTCTATTTTTATTTTTTAATTTGAGACAGAGTCTCGCTCTGCCGCCCAGGCTGGAGTGCAGTGGCGTGATCTCAGCTCACTGCAGCCTCCGCTTCCTGGATTAAAGTCATTCTCTTGCTTCAGCTTCCTGAGTAGCTGGGATTCAGGCATTTGCCACCATGCCAGGCTAATTGTTGCATTTTCAGTTGAGATGGGGTTTCGCCATGTTGGCTAGGCTGGTCTCGAACTCCTAGCCTCAAGTGATCCACCAGCCTCGGCCTCCCAAAGTGCTGGGATTACAGGCATGAGCCACCGTGCCCCGCCTGAATGCTTCTGTTTTTCCAGGATAAAAATAGGTGGCTAGGATAAAACGCAAGTGGATAGCAAGGCCGTTTCCTTCTATTTTGGTGACTTCTGACCTGGGTTAAGTCTACACATAGACATTTTTATTCCACACTTGTTCATAGGCTGGATACTTCCCAGTGTAGTATGATTATATTGAATGATGTTGATAACAATGTCTGATCCCTCCTCTACCACATGCATGAACACACATATACACACCTACACATGCATTAGAAGTGTACTACCCCTCTGGGCAAGTGACTACAACTATCTATAGGAGTTTGCATGCCCAGAAGGAGAGCCTTGCTGGGTGTGAAAGGCCTTGGGAGTGGGCACTCTTGTAACTTGCTGTCCACCTGCAGCCCCCTTCTGTGGGGTTCCCATTCTCACCAAGCAGAGCATGGCTGCATCCCAGAGCTTCCCATACAGAGGCTCTGCCAAGGCTTACTGATAAATTACCAGCCAATGTGGGAGTTAATCAGAGAGTTCCAAGGCAGCTAGAGTGGGGATTTGAGAGAAAACAGAGCGAGTGGCTGCCAGCTTCAACCCACTACCTACATTCCTTTCTAGGATGCTCAGGATATGATGCTCCGGCAGCTTCTGTATGGGATGGTGTTGACTGCACACTGTCTCCCTGGGCAATCCAAGAAGCAGCATCCAGGGGATGGAGGGATGGGAAGGGGAGGCAGGAAAGGTCGTGGATGGCCTTAGAGCTGAGGATAGGAGCAAAATGACACAGAGTTCGCTCTATGGATAGTAGTATTGAGAGTGGGTGTGGGGAGGCTACTGCTGATGCAGACAGATGGACTCTTGGGACCTGGGGCTTATGGTGTCTGTGTGTTTGCATTTTGGGCTTTAGAGAGGAGTTTAAACTAGTGCAAATGGATGTGGCAATGACTGTCTGACAATAGGAGGCTGCAGACTCGTTCCCTATAGTCTAGTCTTCTAAATAGATAGGCAGCCAAGCACACATCATGCCTTATACTGCAAACATTAGTTGTGACTCTGAAGAGGAGCTAGTCAGAATGCCAAACTATGTTCTGCCCTGCCAGATTCAGTAGGCGGATATATGTTGACTATTGCGTTAGTCTGTTCTCACACTGCTATGAAGAAATACTTGATACTGGCTAATTTATAAATAAAAAAGGTTTCATTGACTCACAGTTCCACATGGCTGGGGAGGCCTCAGGAAACTTACAGTCATGGTGGAAGGCACCTCTTCACAGGGCAGCAGGAGAGAGAATGGGACCCATGCGAAGGGGGAAGCCCCTTATAAAACCACCAGATCTCACAAGAACTCACTATCACAAGAACAGCATGGGGGAACTCGCCCCCATGATTCAGTTACCTCCACCTGGTCCTGCCCTTGAAATGTGGGGATTATTACAATTCAAGGTGAGATTTGGGTGGGGACACAGAGCCAAACCATACCAACTATATAACCCACAAATATGCATTATGTTACGATTTGGCGTTAAAGCTCTATGTATAATCCCAGGTTCTACTAAAGCAACTTAGACCACATACAGAGGGGGTAGGTCCCCTTGCATCCAACCAGGATTCCTTTCCCTTGGCCCCACCTCAGTTCTTGTTTAGGGAGTGGGGCATGGAAAAAGAGGCGGGAGGTAGTCCTTGGCCCATTTTACTATACCAGTTCTCTTGGGAGGTCAAGAAACAAGAAGATACACATAGCACTTAAAGGAAGGGCCAAGAGGCTCAGACCCTTGCATTCCAGAGTGATGAGAGTCAGAATTTCCCATGTCAGTACTTTACCTTTCCTGTGTCTGTCCTTCCCATCACATTGGCCTAATAGTGTCTTTGGTCTCAGTCTAGATTGTTGGTCCTTGAGACAGAGGCAGAGAGGAGAGTCTTGAGCTCTCTTCAGGGTTGGAGTAAACTGAGAACAGAGACCTGAGCACTTCCTTAAGGACAGTGGTGGGGTCCCCTTTCCTCTCTGTGCTGCTCTCCTGCTTTCTGGGAATCACTGGCCAAGCATCCCCATGACTGGATGTTCTTCCCCTAGAACATCTCATCTCCCTGC
Organism: Theropithecus gelada; assembly: GCF_003255815.1. Taxonomy (NCBI): domain Eukaryota; kingdom Metazoa; phylum Chordata; class Mammalia; order Primates; family Cercopithecidae; genus Theropithecus; species Theropithecus gelada. The sequence continues at coordinate 156,136,466 of NC_037670.1, forward strand.
CTTGGCCTCTCCTTCACTTCTATTACTTGGACTGCTGCCAGAGGTTGTTGCTTCCCTGGGATACAGAGCTGCCTGCTGGTCAGAACCTTTCCTTCCGACCCCTATAGCAGAAGCACTCCTCCATTCTCTATTCTGCCCTATCGAAAGGATTTAGTGTTAGGACCTGGACGCTCCCACTTTGCATGGCCTGCGAGTGACTGTCCATGCCCAGGCAATTCCTGAGATGTGACACCTACCATGCAGGATCCCTTTGGCTACTGAGTGATGGACTGACTGTGGGGGCAGGGGTGAATGCAAAGAGACCATTTATGAGGCCATCACAATGATCCAAGTGAGAGAAGGTGGTAGGTTGGTTCAGGATCATAGTGGTGGGGTGGAGTTCACTGGCTGCATTCTTTTTCTTTTCTTTCTTTTTTTTTTTGAGACAGAGTCTTGCCCTTGCTCTGTTGCCCAGGCTAGAGTGCAACAGTGCGATCATAGCACACTATAGGCTCCACCTCCTTGCAGGTGACTGGATTCTGAATATATTCTGTAGGTAGTACCTGTGGGATTTCTTAACATCTTAGATATAGGATATGTAAAAAGAGACCAGTCAAAAATGACTTCAAGATTTTAGACCTGGGCAGCTGAAAGGATTGTATTGCCATTAACTGAGATGGGGAGTTTATATGGGGAGTGAATTTATGAAGATTATTAGTTCAATTTTGAATTTGTTAAATTTGACTTTATATGTTATAGATCATTTTAGATATTATATAATATATATTATACATTACATATAATACAATATACAAATATATATGATATATGCATATATATCATATATGTATACATATGTGTATATATACATATATAAATACACATATACATATACAAATACATATATACATATAATATATATGATATATTTTATGTATCTCTATCTCCATATGGAAATACTGAGTAGACGTTTGGGTAGTGTCCAAGCTCTGAGACAACACTTGGGCTAAGCTGTTTGTGTGAGAGTCATCAGTGCGTATAGGTGGAAAAGAGAAGTGGCGTAAGGATTGAGCCCTGGGACACTCTAACCTTAAGAGGTTGGGGAGATAAGACTTTGCTAACTTATGTCCTTATTATGTATTTTTTTTTCTGTCTCCCACTAGGATGCAATTCTGTGACAGTAGTGACCTTGTCTTTGTCTGTCTTGTGGCCTGGCACTAGCTATTCAATAAAAAATTGTGCAGTGAATGAAGACAAAGATGTATACCAACCATGTGATCTCTGATGCTGGAGGGGACATGGCAGACTTGTCCACTTGGGTGCCACTCATTGACATCCAGTCAGTTCTTTGGTCAGAGGTTGGTGTGCATGGTCAGAAAGAATTCTGACACTACCCCTGCCCCTCTTATACCTTGAAGCTGCTTCTTGGGGGCTAGAAGATGAAGGAGGGGCTGCTGAGAGGAGCCAGGAGCCACGGCTTTTGAAAGTGGCAGCTTACATGTTCCTGTGAAGTGACTCTGGGGGATGGGGTCTTTCTCTGGGCGAACTCGCCTTCCTTCTGTGATTTTTTGCATGCGTGTGTTGAAGGCACAGGAAATGCTCTAATCCTGTTATCCTTGAGCTTTCCAGCCTGGGAGTCTAAAATCCAATTCCCCCCAGACATGAACAAACATAGTGGATGCAGACAACAGAGCAAATGCCAGAGGGCTTGGGTGTCTTCACGAGCTGATGGAGCCCAACTCAAATGAGCTCATCCCTGATGATGAACTTGGGAAAGGCTAGGCTCTGCATCAGGCCTTCCCACCCACATATCCTGCTGTCCTTTTTCCGGGCTAATTGCTTTGTCTCCCATCAGGCCCAAGTGTGCCCCACTCATCTGCGCATACCCCTTTAATTCCGTACTCTCCGTAGCCCCCATATATCGGAGGCCCTTCCTAGACAGAAGGTCAGCTTGTCAAGTGGAACTTCTTATGACTGATGCTTTGCATTCTCGGACTCCTTGGCTTGTCCTCATTCTTGGCAAAGGCTTCCTTTCTTGGTGCTATTTCCACCTGCAAACTCCAGGTGCAGAGAGCTGGGCATGGCTCCAAGGGTATTGACCAGCTGACCCAATGTCTATTCACCAGCCTTCTGTCTCTGAGGGTCTGTCTGGAGCTGTTCTTGTGGTCACAGCCTGTGTCTGCCTTCTCCTGACTATCTCATAGAAAGTTATTGATGACATGATTTCAGACTGGTCATTTCAAATGCAACAAGTGCTTGCAAGCTTAAGCATCGATAGCATGCAGACTCTTCAGAATAATAACATAATTTAAGGGGGTGCTCTGATGGGGAAGATAGATCACATTTTAACTAGAAAATTAAAAGTCACCCACAATTGCATGACCTAGACATAGCCATGGTAAACACTTGGGTGTGTTTCCTTCCAGGTTTTTCCGTGCATATTTATAAAACATTGCTGTGATCATACCGCTAGGTCTACCCAGTTGGCTTCCAGGTGGGCATTGCAGACGTACTGGAGAGATGCATCATCCTGCATGTGTCTTTTGCAGAAGAGGTTTCAGCTCTGTGAGCGTTGGTCCAGCTCCCCAAAGTCAGCCTGATCCCATATCAGATCAGTCCTGTTTCCTCTGCTGCACTAAGAAATTGGCATTTTCTTTGGGTTTCATAGCATCAAACCCTAATCCAAGCTGAGCTGTTCCTGCATTCCCTTGCTCCAGAGAGGGTAGTAGTTCCTCAGTTTTTCAATTTTATTTTGAGCTCAGCAGCAGCTGCTCATTGACCTGACTCTGAGCAGCAAAGACTGCCTAGGTCCCACCTTTTAGGGAGCAGAACAGCTAATTACCCCTTGTCTCTGTCTCCTGGATGTCCCACCCTTCTTTTGATCTGTTTTCCTGTTTAGGATTCTGAGCACTTTTCTGCTTTTGTCCTTCACAGAATGGGCCAGAGGCTGTTGACTTTCCCATTACCAGTGAAAGCTAGCATCAGTCAGTAGCCACTTCCCATCGATTGGCAGGAAAGCAGCTGCCAGACTCAGCAAAGTCACACGAGGGCACAGGTAGGTAAGGGCTTCTCTTCACAAAATCAGTATTTCTTCTCCAGCAGTGCCTGGAGCACTAGAAGATGTCAGAAAGGAAACCGCTTTGTTCTCTCTGTCCTGCTGCTCGGCCCTGTGATGCTTCCCAGCATAGGATATAACCTTACCCCTGAGTGAGCAGATGATGTCATATCTGTTTACGGTTTTCCCCGTTGCACTAGCTGGCCTCTCTGGAACGTCTCTATGCCCTCTGTCTCTCTGGGTTCTGCCCACTTATGCACACTCTGCTTAGTTCTCCTCCACCTAGAAGCTTTCTCCCTTCCCCTGAGCCCCGCTCCAAATTCCTGAAGCACATGCAGTCCCCATTAGCACCATCCTAGAGCCAGATAGCCAGACCCCTGTCTGGGCTTGTGACATATTATTATTATTATTTTTAGAGACAGGATCTCACTCTGTCACCCAGGCTGGAGTGCTGTGGCATGATCACAGCTCACTGTAGCCTCAAATTCCTGAGCTCAAGTGATCCTTCTGCCTCAACCTCCCAAGTAGCTAGGACTACAGGCATGTACCACTAAGAGTGGCTTGCGGTTCTAATTTCTGCAAGAATTATTAAAAAGGCCCCCTATGCTATGTTTGCCATAAGTTTTTGATCATTTTTGAAGTTTTGAGACAAATACCTTTTATCAGGTATTTTTGTTTTTGAGACAGGTTTTGAGACTCAGGCTGGAGTGCAGTGCTGCTGTCATAGCTCACTGTAACCTCAGACTCCTGGGCTCAAGCAACCTTCCTGCCTCAGCCTCCTGAGTTGCTAGGACTACAGGTGCATGCCACCATGCCCGGCTAATTTTTCTATTTTTATTTTTGTAAGGATGGGGTCTCACTATGTTGCCCAGGCTGCTCTCGAACTCCTGGCCTCAAGCCATCCTCCTGCCTTGTGGGCTCGTGCTTTGGAAGGCTTCCCTCTGGCCCTCCTTGCAACAGGCCCCTGTCCACAGGGCACAGTATTTCTAGACTATGTTCATGTACCTGAGACACCAGAATTTCCTGCCCAAGTGACGCCCAGTCCCCTGCCAGGTGTCAAGTGTGTGACCACAGAGGACAACTATTTGGCAGAAGTAGGGTGGGGACTTGGATGTATGGATCATCTTGTCACATGTGTGCAAAGCCCCCACAGGGTGTGGAAAAAGGAAGGGAAGGAAGGAGCTGGGGGTGGCCCTGGGCCAGGGTTCTTTGCTCGTGTTCTTATTTGCACTCTTGCAAATAAGGAGTTGCCTAGTCCTGCACATTTGAACATTCACTCCTTTCTGCCTTGCTTTATTCTCAAGGCAACAAGAATAGATGCCTTCTGAGGGTGAGAATCATGGCTTATCCTTTTTACATCTTCCATCCTATCAAGGGGCTCTGAACTGGCATGAGAAATTGACTGTGTCCACCAGTGAGAACTTTGGCTAAGCAGGTACCGCAGCCCCTCCTCAGAACATTTGCCAACTGAATCTTTTCCTTTCCCACCTGGCCCTGGCTCAGGGGAGGAGGCTGGTAATCCATAATCCTGGAGTAACTGGTCACCTTCTTGACCTCACAGCAGCCTATGCCTGGCTGGCTCTGAGAGGGCAGGGCACCTTCTACTCTGAGGTTCCTTGTAGAATTGGAAAGACAGCTGCCTATGATAGGTACTCAATAAATACTGGGTGAGAAAGATGAGAGTGAAACTGGGTGTAATGCTTTTTTTTTTTTTGAGATGGTTCACTGCAACCTCTGCCTCCTGGGTTCAAGTGCTTCTCCTACCTCAGCCTCCTGAGTAGCTAGGATTACAGGCACGTGCCACCACACCCAGCTAATTTTTGTATTTTTAGTAGAGATGGGGTTTCACCAAGTTGTCCAGGCTGGTCTGGAACTCCTGACCTCAAGTGACCTGGTGCCTTGGCCACCCAAAGTGCTGGGATTACAGGCGTGAGCCACCATGCACAGCCCAGGGCTTGATGCTTTCTAGGAAGAAGAGGAGATGGCACAGGCCATCTCAGGTGTGTGTGAAGCATGGAAAGCGATACTCTGGAGGGACATTCCTTTAGGCGCCATTAAACAGGCCAGCGAAGAGGAGGCCTAAATCAGAGAAAATGCTTTGGGCAAGTTCCATCATAAAATGCTGCCACCCAGAACTACAGAAACTCCAGGGGCACCCCAGTGGGTGTCCAGGGGGTGGCTCTGAGATGAAGTAGCTTGGACCAGGGGCTGGTGGCCTCTCCTTGGGGCTAGAGGCTGCAAGGCCAGGCCCCCTGAGCTGCTCTGGAAGCTGGGGTCCCACTCCTTTGACTGGGCTACAGGTGGTAAAGTCTGGCCTGCTTGTGGGGAATGGGGATAGGCTTGGAAGGGGGAAATCCTTTCTGTGTCCTGAGTGGCTGCCTGACTCTGACCGTAGAGATGCTGTCAGCCTATCTGTCCAGAAGAGTAGATGATGGAGCTGCTAGAATTTAAAAATGGCCAAGCTCTGTAGCCAGATTCCTGGGCTTCTTGGTGTCCACTGTGCTCTTTTGTACCCTCTCTCTTTCTCCTAATTGAATGCACAAGACCACATTCAACTTAATTAGGATTATATGTCTTATAAATTTAATATTTAATATCCAAGTAAAGGCTCCCCCCACATATTTATTAAAGATGTCCTGGGAAGAATGTTAATGAGTCATGACGTCATAAATACTTGGAATGAAGGAGCTGGAGACGGAAAAGGGAAGAGGGGAGAGAGAAAACCAGATCGTTTTAAGAACCAAAGAGGAATTAAATTTTCCTCTCGGATTGGGGTTTGTTGTGTAGGTTGCTTGGATTTTCTGGCTGGGGCAGAAATACGATCTCAGGATTCAGAGCCATGAGCTGTGTTCTTGTCCAAAGCCAGGCAGGGCTGGGGGTACCATGTGTGCTGGCTAAGTCAGACTTGTTTTGCATTTGGGTACATGCTGTGCTTTCAGGATTCCGAGGCACACATTTTAATGAATAATGGAGGAAAACATCTTAGCCAGATGTTGCACCCATTCGTATCCTCTTCTCTGGTTATTTGAAAGTAGCATTGGTGTAGATTCAGCATTTGGATGCTTGACTTTAATGCTGAATCTCCATCCAAAGGCTTCATATTTTATAATCAAAATAACATGGGAAACAAGGTGCAGAGCTTGGCTATTTTTAAATTCAGCAGCTCTATTGTCCACTCCTCCGGACAGATAGCCTGATGACATCTCTAGGGCCAGAGCCAGGCAGCCACGCAGGATACAGGAAGGAGTTCCTTCTTCCAATCCTATCCCCATTTCCCACAAGCAGGCCAGACTTTACCACCTGCAGCCCAGCCAGAGGAGTGGGACCCCAGTATCTAGAGCAGTTCAGGGGGCCTGGCCTTGCAGCTTCTAGCCCCAAGGGGAGGCCACCAGCCCCTTGGCCAAGCTACCTCATCTCAGAGCCACCCCTTGGACACCCACTGGGGTATCCCTGGAGTTTCTGTAGTTCTGGGTGGCAGCATTTTATGACGGAACTTGCACTACAGCGTGCACCTGTTGTCTCAGCCACTAGGGAGGCTGAGATGGGAAGAGTACTTGAGCTCAGGAGTTCAAGGTTAGCTTGGGCAACATAGTGAGACCCTCATCTCAAAACAAAAACCAAAAACCAAACAAAAAACAAAAACCAAAAAACCAGAAAACAGGGAAATAACATGGGGAGGAGGAGTGATGGGGCAGAGAGAAGAAGAGGAGAACGATTCTTCCAGGGCTTTGTGGAGCCCTAAAACCTCATCTCCAGAGCTTGAGAAGAACTTTTTCCTCATTTAATTCCCCAACCGCCTTATTTCTCTAGACGTAAATGATTCACAAATCCCTCTTTCCTGATGGAATTCATGTATTGAACAGTTTGGCCTGAAAGGGATACAAGGACATCAGGATGAGTTTCCCTTCCTGTGCCCTAATGACGTCTCAGACAGAGCCCTGGCTTTCCAGACCCTTTGAGGAACTAAAAAGCAGCCTGGTCTACATGGGTGTAGAACTCACTTCTCAATCTTGCATCCATTCAGGGCTCCACTCCTCCCTCTGCTCAGCTTGATATGACCTCTCAGAGTATTGCTGTGGTAGGAAAGAAATGTCCAAACAGACCTGGGAAAGACCCAGCAGGCCTCCTCCTGCTGGGATTGAATGAGATCCAGGCACTCCCTGTCTCTACAAAGGGTTCTGTTGGATCCCCTTCACTTGACTTTGATTCTGGGAAGCTTCTTCCTCCCCTCCCCTAGGGAAGGCAGGTGTAATTGTAGTTGCAGGGAAGGCCTTCTTATAAGTTTCCGGCAGCTTCCTTAAGAATGTAGGGAGAACTTCATGCCATTATTTTTGGATTTAAGACCTTAGCTGTGATTCTGCAAGCCAAGGCAATTGGAGAAGTACCATTCAGTAAATTCTTTCATTAACATTCTGTAGTAGAAATGATATACTGACAGTCTCATATACAGAGATTCCATCTTCCCATTCATTCATTCACACACTAAACTCCTTGGCTCTTGTGTCCTCCCAGGGGCTTAGTGTTAGCAATAGAGATATGAGCAAAACCAGTCACCCCTGCCTTCAGGGAGCTGACAGTCAGTGGAAAGGCAGAACAGCCCATAGAGAATCAGAGTTCAGGTGATATGGCTTCACAGAGGGGATGGGTAAGCGGCCATGGGAGGGTACTCTGAGGCATCCAGCCTAGTTGCTGGTGGCTATCAGAGAAGGCTTTCTGGATAACTAAGTGAAAACTAAACTGAGCCTTGAAGGTTGGGTAGGAATTAACTAGACAAAGGCGCTGAGCAACCTATGCAGAGGGAACAATGTATTAATCTGTTCACATGCTGCTAATAAAGACATACCTGAGACTGGGTAATTTATAAAGGAAAGAGGTTTAATTGACTCACAGTTCCACATGGCTGGGGAGACCTCACAATCATGGCAGCAGGCGAATGAAGAGCAAAGTCACATCTTACATGGCAGGCAAGAGAGAGCATGTGCAGAAGAACTCCCCTTTATAAAACTATCAGATCTCATGAGATTTATTCACTATCATGAGAACAGCATGGGAAAGGCCCAGCCCCATGATTCAATTACCTTCCACTGGGTCCCTCCCATGACACATGGGAATTATGAGAGCTACAATTCAAGATGAGATTTGGGTGGGGACACAGCCAAACCATGTCAAACTGTATGTGCAAAGGCCCAGAGGAGAGAAAGCTCAGAGTGATGGGATCATAGACGGCAGGGTTTGAGGGGGTGAGGATGAAGGGACAGCAAGCACTGAAAGGTGGCCAGAGCCTAAGCATAAAGGGCCTGGAACCTTGAGGGGCGTTTATCTTGAGGACAATAGGCATTTCTGACATGTGTCCCACAGGGGAGGGTACAATTCGTTTCCCAGCTACAAAACAATGCTTGGCTCTGGGTGGAGAATGGAAGATAGGGGCAGGGCCTTGAGTCAGGGGGACCAACTAGGAGGTTGCTTCCCTTTCCTCCAGTCCTGTTTGCCACTGGCCTAGTCCAGGGAAGAGAAGCTGATGGCCTGGACTGGGCTAATGGCAGACAGGACCAGGGAAAAGTAGACAGATTTGAAAAATGTCCTGTTTCTTATTTGCATACTCCAATTTTTTATCACAGAAATAGCAAAGAAGGGCAAGTGCCCCCTCTATCTGTGATCTCACCTCCATGTCAAGCCTGTTTGCTAGCTTCATTGATGGCCATCCCAAAGATTTGCAAGCCTAGACTTCAGTCCCTTGGCTCTAGGGTCAAGGTAAATGTAGTGGTAAAGTGAGTTGCCATGGCAACCCAAAGAGAGCTTGGGTTTGGCCTGGCAGATTGGAGGTGAGAGAGGCAAACATGCAGTGATGATGAGTGAAGGAGATTGTGACTCTGACACAGAGCTGAGGAAAATAGAATTGTTTCCTATATGCCCAACCACGTCACCCTGGTAGGCTGGGCAGTGAGGCCAGGCAGCCCTGTGGGGAGGCAGGTCTGAGTTCTGACCTGGTGGGAGCCAGTAGGAGGGTTGTGGTGACTAAGGTAACTGGAAGTCTTAAGGCCCCATGTAGGATGTATATGGTGGCCTTGCCATCTAAGATCCAAAGGGCAGGGAGGTGCTGCAGTTGTGGAGGGGTGGGCAGCAGGCAGATCCTAGGCAGATGGGCTTTGTTAACCAGGGGGGAGTTTTCTGGGAGGGGCTGGGGTGCTTATGAGGGATACCTCAGTGCTGCCCCTGAGAATGTCATGGTAACCCATGGGGCTGTCAGCTCTGTGAGGGCTGCTTTTTTTTTTTAATTTAAATTTTAGATACAGGGGATGCATGTGCAGTTTCGTTACAAGGGTATGTTGCACGATGCTGAGGTTTGGGCTTCTGTTGATTCCATCGCCCAAATAGTGAACATAGTACCCAATAGGAGACTTCTTTTCAGCCTTCGACCCCTGCCTTCCTCCCCGCTTTCGGACCCCTTGATGTCTTTTGTTCCCATCTTTATGTTCATGTGTACCCAGTGTTTAGCACCCACTTATAAGTGGGAACATGTGAGATATTGTTTTCCTTTTCTGTATAATTGGCTTAGGATAATGGCCTCCAGCTATATCCATGTTGCTGCAAAACACATGATTTCATTATTTTTTATGGCTGAGTTGTACACCATGGCATTTTCTTTATCCAGTCCTCTGTTGATGGGTACCTAGGTTGATTCCATGTCTTTGCTATTATGAATAGTGCTGCAATGAACATAGAGTACAGGTCTTTTTGGTAGAACAATTTATTTTCCTTTGGGCAGATACCTGGTAATGGGATTTCTGGCTTGAATGGTAGCTATTTTTTGGTTTTTTGAGAAATCTCCAAACTGCTTTCCACAGGGGCTGACCTAATTTACATTCGCACCAATGGTGTATAAGTGTTTGTGAGGGCTTCATATATCATCAGGAGCTGCAGTAGTAAACTTCCAGGATAGAGTCCAGGGGAGCCTCTTCCCTGCCCCCTTCCCTCCACATCCACCTTGATTCTTCTTCATGACTGCTCTGCTCCAATGGTGCCTTCTGTGGTGGTGAGATTCCCGGACACTGCTGGAATTCTCCCTGTTGCATTATACCCTGCTTGTCTCCCTATTAATCATCGGACCCCTCGTAGGGCTTTGGTGACATCCTGGCGGGAAACCATTAGACTGATGTTTCAAAGCCTGAGAAAAAGAAGCTAGAAAAGATCTCTGAAGCTTTTTCCACAGATAATCTGCCTTCCTCTTCATTTCTTTCTTTTGATATCTTAAGAACAGAAGAGCAGAACAATGAGTGGAATATCTAATTCTACTCATAGCCACCATTTGTTGAGTGTTTGCCCTGTGCTGGGCATGGTGACAGGTACTTTAGTTTCTATTTTCAACATAGCAGCTCATCACAACCATCCAACAAGGCAGGTATTATGTTATCACCATGGAGAAAATGGTGCCTACAGAGTTACATGAACTCATCCAAGACTATTCAGAGAATAAGTGGCAGGAAATTAGCTAAGTCCAATGGCAGGTGTTCTTCCTCATCTTCATCTTGACCTGTGAACAGCATTGGGCACTGACTTCTTCTCTTCAAAACACTTGACTTGGCTTTGGAACACCTCCTGCCTTGCTGGTGGCTTCTTTGCAGACTCTTTTTTTTTTTTTTTTTTTTTTAGAGATAGGGTCTGACTTTGTCACCCAGCCTGGAGTGGATGGTGCAATCATAGCTCACTGCAGCCTCAAACATTCTTGTAGCGATGGGGTCTCACTATGTCGCCCAGGCTGATCTCAAACTCCTGGCCTCAAGTGATCCTCCTACCTCAGCCTCCCAAAGTGCTGGGATTATAGTAGTGAGCCACCGTGCCTGGCCTTTCCTTTTCAGACTCTTGTTAGTTCCTCCTCCTCTTCCCAACTTCCAGCCATTGAAGGCTCAGTTCCTGTTCTCATCTCTCCCTGTGCTTACTCCCTTGGTGACTTCGTCTAGTGTCATGGCTTTAAGTAGAATCTCTATGCTGACCACTTCCATATTTCATCAGTTGTCAATTTTATCCAACTGACTATCTGACACCTCCATTTAGGTATCTAAAGGGACCCCAAAGTTAACACGTCCAAACTCAAATTCCTCATCTTCCATTCCAAACCAGCTCCTCCTGCAATTTCCTGATTTCAATAAATGGCAACTCTACCTTTTTATTGCGTAGGCCCCAAAATCTTTGATTCTTCCTTGACTCCTTTTTTCATCCTCCACATCCTATCATCCAGGTTCAGATTTCAACCACTTTCCCATCTTTTTCACTTGCCTGGCCTAGGCCATGTGCATTTCATGGCTGGATGCTGCACAAGCCTCCCAGCTTTCCTGTCTTCCTCCCATGTCAATTTTCAACACAGTAGCTTGAGCGACTTTTAAAAATATGTAACTCAGATGACATCATTTCTCTGCCCAATAGCTTCCAATGGGCCCATCTCACTCAGGGAACAGCCGAAGCCTTCATGATAGTTTTCAAAGCTCAGCATGACTCAGCCCCAGCACCTCTCACTGCTCTCCCAGCTCCCTCTGCTCCAGCCACCAGGGCCTCTTGCTGTTCCTCGGAGGTGCCAAGCACTTTCCCAAGCTCCGGTCCTTTGCTCTTGCTATTCCCTCCACCTGGAATGTTCTTCCTCCAAAGCAGCACACAGTTGTTTACTGCATGAAGGCACCTATTTGGGGGGTTAGTGGGGACTCGAATGCAGATTTCATTCTGCTTACCACATGGTGCTTCCACAGGGCTTTGTCCACTCTCAAAGGGCTTCTTTTTATAATTTGCACAGAGGCTTGCTATGGGCCACTGCTTATCATGTGGTCCCCTAAACTCGGTGGGCCTCAGAGACATCTGGGGGTGCCCTGGAGAGTGAGTTAAGTCAGGAGGTGGGTCTGGGAAGGTGGCCTTGACGGTGAAGAAGGTGTCAGGGTCCTGCCTTAAACTTCCTTCAGGGATTTTCCTTGTGTCCTTGTGAAGCTCTTACTGACTACAAGAGGGTGTTGAATGAATAGGGGCTTAGCACAGCTTCCTGGGTCAGGCGAGCAGCTTTCATAGAGCTTCAGAGCTGTTTCCACATTCCTGAGACTCTAAGAGATCTCTTGGCAGGACTTATGTGGGGCCTGGCAGGAGATAAGTTCTTGATCTTTGTTTTCCCTGGATCCTACTTCTGTCCAAACCTCTGGGTCTCAGGATACCCTTGTGTGCCAGGCACAGGGGTAACACTATGAGGTTAAGGGCGTGGACTCTCGAGTCAGATTGCTGGGTTCGAATCCCAGCTCCCCCAGCTATGGGTTGTGTGGCCTAATCTTTCTGTACCTTATTTTCCTTTCTATAAAATGTCAGTAATAATAGTACACATTAAATGAGTTAATATGTATGTGAGATTAAAAGAAACTGGGGCCAGAAGATCTAGCAGCCGAATTCACCTCCTAGGGAATCACAAAAGTATATAGTGGGGGACCCTGCAGCTTGCTGGTGTGGTTGGGCACAAGGTGAAGGTAGGAAAAACTCATTGAGCTGGCAGGGACCCCTCTATATGGAGACCCCATTCCTGTAGCCCTGAGGTGCCCGGATGATGGGGAAGTCCTGCTGGGGAGGAGGCCTGCAGGGTTTGAGGCTGCAGCCTGCACATGAACTGGGTGGCGGTGAGCACCCATCTGGAGCAGCTCTCACAGTGGTCGTCTCTTTGGCTGATTTTGCATTTGAATCACAAGCAGGATAAAGCTGGAGGCAGAAGGAAGCTGCCGAGGGAACCTTGCAGGCAGTGAGGGGCTTCCGCAGAGGCAAAGAGGAAGCTAGTCCTAAGTGTGTGTTGTGTCTGCTGGGCTGGCACTTGCCTCACTTGGAGCTGACAGCCTTCTTAAGAGAGGACAGGCTTGGTTTTGAGATGGAACACCATATCTCATATACTCACCAGTAGTCTTTTAAAAACAACTGGAAGCTTCCCTGGGTCAGAGACTGATGTGATTTTCAATGGGCTGACATCAAAGCTGTTGGTTTATGTTGGGAAAGAGTTGGTTGAGGATGGTGGGTAGGTGGCTCTCCTGAGCATAACGGGAGGTCAGGTCCCCACGACTGTCTTACAAAGGGTTGGTAGCCAGCCTAGAGCCCTTAGCCTCCAAGTTCTGGCTCATCTGCTGCACTGTTGAAAAGAAATTGGAGGGAAGAGGAGAGGAAGGAGGAACCTGCCTGGGGCCTTTGCATGGGTCTTGCAAATGTGAGGGGGACAGGCGGGGGATATCATAGGTCTTCACTTGGCACAGACTAGTAAAAATAAAACAAACAAACCAGGACTAACACGAGGGAGCTGATATCTTTTGTCAAGCAAGAATGTTGAAAAAGAAAAGAAACAACCTGCTCCCCACCTTAAAAGAACAGCAGCAGCAACAACAGCAAAACCACTATTACTACTATTACCAATTCGTGAAAGAAGGGATATTTTAACATGAAAAAGGACTATTCCCTGGAAGGGAATATTCTTGGAATAAAGGATAATTTTCCCAAGAAAGGAAGGTTGGCAACCTTACACACACACACACACACACACACACACACACACCCTGAATTATCCTTATTTTTATTTTTCATTTTGTTTAAGTCCGATGAAAACTTTCCCATAAATAGGCCTGCTAGATAGGTTGGCTTTGGGGACAAATGACTCTGGCGCTCACCAAGTGTGGAGTGTGAAGAGAGGACAGTGGAGGGCTTAGATGGAAGAAATGGCTGAAAGATGATCTGCCCTACACCAGGGGCTGGTAGAGTGGGGGAATCTTCTAAAAGCAGGCCAGGCCGATTCTTTTAATGCAACACATTTTAGATTCAGGAAAGAACTGGAGGAAGAGGGAATAATAACGGACTTTCTGATGGTCAATTACTCTGCTTTCCAATGGACTTTTCTTCCATTTCCCCCTCTTCCTTCATATAGCCCTCACTGTTTGCTAAGCAAATGACCACTGCCCCTTCCATAAAGGTGGAATGAATTTTCCCTTCAGAAAGAAGCTCTGTCCAACTCGAAGGCCTAGACATAACTTCACCAGGCCCAAGCAGAGTTCAGCTGGGAAGCCCAAGTCCAGAACTCCTCGGAGCCAGTGGAAGTGAAGCTCGTCTGTGAGTTTACTTCGGCTGGTGGATCACTCCCTGGGGCCCCACATGACAGGCTATTAACAGCTTCCCCAGGAGACACAGTTTTTAGCAGCATCACCTTCAGAGACTTTTCTCATAGGTTCAGCTATTTCATTTGTTGTTTGAAGCTGCTGACTTACATCGTCTTTATCTGTTCTTACCATGAGTTCTGGCCATCTCTCAAGGGGGAAAATGCCTGGCAAAACATCGATTTCCTTTGAACGGAGATTCTGAATCATCCATGAAATAAAAGCTTGTTCCCCGAAAGAAGTTTAATAGAGCCACAGCACCAAGGTCACATCTGAGCCACTTGGACTTTTGGTGGTACCAGTGACAGAACACTTCAAAACTGGGATACGCTGCATTAGTCTGTGCCAGGGCACATGTATGGCTATGCCTGTGTGTGTCTACACACACATTCGCATGCACACACACTTGCCGAGCTAGGGGTGGGGAGGCGGACTTCTGGGAGAAAGGAAGGGGAGTTTTAAAAGGACAGCTACTCTCTTCTTCACTCTTCTGTGGAATACACTCTGGGTTAGAGTGAGGAAAGTTGAATCTGGTCCCAGGTCTGCCTTCTAAGTTGCTCTGGGACCTTGGGAAAGTCACTTCATTTCTTTGAACTTCATCTGCAAAATGGATACAGAGACTGTATCAGTCAAGATTTAAAACAGGAAACCGAAATATCTCAAGGTATTTTGAACAGAAAATAATTTTAAACAGAGAATGAAATCTTTACAAAGTTCACTGGAAGAGCCAGAAGAATGAAGTTGAAGGCTACCGGTCAGAAAACTGCTGTCATGGGTGGTAGCCTCCACTGTCATCATCACACCCTTGAAGCTGGTGACAAGACCATGGGCCCTGGAATCCAGCAACAACCAACATTGATTGTCCCACTGCACCTCTGCAGAGAGATGATGGCGTTCTTTGGGTCCCACTCCCCAATTCTGGCACAAATGCAGCTAATGAGCAGAACCCAAGTTGAGCTATGAGAAGCTCTGGGAAGTGTCATTTTTAGCTTTGCCAGCTCTGGAGACAGAAGGGTGAAATTGAAATTGAGAATCAACCTCGGCATTTGGCGTAGTTTTTTTGCTCTGAAGTTCCATGATTCTGCTGGGGAGAGTAGACTTGGGGAGTTTCAGCAGAAATATCAGCTTTTTTAGGTTTTCATTGGTCTTGCCACACTTCACCCAGCCTCCTGTGTGTGGTTCACAGCCCAAGGGGTGAGGTTCCCTGCATGCTGAAGCAGAGGGATTTTGAGGCTCCTTGAGGTCTACTTTAGATGTCCACTCTGTGAGGGGGTGGGAGAGCCATGAAGGAATCTGCCAATTGCCTTCTCTTTGGAAAGTTCCTCCCACCTCAACTCTCAACTTTGTGTAAGCTTGAAAAATAGAATTGGAAGGACAGAGAAAAATGAAGTTTAGGAGGAAACCAAGAGTTCTTCTCTGGAATCACATGGCCAAGGTCTTGGCTTTGTAATCTAAGCACAAGTACCCTTCCTCACCAGGGAGGAACCTGAGCAGAGGGTGGCAGACTGTGGGTTCAGCAGGGTTCCTATCAGGGAGCTGGAATAGAGGGTGCCAGCTCCATCACCCCTGCTCTGCCCTTCCTTCCCAAGAAGGGCGACTTGAGCTAATGAGCAGAATGGAAGCTGGAAGACTGGGTGCTAGTGTGGTATATGAGGAGTGGGGGACAGGAAGGGGGAATAGAATTTTAACCAGTATTCAATAAGACACATCCCCCAAGCTGGCATCACTCCTCCAAATTGGCAATAATTGGTGCCCCCCCATTCCTGCCAATTGAGCAGCAGGGGGGAAAGATGGCATGGGGAGAGGAACTACCTCCCCTCTAGAGCCTGGATTCCAGATCCAAATTGGGCAAGCAGGGAGGGCAGCGAGGATGGCTCATGGCAAGGAGGCTCTGGTGAGGACCTGAGGACACCCAAAGGGGTCTAGTCTCTTTCCCCTAAGGAGTCCCTAAGGTGCCTCCTTAGGACTTTGTCTTATGGAAACTTTCTGAGAAAGGCCGGGAAACAGGCTTGTTTGTTTGAGAGGCAATATCATTCAGAGGTAAGTAGGCAGTTAAAAACTTAAGTCCCTGGTTGATATCGCATCTGGCTGGGACCCTGGACCTGGTCTTCTTGGAGCAGGGTTGCTACCTGGGGGTAGCACTGCTGATTATCAATATGGGATGCTGCCAGTGAGAAGGGGAAGGTTTGGAGAGACCAACCCTCTTGCCAGAGGAGGAACTGTATGGGTTAAAAAAAGAGTCCACAGATCCTTCTGGGTGCAAATGCCAGAAGTATGAAGGGAGCCACCTCAGTAGAAGACACTCCGGTCGAGTAGACAAAGGAACTGGCTGTGTCTAGGCTCCATCATTTCACCTCTCTGCTCAAGTAGATTCCTCACCCGTGATGGGATGGTGAGGCCACTCTGCGGAGGGCCCTCTTGGCCTTGATGGTCTATGATTGCAGTTCTGCAGAGCACCTGTCTCCTCCTGTTTCGCACAGAACATGGGTTCCTGCTCCTTCTGGCCTGCTCCTGTTTCTCAGGAGGGTGGAGGAGTGGTCTCTGAGTGCTGAAAAGACCCCCTTCGGCTGTTTGAGAGGGCTCGGATGTGCACGGAAAACACTATCCCATGTTGTTATTCAGTGGGAAGAAAGAAGAGGAAGAAAAGCAAAGGGAGAAGGTATTGTTTGGGTACAATCTGTGTTTGCAATTTTCCACATCGGTTCTTTTTATGAACGCTCCAAAAACAAGACAACAGCAGTGGCTGATTCAATATGCACCATGCAGGAAAACAATAAGGAAAAAAATAAGGGTTTTTAATAAGCACTTGGAAAGGCTGTAATTAAATCTCGGGCTCTGTTTGGAAAACAAGAATCTCATTTAGTGCCTTTGCCCCGGCGCTCCCTAATATCTGCACCCATATTTTCTGCTGGGCAATTACTGTGTCCTCCGCAGCTTAACAAATACGGGTGTGGGACGCGCTCAGGAGGGAGATCCCAGGACGGAAGGAGGGGCGCCTGCAGGGGAGGGGCAGGGGCTGCAGAAAACTTGGCTCTCACCCCAACAGCTGTCACGGGAACCTGTGGGAGGTGGGGAAGGAAGAGTTGCAGGGTGGGGGAAGGAGGAGTGAGGGCAGAGGCAGGCCCCCTGCCTCTCCTGCCTGCGTTTCCTCAAATCTCATTCCACAAAGGAGCCAAGGGGTTATGAGAACACAGAGGGCCCCTCTGGCCTAGGGCTCAGGGACTTTAGAAGAGATGACCAGATGGCCGGGCACGGTGGCTCATGCCTGTAATCCCAGCACTTTGGGAGGCCGAGGCGGGTGATCACTTCAGGTCAGGAGTTCGAGATCAGCCTGGCCAACGTGATGGAACCCCATCTCTACAGAAAAAAATACAAAAATTAGCCAGTCGTGGTGGTGGGTGCCTGTATTATCAGCTACTCGGGAGGCTGAGGCAGGAGAATCGCTTGAACCCAGGAGGGGGAGGTTTCAGTAAGCCAAGATTGCACCACTGCACTACAGCTTGGGCAACAGGGTGAGACCATGTCTCAAAAGAAAAAAAAAAACAAACAAAAAATTTAAAAAAATAAGTGAGAGAGAGAAATGACCAGAGGAAGAAGGGACATGTCAGCAAGAGAGTGGGAGCCTCAAATCAGTGGGAGTTGTGTGTCCACAGCGATTTTAAAAAACATTTTAAATTTTATTTATTTTTATTTTTAGAGACATGGTCTTACTATGTTGCCCAGGTTGCAGTGCAGTGGCCCAATCATGGCTCACTGTAGCCTTGACCTCCTGGGTTCAAGTGATCCTCCCTCCTCAGCCTCTGGAGTAGCTGGGACTACAGGCATGCGCCACCACTCCTGGCTAATTTTTAATTTTTTTGTAGACAGAGGATCTTACCATGTTGCTCAGGCTGGTCTCCAACTCCCACTACTGTGCCCAGCCTGAAAAACATTTTTCCAGCCTGGAGAACATGGTGAGACATCATCTTTACAAAAAATAAGAAAAATTAACTAGGTATGGTGGCATGCACCTGTGTTCCCAACTACTTGGGAGACTGAGGTGGGAGGATTGCTTGAGCCCAGAAGGTAGAGGCTGCTGTGAGTTGTGATTGCGCCACTGCACTCCAGCCTGAGTGATGGAGAGAGACCTTATCTCACTCCTTGGTTGATCAGAGAGATCAACCAATGAGTGGATAAAGAAAATGTTGTATATATACACACCATAGAGTACTACTCAACCATAAAACGGAATGAAATAATGACCTTTGCAGCAACTTGGATGGAGTTGGAGGCCATTATTCTAAGTGAAGTAACTCAGGAATGGAAAAGTAAATGTCATATATTCTCACTTATAAGTGGGAGCTAAGCTATGAGGATGCAGAGGCATAAAAATAATATAATGGACTTTAGTGACTCACAGGGAAGGATGGGAGGAAGGCGAGGGATAAAAGACTACCTACTGGGTACAGCATGCACTGCTAGGGTGATGGGTGCACCAAAATCTCAGAAATCACCACTAGAGAACTTATCTATGTAACCACAAACCACTTGTACCTCAAAAATTATTGAAGTAAAAATTGACACATAGTCATTGCATATATTTATGGGGTGCATAGTAATATTTGGATACATATAATGTGGAATGATCAAATCAGGGTAATTAGCATATCCATCATCTTAAACATTGATAATTTCTCTGTGTTGGGCACATTCAAAAGTCTCACCTTCATGTGACCCTATCCAATAAATTATTGTTAACTATGGTCCCTCTACAGTGGTATGGAACACTAGAACTTATTCCTCCCATCTAGTGGTCATTTTGTATCCTATAACCAACCTCTTCCTATCTGCCCCTCCTCCTTACCCTTCTCAGCATCTGGTAAACTCTCTTCTACTCTCTGCTATGAGATCAACTTTTTTTTTTTTTTTTTTTTTTTAAGCTTTACATGAGTGAGAACATGGAGTATTTATCTTTCTGTGCCTGGTTTATTTCACCAACAATGTACTCCGGGCTCATCCATGTTGCTGCAAATGACAAGATTTCATTGTTTTTTGATAGCTGAATAAAATTCTATTTATAGATGTATACAATATTTTCTTTATCCATTAATCTGCCGATGGACACTTAGGCTGATTCCATATCTTGGCTATTGTGACTAGAGTGGCAGTAAACATGGGGCTGTAGATGTCTCTTTGGTCTACTGATTTTCTTTCCTTTGGATATATATCAGTAGTGGGATTGCTGGATCTTACGGTAGTTCTGTTTTAGCTTTTTGAGGAACCTCCATACTGTTTTCCATAATGGTTATACAAATTTACATTTGTACCAACAGTGTGTAAGAATTCCTGTTCTCTACACACCGGGATATTTCTTTGCAGGAAATTAGCCAATTTGTATAGTATGGGCTTGTCCTTGCCAAGTTGTATTGAGTGGGTTTGAACTTCTACAGTTCAAAACAGCTGCCTTGACCACAGTCCTCCGCCTGTCCCGTATAAATACCACGCCTTCCCCATGGTATTAGTGCACTGTTTTTTACTGAATAGTCACTAGGGGTCAGGCACCATACTAAGGACTCTTTCAACTCTGTCACTGAATCCCCTCAACACAGTCAGAGGATAGGTGCTGCTGTTACTAGCTCTGTTTTCTGGGTGGGGAAGCTGAGGAACAGAGGTTAAGTCGTGTGTCCAAGAATCACTAGCTAGCAGGAGATGGGGCCAGCTCTTGAACCCAGGCTGTCTGGTTCCAGGGGGTTTGCTGTTCACCCTGTCTGCTATGCTTGCTTATCGGAGACGCTTTCACTGCTCTCTTTCTGCCTCTTGCTCTGGGTGCCAGAGTCTCAGGCATTTTAACAGAGTGCCTGCTGGGAGAGGGGAGAGGGGGAACCTTGGCTAGATTTGGGCTGGAGGAGGGGCCGAGCTTCTTCTCCTGGGGCCCTGTGTCCCAGGGATGTGGTGGTGGGACTTGCACTGAGAGGCGATGCATCCGTGCGGAGCAGGGTCTGCAGTCTTGCATAAAACTATGAAGACTTAAAGCATTTTCCAGAGGCTTTTCCAAATCTTAATGCAGTATCCAAATATTATATGCTATAATATTATAATATACTGTAACATTGATTGAGTGCTTTGTCCAGAAGTACAGCTCAGGTAGGTAGTGCCCAGAGAGCTGAAGAAATCTGTTGACTTTGATATCTTGTCTTTATTTATGGGCTCTTTTTTTAACTCTCTGAAGCAGAGCCTGAGTCCTTTGGAAACATTTGGCCCTTCCTTTCCATCTTTCTGTGACCTTCAGTAAAGCATCCTCCCTCCCTGAGTCTCAAGGACAGATGGATTTCCTTGCTAGAGATTGTGTCCAATTGCATGGTGCTGCCTTATGGCTTTCCAATCCCCTATTCTGTCATGGCTGCATCTCAGTTCTAGCCAGAAGCTGGCTCTGCCCCATCCTTCCTCGGCTCTTCCCAACAATGCTGAGGGTACGACTCCCTGTGCCAGCTGGAAGCCACCCTATTTGGTGTGCGTGCTTATGGTAACTCTGTGCCCAGTGCCAGGCTCCTGGAGAGGAGCTGAGATTCTAGAGCAGCCAGGTCCCTCTGCATTCCTTGGCGTAGCTCCTCTCACCTCCTGAAACAAAGGGAAGCAAAGCTCTTGATGCTGTACACTGCTGCCTCTTCTGAGGCTCTTGAGGCTGCTGTTGCCTGTTGCTGTTGTGGCTTTGAGGAAACAGCTTTTGAGGAGTTGTTGCCTGTGTCAACTCAACAAAGAGAGAGAAAGTGAAAGAGCAAGAGTGAGAGGGAGTGGGGTGAGTAAGTGAGCATCACTGAATAGGGAAGCCAATTAATATTCTTGGAACAAACTCTCTGAGCACTATCTGCTGTCATCAGTGAGTCAGTGCAAATGCTGAAAATTCCGATAAAGATGGGAGCAGCAGGTCATTCCTTTAATGCCAGGACCTTCTGCTTGGTGTTGTCTTGAGAAGGTGACACAGTTAACTATTACCCTTTAGTACTAATCACAAACTGTAGAAAGCACCTGAGTGTGTCATTAATAACACCACCTGGCATGCATATTGCACTCTCTTCTGGGAGCTCTGATGGTAGAGAAGGCATGGTTTCATGTACTGTCACTGACAAACTTGGAGCTGCCATACCTGCCCCATTTTCCAGATTCACATACAGAGGCTGGGGAGATGGTAGTGTCGATGGCTAAAGCAGGTTTCTTAATCTCAAGCCATTGCTTCTTCATTGAAATTTCTTAACAATACAGGATCTTGAATTTAGGCCTCTTGGGTTCATGACAGTGGCTAAAGGTGATGAGCTAAAATCAGAAATGACTCCATTTGTAGTATTAGTACCTTTTGGGAGGCAAAGTTTAAAAGCACACTTAAAGGACATCAAAATAATCCAGAGAAACACAGTATGTCCCCAGGAACTTTGGGGGAAGCCGTACTTCCACACAGGCCTTTTAGTCTTTCCTGGGGAAGTGGGGGAACTCTGTCAGCCATTTAGGTGCCAGACATTGGATAGATTCGGGTCCTCACTGCAGATTTTACTGCCTCTAGAATATGAATCAACAACCTTTTTGCTGCTGAGAAATGCAAACAAGTGTGTATCTTATTTGGATGACCTAGGTAGACCTCACACTTAGCAGGAAAGAAAAGGACAACAGAGACAAACATCAGGACTATATTGGTTGGGGCCTGAGCTGGCTGACCTTTAAGTTCCTTTCACACAAGAGTTTCTGTGCATCTGTGCTTCTCTACATAGCTGAGTAGGAAAGAAGAAAGAGATACATTTGAAAGCAATGTACGTGTTGAGATGTGGGACGAGGTTGGTACCAATCTCCCAGAGTGACCTGGCCTCTCCCTCCCACCCACCTATCAGCCACACTGAGTGTACCCTAGTTCTCTGAGGATGAGATCCAAGTCTGACCTAAGGGCCAAGGCCAGATAATTTGCCAATTTCTAACTCTGCAGGCCTCTCTGCTACACCAAGCAGCAGCTCCTGTCTTCTTCTGCCCCAATCCGTGAAGCTTTTCAGCTGCTCTTCGCAGCCTTCCCAAAGGTTTTTGTTGTTGTTTGACCATTGTATGGATAAGAGGATACCCAAGTCACCCCCTCTTCCCAACCAAACTGCCAGGAAATCCAACCACTATCAGATAGTCCAGAACATGGAAGGTCTCACAAAGGTTTGCTGGAGTGATTTGAATTGCTGTGCCTCAACAGGGCAATGCATTTATGCTTCCAAAACTCAGCATGGGCTGGGCGTGGTGGCTCATTCCTGTAATCCCAGCACTTTGGGAGGCTGAGGAGAGTGGATCACTTGAGGTCAGGAGTTCGAGATCAGCCTGGCCACCATGGTGAAACCCCATCTCTACCAAAAATATAAAAAATTAGCCAGGTGTGGTGGTGTGTTCCTGTAATCCCAGTTACTCGGGAGGCTGAGGCAGGAGAATGGCTTGAACCTGGGGGGCAGAGGTTGCGGTGAGCTGAGATTGTGCCACTGCACTCTAGCCTGGGTGACAGAGTGAAACTCTGTCTCAAACAACAACAACAACAACAACAGTAACAACAAACAAAACTCAGCGTGTACAAAACTTGTTTGGGCAGGATGTTAAAATGCCTGTTCCTGGGCCCAGCCCCAGAGATCCTGATTCAGCAGGTATGGGGTGGAGCTCAGGGATTCTGCATTTTTAACAAGCTCTCTGGTTGGTGCTGTACAAATTGCAGTGTGCCATTCTTTTGTGTGATGTGGAGCCTGTGACTTTTGAGTTGTAGAAGTTCTCCTTTGACTTCTTCATTAACACATAGCGACCTGGTTTGTGACTCTGTCTTCCTGTTTCTCACAGGACTCACTTTTATGGAACTGAGCTTGGTTTCAATGGCCTTCTTGTAGCAGAACCAGAGTTTCCTATCTCTCATTTATTCCTTTACCTGTCTTGTCTCTGGTGTTCTTATTTCACCCGCAAGCCTCAGTGTTGGGAAAAAAATAGCTGTTCAGGTGGGCTTTACCAGCACAAATCTGGAATTTCCTGTCCCCTAGTGGGGCCCTTCTTCATTAGCACAGTTGTGGTGCAGGAGGTTTTTATGTGACCTCATCCTGGGATCGGGCTCATCTCCTCCCTCAATCCTGACTCTAAGGCAAAGACTTCATCAGCAAATTCCACTGGGGACTTTGGCCACTTTGGAAGCAAACTCTTTTTGCAAGAGATTCAGAATGATCCCTGCCCTGTGCCCTCCACCTTGCTCCTCCTGGCTGATGGAAGAGCATGAGTCTGAGCATGAGACTCTATTGGGAGGAGAAGAAGCTGAGATGAATCCTGATGTATCAGAACACTGGTGGCATGGCCTTCTCAGTGCTGAGTGCTGCCTAGCTTTTACCAAGTCCCCATGTCAAAGGCCTGAAGCCAGGTAGACCCATGGGAGTTGGATCCTTCTGGGATGTACATTGGACCAGGGAAGACTTAGAGCTTTGCCAACCTTCAGCAGTCTCCACAGGGTCCTGGGCTGGGCTCTGGGGAGGGGTGGAGGAAATTGAAAGTGGTTACCCAAGGACTCTCTTCAAGATATGGGGAACTTCTCTCAAACTGCGTCTTGAATACTTCATTAGCTTATGGGCTGCTCTGGTGGAATAGATTGAAAGGTTGGCTCTCAATTCATTATTTTCTGCTTGCACTTTATATGTTTTTTAAATGTTTCAGTTTGCTCCTGTATAAAATAGAGAAAATCATCCTTGAATAATCATTTTGATAATAATAATAACACTGCATTCACCCAGTGTTTTTGAACACCTGTTACATGCCAGGTACTGTTTAATGGCATGAGGGATACAAGTGAACATAATGTAATCCATGCCTTCATGGAGCTTACATTCTAAAAGGGGATAGAGAAAACGTAAACATAAAAATAATATTTAGTACATCAGAAAGTAATACATTTTAGGAAGGAAAATAAAGCAGGAATGGGACGTAGGGAGTGGTGGAGAGAGAGGTACTATAGGGTATAACCAGGGAAAGTCTCACTGATAGTTGGAAGAAAGTGAGGGAGCAAGCCACATGGCTATTTTGGAAAAAGGTTCTAAGCATAGGAAATAGTGAATGCAAAGACTTTGAGGCAGGAGTATGTTCAAGCAACAGCAAGGTGACCAGTGTCGCCAGATGATAGCACTGATCATGATCATGAACAATAATAACAGCAAAGCCAATGAGATAGGTACTATTTTTATCTTCATTTTGCAGATGACTTGCCTAAGGTTACACAGCTACCATGTGGTCGAGCTTAGAGAAGACAGCTTGACTACAGGTCTTGCTCTCTTAGTCATTAAAAGGCAGGATGTGGGAAGGAGTTTCCAGTATTTGTCAAAGGCAGCCAGCTTCTTAGACAGGGAGGGATCTATGCACATATGTAGAGGAGGGGAGGGGTGCTTTCCCTCTTCTTCTCCTACCAGTTAATCACAGAATATGTTAGTACAACACAGTCAATTTTTCTGGATACCCAGATGCAGTAGCCCTGCATGGACCCAGAGGGAAGAAGCTTCAGAAACAAGAGAAAGAAATAGGAGCCCTGTGGCTGACTACTGAGAGAATGATTATGTTTTCTGCTGCCCCTTCTGGGTTTCGCTGCCTTCTGCTGCCTCAGGCGCTGGCCGTGGTGCTGAATGCTGATGTGCTGAATGCAGGGTGAACGCGTCTGTGCGAGGTGATTCTCGCTAGTGCGGCAGTCTGTATAGGGGGTTGTCTGTATGTCTGATGCGGGATATTGATATGGACAGGCGATGAGAGCTGAGAGGAAGAAGGTGTGGCAGAAGTGAGATTGGCTTGCCCATTTCTTATACTAAGATTGGTTCACTGTGCACTAAACATAATGGTTTCAGTGGTTCAGTCCTGGCGTGATGCTGGTGAGGTCGCTGTGCTGGGACAGCAGCTGGAAGTGCCCATCAGTGGAGTAGTTTCCATTGCTCATAGCAGCAAATCTGCCTTTTCTGTGATTCCAGGCCATTCACATTTCCACATTTGTGCTTTGATTGTTTCATTTCTCTACGCAGGAATGTTCAAAATCTGTCTTAAATCACCTTTGATTTCATGGAGCTACATTAGCTATCTCTTTTAAAATGCCTGTGTTATATGTGTAGCTTATTTCACAGAATCTAAGAGTTAATCCTATTTTCTTGTCTAATCAACGTTTTCTTGAGATCACGGAAATTATTTTCCATTTCTTTTGTAATTCTCACTGCTGCACAATTGTGGGTACGGGACAGATTTGCAAATATCTCAGATCCTTTTGGGCCTTGGTGCTTTTCAAAAGCTTCTTGTATCCTCTTCTGGCTCTCTTTTTCATCTGAGTCATGACAATCTTTGTAGGGCTAAAATCTCATTTATTAAGCCGGTTGATTTTTTGAGACATCAAATAGCCATGTACATGTTGAGCATTATAGAGGAGGGATGGTGAAATGTGGCTGAATGATGAGGAGGCAAGGGTGAATGAAATCAAAGGGACAATATTTATGCCCCTTAGCAGGAAGGGCAACTATGTTACATTTTGTGAGTTAATTATAAAAATTATACATTGCTTTGGCGTGTCCCAAACTGCTGCCCCAGACAGCAGCCTGTTGGGTTATTGGTCTTCTGTGGATGCATAGTTTGAGTGCTTGAGTTATTGGCATTTAGCTATATCTTTTTTTGAAGGAGATATTACCTCATTGTTCTAGTTCTTTGGCCTGGATATTTGGGTAGAGTCAGTAAACATGATCCTGCCTTGGGGGAATCCAGGTTCCTACTCTCCTGGAGTCAGACAGGAAGGAACAGAATGAAAGAGGAACTTTTGATTAAGGATGACCCTTCTTCATCAGCTCTGTCCATGTGGTGACCCAGGTAAATGCTGCCAATACCTTTTTCCATGATCTTTCTTAGGGACTTGGCAGGTGCTTTTGTAACTTGGACAACAGCAACGTATTAAGTAACAGAAGTTTTTCTCAGCTCTGGGAGAAACTTGCCGATGTTTGATGACTCTGGGGATATCACAGAAAAAGCATTAAACTTTCCAGCATGCCTGGGCCCAATATTAATCATCTGTCAGCCAGGAATCTTGGTGAGCAGGAAGGAGAAAATGAGTTGTGTGTGTGTGTGTGTGTGTGTATGGAGGGGTGGGGGATGGAGGGTGGTGAGAGGCTGAAAGATAGCACTCCAGGAGCTAGGCCAAATGGAGAGTTCAGGAGGTGAAGGAAGGAATGGTGAGAAGACAGTCAAGTGGAAGGAAAAGCAGATGAATTGGGGAGGAAAGTGAGAGACATTAAAGAAGGTATATGGAAAAATGAAGTGGGGGCAGAAGATGCAAGATGGATGTGAAAATTATTTGAAAAGAAAATGGTATTGAAAAGTGCAATGTCATTACAGTTAGGCACACAGAGGTATTGGAGAGGAGAAGGCATAAAAGAGGGAGAAGAACAACAAAGATGAGCAAGAAGGACATTGAGATAGATTGAGAACAGACAAGCAGAGAAAGACACACACAAAGAGGAAATGAATATTCTAGGGTCATAAGAAACCAGGGACTAGAGATCTTATGACATCAACAGAAGGCAGAGACTGCAAGACAAAAGACAACTTACGCCATTTTCTGGTCTGTGAAGTCACCTACAGCAGCACAATGTGCTGGGAACTGATGTCTGCCTGTGATCATTGTTTACTTAGAAAGCCGGCTGACATGAGATGAAATTAACACAATAGGATGGAAAATTGCTAATAAAACAAAAATCCCTGCTGTTAGATTTTCATAGCCTAATTATTCAGCACGTTACTCACTAATGGCATGAGACATTACCATGCTAATGTGTAGTCTGCATATGTCAGAGGAGGAAGGATGGGAAGGACTCTTACTCTCTGCAAATGGAGAAATTACCTACTCCCAGATGGAGGACAGTTGGGATTAGTGGGATACTGGTGGTCAGGAAAGAGGGGTAGACTTTTCTAGGCCTGGGCAGGAATCAGAGCCCTAGGGTTTGTTCCTCTGTACTAATCAAAGCACCATGGGCCCTTCCAATCCAAGCTGCTCTCGGCATTCACCATGTGTCCCTCCCATTTGAGAATCACATTACTGAGATGAATAAGATTTGAGCACAAATAATAAGAAGCAAAAGCTGTCTCTAAGTGCACTTGACAACTGTGGGAGCCTGACTTTGTTTACACTTTTACTTGGCATCCTCTGATCACTATCTGATTCAAATCTTATGTAGTTAATTTATTCTTGTGGCTTTTATTTAAATCTGTTCTGTTATGTTAAGAGGTATTCTGATTGTCCTTGACAAAGTGAAAAGATCCCAGAGTCAGGGACTGTATATTCTACTTTCTTAGAAGCTCTTTGTTTTGTCCATTTATGCATCCAGAGATACAGACATTCATTCAATACTGGCTGAATGACTATCCCTGGATCACGTGATGGAATGCAAAGAAAAACAGAAACCATTATTTTCCTCAAGATAAATAATGGGCACGAGGTGGGTATGCAAATTACTAAGGGAGGTGTTCAACCAGGGAGACCCTGGAAGAGCATGCACAGGCAAGTTCCATCTTCGTGGAGGACGGCAGCAGGGCTATAGCTCTGGAGGAGCGGTTCTATCGTCTTCAGCCTTAGACAATCCTGGAACCATAACCTGTTTCTAAGATGGGCAGTCTGATGATGAAAGGCTACCTGAATGTGGGTATGTACGTGCTTGCACATGCTTGTGTGCTTGCTTGATTTTGTCCCCTTACTGTGGTTGGCTCTAGTAGTTGTAGCTCTCCTCTCCTCTTTTTCTCTGGAAACATAAACATCTTTTTCCAACAAGAAGTCTATTCCATATTGATCCTATGGGACAGAGTTACAGTGATCATGCAATTGGTTCAAGGAGGCCTATGTGACCTGGGATTGATCAACTAGAATCCTCAGCATTCTTCCAGGACTTTGCTGGGACCAGTGGCAGAGGTTTTCTTTCTCTCTCTGTGCTTCTGTCTCCGTCTCTCTCTTCCTGAAAGAGCTAACTTTCTGAAAGTTTGGGATAGATTTAACTACCTGTATTAGTCCATTTTCATACTGCTCTCAAGAAATACCTGAGACTGGATAATTGTAAAGAAAAAGAGGTTTAGGCCGGGCGCGGTGGCTCAAGCCTGTAATCCCAGCACTTTGGGAGGCCGAGACGGGTGGATCACGAGGTCAGGAGATCGAGACCATCCTGGCTAACACGGTGAAACCCCGTCTCTACTAAGAAATACAAAAAACTAGCCGGGCAAGGTGGCGGGCGCCTGTAGTCCCAGCTACTCGGGAGGCTGAGGCAGGAGAATGGCGTGAACCCAGGAGGCGGAGCTTGCAGTGAGCTGAGATCCGGCCACTGCACTCCAGCCTGGGCAAGAGAGCGAGACTCCGTCTCAAAAAAAAAAAAAAAAAAAAGAAAAAGAGGTTTAGTGGACTCGCAGTTTCACATGGCTGGGAAGGCCTCCCAATCATGGTGGAAGGTGAAGGAAGAACAGGAACACGTTTTACATGGCAGCAGGCAAGAGATCATGTGCAGGGGAACTGCCCTTTATTCAGCATGGGAAAAACCTGCCAGCATGATTCAATTACATCCCACCGGGTCCCTCCCACGACCCATGGAGATTATGGGAGCTACAATTGAAGATGAGATTTGGGTGGGGACACAGCCAAACCATATTGCTCCCTAAGCCAATTTTTTAGCATGTGGGAGAAAATTGCCTGAGAATAAAATCAACTCAGAAAAGCAAAAGAGAGAGAGAAAGAGAGAGAGAGAGAGAGACTGAGATCTAATGATATTGTTCAAATTAACTCCTGAATCTGGACAGGAATTCTTGGTTACACAGACCAGATCGTTCTCTTTGTGCTTAAGCTGGTTTGAGTTAAATTTGTCACATGCAAATCAAGTAGTCCTAGTAACACTTTTTCTTCCACTCATCTCAGCTTTAGAATGCTCAAGGTATTCTTGGCCACTGTGAACAGAACAAGACTTTATAATTCTTTACAATGGATGTGTCATTTGTAGCCTGCCATTGGCCTTTGTGGTGGTAGGTGAAGAGACAGGTCAAGCTCCTTGCTGAGCAACACTCAATGGAGTGAAAGCTGGTATGGAGGTCCTTGATCTTCTTACCTACAAAGGATTTTTGAAGCATACTTTTCCCAATGTTTCTTCTGTTTCTCTTTGGACATTTTCCCTCTTGTAAATTGATACTGAGGGTATGAAGCCAAGGAAGAACTTCATAAAAGCACTAGGTTTTTCAGGAGGGATTTCAAAGTGAAGAAGCAATTAAGCGGGTGGAGCTTGCTTGAGATGTATCAATGACCCTAGCAGGGATCAGTGGGCTTGGAGAGCCTCTGCCTCTGAGCAGCCAGAATGTTTTTCTGTGTGCTGGCACAAAAGTGTCCTGTGCACAAGTGTCCTGGTGATAACACTGGACCAGGAGAAGGAACTAGGAAAAAAGGGGTGGTAGTCATTAGGACTAATGACTAGAATTTGGATTTTTCTTTTTCTGGGCACATGATAAAATTGCTTTCCCATCTCTCTTAAAGCTAGGTGTGGCTGGATGATTTACTCATAACGAAATGTGAGCAGAAGCCATGTGCCTCCTCTGGTACATCATATTTAAGAACCACTGAATGATTTCTTCACTCTTTCATGAAGACTGGTGATATTCAAGATGAGATTTTCATCAACCAGGCTGCCCCTGAATAAGTCTGTACCAGTTTCCTGAAGAAGGAAAAAGCAGCCAATTCCGACGTGAACATGAAGTGTGATCAAGAAAGAAACCATTGTTATTTTAAACCATCAATTTTTTTTAAAAAATTAATGAACTTTATTTTTTAGCACAGTTTTAGATTAACAGAAGGGCCAGACACACTGGCTCATGCTTATAATTCCAGTGCTTTGGGAGGCTGAGGTGGGAGGATCCTTTGAGGCCAGGACATTAAGACCAGTCTGGGCAAAATAGCAAGACCCATCTCTACAAAATATGGAAAGAAAATTAGCTGGGTGTGGTGGCATGTGCCTGTAGCCCTAGGTATTCAGGAGGGTGAGGCAGGAAGATTGCTTGAGACCAGGAGTTTTAGTGAGTTATGATCATGCTGCTGCATTTGCACTCTAACATGCATAACAGCGTGATTTTGTCTTAAAAAAAAAGATTTACAGAAGAATTGAGCAG
Organism: Theropithecus gelada; assembly: GCF_003255815.1. Lineage (NCBI taxonomy): Eukaryota > Metazoa > Chordata > Mammalia > Primates > Cercopithecidae > Theropithecus > Theropithecus gelada. The sequence continues at coordinate 156,166,796 of NC_037670.1, forward strand.
ATAGTTCAGCGTTTCCATGTATCTCCCCTACTGACATATCCCTTATTATTGACATCATACATTAGTATAGTATATTTGTCACAATTAATGACCCAATACTGATATATTATTATTAACTAGAGTTCATAGTTTACATAGAGGTTCACTATTTGCATTGTACAATTCTGTGAGTCCCAACAAATGCATGTCATATACCCATAATTATAGTATACAGAATCCTATTGCTGCTCTAAAAATCTCCTGTGCTTCACCTGCTAATCTCTCCCCTACCCAGAACCCCTGGCAACCACTGACCTTTTTAATGTCTATATAGTATTTCATTTCCCAGAATGTCATGTAGTTGGAATCATACCGTATGTATCCCTTTCAGACTGGCTTCACTTGGCAATACACATTTAAATTTCTTTCTTGTCTTTTCATGGATTGATAGGACTTTCTTCCTGTCACTGAATAATATTCGTTGTATAGAATATGGTTTGCTTATCCATTTACCTATTGAGTTACATCTTGGTTGCTTCCAGTTTTTGGCAATTATGAATAAAGCTGCTATAAACATTCATTTGTAGGTTTTATGTGGGCATAAGTTTTCAAGTCAGTTGGATAAATACCTAGGAGTGCGATTGTTGGATTGTATGGCAATACTATGTTTAAGCCTTGTAAGAAACCACCAGATTATCTTTCAAAGTGGCCACACCATTTTGCATTGCCACTGAATAATATTCTTGCCAATATTTGGTATTGTTAGGGTTTTTTTTTTTGCCATTAGAATAGGTATTTAGTGGTATCTCATTGTTGTTTTAACTTGCGCTTCTCTAATGACATATGATGTTGAGCATGTATTCATATACTTGTTTGTCATCTGTGTATCTTTTTGGTGGGGTATCTGTTCAGGTCTTTTGCCAGCTTTTAAAGTGGGTTGTTTATTTTCTTATTATTGAGTTTTAAGGGTTTTTTTTTTTTCCCTTTTGGCTACAAGGCCTTTATCAGACATGTGCTTTGTGAATATATTCTTCCAGTCTTTGGCTCGTTTTTTCATTCTCTTAAAAGTATCTTTTGCAGAGCAGAAGTTTTAAATTTTAATAAAATCTAAGTTGCCAATATTTTTCTTTCATGTATTGCTCTTTTTTTTTTAATCTGAAAACTCATCTCCAAACTCAAGGTCACCTAGATTTTCTTCTACATTATCTTCTAGAAGTTTTATAGTTTTACGTTCAGGTCTATGATCCATTTTGAGGTAATATTTTGTGAAAAGTAGAAGGAAAGTCTGTATCTAGATCAATCTTTTCCTAAGGATGTCCAATGTTTTAGTACCATTTATTTAAAAATCTATGGTATCTTTTTTTTTTGAGACAGATTCTTAGACTGTTGCCCAGGCTGGGTGCAGTGGTGTGGTGTCGGCTCACTGCAGCCTCTGCCTCCCAGGCTCAAGTGATTCTCTCACATCAGCCTCCTGAGTAGCTGGGACTACAGGTGTGTACTACCATGCCTGGCTAATTAAAAAACTTTGTAGATACACAGTCTTACTATATTGCCCAGGCTGGTCTCAGACTCCTGGGCTCAAGCCACCCTCCTATCTCAGCCTCCCAAAGTGCTGGGATTACAGGTGTGAGCCACCATGCTTTGCCTAAAAATCTACTATTTCCTCATTGAATCTCCTTTGCTCCTTTGTCAAAGATAGGTGGTCTGTCTTGCGTGGGTCTGTTTTGGACTCTTTTATGTTCCACTGATTTATTTGTCTATTCTTCCTCCAATATCATGTTGTCTTGATTACTGTACCTTTATTAGCAGTGTTAAAGTCAGGTAATATCAGCCTTTTGACTTTGTGCTTCTTTTTCAGTATCGTGTTGATTATCTTGTCTTTTGCCTTTCCATATAAACTTTAAATCTTTTTTTGATATTCACAAAATAACTTGTTAGGATTTTGATCAAGATTACATTCAATATATAGATCAGTTGGAAATAATTGACATCTTAACAATATTGGGTCTTCCTTTCCGTGAACATGGAATATATTTCCATTTATTTGGATATTTGATTTTTTAAATCAGACTTGTTTTCCCTAAATAGATTCTGTATTTATTTTATTTATTAGATTAGAACCTAATTATTTCAATTTTTTGGTGCTGACATAGATGATGTATTTTTAATTTTATAATCCATTTTTTTCCTTGTGGGTATATAGGAAAGCAATTAAATTTTTTGTATTAACCTTGTATCCTGCAATCTTGCTATAATTGCTTGTTCATTTCAAGACTTTTTTGTTTTTGTTTTTTGTTTTTTGGTCAGTTCTTTGGGATTTTCAACATGGACAATCATCACATTTGCAAACAAAGACAGTTTTATTTCTTCCTTCCTTATCTGTTTATTTTTTTTATTCTTATCTTATCGTCTTAGCTAGGACTTCTAGTATGATGCTAAATAGGGTGGTGACAGGAGACCTCTTTCCTTGTTTCTGATTTTCAGGGGAAACAATCTAGTTTCATCATTAAATATAATACTAGCTGTAGGGGTTGGCAAGCTTTCTTTTTTTTTTCCCTATTTCACTGATTTTTTATTAGAGCAAGTGTATGTTCTGTAGTGTATTTCACGCACAAGCATGAAAGATGAGGTCTCTCTCTCTCTACATGGACTGCTCCCGGGGTCTGGCCACAATATGCCACCACAGTGGGGGCAAATCACCTTCCTTTTGGGCAGGTGGCATTTGCTTCTGCAGCTGCTTAACCTCTCGTTTCCAGCTTTCCCTCCGCAGTTTCTTCCACCGTTTTCTCTTGGCAAAGTAATCAGGATACTCTGCCTTCTCAGAAGGATGCCAGTCTTCTAAGCACCATTCTGGTACCTTGTAGCACTCATATGTCACATAGGAGGCATCCCTAGGAGAGTCAGGGAAGATGTATGGCTGTGGATGCTGAAAGTACCAGAATTCTTCCTCAGCCTCCTTCAGCAGCTGGGTGGCCTTCATCATATCCTTTTCATTCTTATGTTCTTCAAACAAGGCTCTCATCAGATAAGCAAATTATTGGTATTTGTCGCTTTGGATGCACCACAACTCGAGGTGGTGCAGCGCCTGCTTTTTTTTTTTTTAATTTTTTTTATTATACTGTATGTTCTAGGGTACGTGTGCACAATGTGCAGGTTTGTTACATATGTATACATGTGCCATGTTGGTGTGCTGCACCCATTAACCTGTCAATTAAATTAGGTATATCTGCTAATGCTATCCTTCCCGCCTCCTCCCACCCCACAACAGGCCCTGGTGTGTGATGTTCCCCTTCCTGTGTCCAAGTGTTCTCATTGTTCAATTCCCACCTATGAGTGAGAACATGCAGTGTTTGGTTTTCTATTCTTGCAATAGTTTGCTGAGAATGATGGTTTCCAGCTGCATCTATGTCCCTACAAAGGACATGAACTCATCCTTTTTTATGGCTGCATAGTATTCCATGGTGTATATGTGCCACCGTTTCTTAATCCAGTCTGTCATTGATGGACATTTGGGTTGGTTCCAAGTCTTTGCTATTGTGAACAGTGCCACAGTAAACATATGTGTGCATGTGTCTTTATAGCAGCATGATTTATAATCCTTTGGGTATATACCCAGTAATGGGATGGCTGGGTCAAATGGTATCTCTAGTTCTAGATCCTTGAGGAATCTCCACACTGTCTTCCACAATGGTTGAACTAGTTTACAGTCCCACCAACAGTGTGAAAGTGTTCCTATTTCTCCACATCCTCTCCAGCACCTGTTGTTTCCTGACTTTTTAATGATCTCCACTCTAACTGGTGTGAAATAGTATCTCATTGTGGTTTTGATTTGCATTTCTCTGATGGCGAGTGATGATGAGCATTTTTTCATGTGTCTGTTGGCTGCATAAATATCTTCTTTTGAGAAGTGTCTGTTCATATCCTTTGCCCACTTTCTGATGGGGTTGTTTGTTTTTTTTCTTGTAAATTTGTATGAGTTCTTTGTAGGTTCTGGATATTAGCCCTTTGTCAGATGAGTAGATTGCAAAATTTTTCTCCCATTCTGTAGGTTGCGTGTTCACTCTGATGGCAGTTTCTTTTGCTGTGTGGAAGCTCTGTAGTTTAATTAGATCCCATTTGTCAATTCTGGCCTTTGTTGCCATTGCTTTTGGTGTTTTAGACATGAATTCCTTGCCCATGCCTATGTTCTGAATGGTATTGCCTAGGTTTTCTTCTAGGGTTTTTATGGTTTTAGGTCTAACATTTAAATCTTTAATCCATCTTGAATTAATTTTTGTATAAGGTATAAGGAAGGGATCCAGTTCCAGCTTTCTACTTATGGCTAGCCAGTTTTCCCAGCACCATTTACTAAACACAGAATTCTTGTTTTGGTCAGGTTTGTCAAAGATCAGATGATTGTAGATGTGTGGTATTATTTCTGAGGGCTCTGTTCTGTTCCACTGGTGTATGTTTCTGTTTTGGTACCAGTACCATCCTGTTTTGGTTACTGTAGCCTTGTAGTATAGTTTGAAGTCAGGTAGCATGATGCCTCCAGCTTTGTTCTTTTGGCTTATCATTGTCTTGGCAATGTGGGCTCTTTTTTGGTTCCATATGAACTTTAAAGTAGTTTTTTCGAATTCTGTGAAGAAAGTCATTGGTAGCTTAATGGGGATGGCCTTGAATCTATAAATTACTTTGGGCAGTATGGCCATTTTCATGATATTGATTCTTCCTATCCATGAGTATGGAATGTTCTTCCATTTGTTTGTGTCCTCTTTTATTTCATTGAGCAGTGGTTTTTAGTTCTCCTTGAAGAGGTCCTTCACATCCCTTGTAAGTTTGATTCCTACGTATTTTATTCTATTTGAAGCAATTGTGAATGGGAGTTCACTCATGATTTGGCTCTCTGTTTGTCTATTATTGGTGTATAAGAATGCTTGTGATTTTTGCACATTGATTTTGTATCCTGAGACTTTGCGGAAGTTGCTTATCAGCTTAAGGAGATTTTGGGCTGAGACGATGGGTTTTCTAAATATACAATCATGTCATCTGCAAACAGGACAATTTGACTTCCTCTTTTTCTAATTGAATACCCTTTATTTCTTTCTCTTGCCTGATTGCCCTAGCCAGAACTTCCAACACTATGTTGAATAGGAGTGGTGAGAGAGGGCATCCCTGTCTTGTGCCAGTTTTCAAAGGGAATTTTTCCAGTTTTTGCCCATTCAGTATGATAGTGGCAGTGCCTGCTTTTAAAGCCTCAACACCTTCTGCTGATGGGTCAGGTAGACTGCCGGTGCAGGGAACGCCACGACTGTGCTGACCTTCAGTGGCCTTGGGGATAGCTGGGCGACTTTCTTTATTAAGGTAAAGAAGTTTCCTTCTACTCCAAGTCCACTGTTTTTTTTCCTTAAATAATGAATAGGTGTTGGACTTTGTCAAATGTTTTTTCTGCATCTATTGATATGGTTGTATATTTTTCTTCTTTAGCCTGTTGAGGTTATGGATTACATGAAGTGATTTTTGTTTATTTATTTATTTTTTGAGACTGAGTCTCACTGTGTCACCCAGGCTGGAGTGCAGTGGTGCAATCTCGGCTCACAGCAACCTCCGCCCCCAAGGTTCAAGCGATTCTCCTGCCTTAGCCTCCCAAATAGCTGGGATTAAAGGCATACACCACCACGCCTGGCTAATTTTTGTATTTTAGTAGAGACGGAGTTTCACCATGTTGGCCAGGCTGGTCTTGAATTCCTCACCTCAAGCACTCTGCCCGCCTCAGCCTCCCAAAGTGCTGGGATTATAGGCATGACCTACCACGCCCGGCCTGAAGTAATTTTTGAATGTTGAGCCAGCCTTGCATACCTGGAATAAAACTCATTTGTCATGGTGTATAATTCTTTTTCTACATTGTTGGATTTGATTTGCCAATATTTGGTTGAGATTTTTTACATCGGTGTTCATGAAAAATATTGGCTTGTAATTTTTCTTTCTTATAATGTCTTTCTCTGGTTTGTTTTGGTATTAGGACAATGCTGACCTCATAGAATGAGTTAGAAAATGTTCCGTGTGCTTCTATTTTCTAAAAGAGATCATAGAGAATCAGTATAATTTCTCCCTTAAATGTTTGGTAGAATTCACTAGTAAAACCATCTGGACTTGGTATTTTCTGTTTTTGGAAGGTTATTAATTATTGAGTCAGTTTCTTCAATAGATATAGGTTATTCATATTCTGTTTCTTCTTGTGTGAGTATTAGTAATTTATACCCATCAAGGGATTGGTCTATTTCATATATTTTATCAAATTTGTACACATAGAATTGTTTATATTCCTTTATTATACCTTTAATGTTCACGGGATCAGTAGAAATAGCTCCTCTTTAATTTCTAATATTAGTAATTTGCAGTTTAACTAGAGGTTTATCAATTTTACTCATCTTTTGAAAATAATTAGCTTTTGATTATGCTCTTATGTTTTTAAACTAGCCTTTATTATGCTTTTAACAATCACGAGATCAGTAGAAGTAGCTCCTCTTTTATTTCCAATATTAGTAATTTGTAACTTGACTAGAGGTTTATCAATTTTACTGATCTTGTGAAAAACTAGCTTTTGATTTTGTTGATTTTTCTCTATTGATTTCTCGTTTTGACTTCCATTGATTTCTGCTCTAATTTTATTATTTTGTATTATGCTTCTTTGGGTTTACATTTCTATTTTCTCCTTAATTTCATAAGGTAGAAACTTAAATGATTGATTTTAGATATTTTTTCTTTTTTAATGTGTGCATTCAATGTTAGAAAATTTCTTCAAAACCCCACTTTTGCTGCATACCACAAATTTTGATCAGTTGTATTTTCATTTTCATTTAGTTCAAAATATTTAAACATTTATTTAGAAAAATCCAGTCAACCTGGGATGCGCAAGGACTATGAGCAAGAGAGAAGCCACATTGTTTTAAACCACTAGGGATTTTTTTTTTAAACTGTAGAAAACTTTGCCTATCCTGCTGGTAAATGAGGACAAAGGATTTTGTAAGCGTAGCAGTCACAGTGTGTAGTTTCAGGCAACATAAACCAAATCTGGTTGATTTAAGCACGCACAAAAAAGAATTTATTAAAATGAATATTGGTAGTTCAGAATATCTTCAGGAAGCCTAGAGTATCTGGATTGTAGGCTATACACCTGGAAGCAATGTTCCTAATCATGCAACAAAACTAAGGGAGTGAAGACACCATTGTTGCTGCAGCCCAACACTGATGCTGAGATTGCCTTGCAGACACCACCGACACTGGATGCTGCCCTGGGAACCTGGGAGTAGCTGCTGCCACACATCAACACAGTGAATTCTCTCAGCTCCTGCCTCTTCACAGTTCTTGCTTCCAATATAATGTCTGGGAAGGTGCATATAGGTTAGTTCAACAGAATGAAAACATCTGCTGTAGTAAGCAACAAAGTGATATAACTGAAAGAGCTCTAGACTGCAAGATGACCTGGGATGCAGTCCAGACGCTCAACATGGTGAGCCTGAGCAAACCCCTTTGCCTTTGAGACCTTGTAGGGTGGCATGAGGATGAAAGGAGGATGAAAGTGGTTTGAGGGCAGTAAAATTTTCTATCAATATATGTTATTATGTGTTTGCATGACCAGGTGTGGTCAGCACAGTACCCAGCAACTAACCCGCCACCAGGCACAGACTGGGCACTCAGTATTTAGAGCAAATAAAAGGTCTAAGCTTGTTCAGTTTAAAGATTTTGACCTCTCAAGATCTATCTTCCCTGCTAGAATGTAAGGACTTTTCTAGGGAATTTTTTTTTTTTTTTTTTTTTCAGACAGGTTTTGCTCTTGTTGCCCAGGCTGGAGGGCAGTGGTGCAATTTCGGCTTACTGCAACCTCCACCTCCCAGGTTCAAGTGATTCTCCTGCCTCAGCCTTCCCAAGTAGCTGGGAATATAAGCATGTGCCACCAAGCCTGACTAATTTTGTATTTTTTTAAGTAGAGATGGAATTTCTCCGTGTGGGTTAGGCTGGTCTCGAACTCCCGACCTCAGGTGATCCGCCCATCTTGGCCTCCCAAAGTGCTGGGATTACAGGCATGAGCCACCGCGCCCAGCCTTTTTCTAGGGATTTTTATCTGCTTTCTTCAATACCATGGCTCCAGCTGTAAGAGCAGGGCCTAGAAGAGTGGGTCCTCAATAAATATTTGTTGAATGAGTGAATGAGTGAGGTAAATGAATGAATATCTATTCTGTCATCTGAGACCAAAATATTCCTAGCCCAGACCCTTATTTCTAAGTTCTTCTAGGAAAGTTCTTCCTGACTTAGTTCTGCCCTTCTTCAGCTGCTGTAAAGGGGCTTCAAAAAAGTGTCCAATAGTCCAAGCAGCAAACTTCTGTCATTGTTTCTCTGTCACTGTCTTATGATAAGGGCCTGCTTGGTGCTTTGAAAGGAAATTGGCCCCAGTCTCTAAATATTCTTTATAGCCCAATGATGTCTTTGCTTTTTTAGCTGTACTTTTCTCTTTCCAGTCTGGATTATGATTTTCCCTTGCTCAGCTGGCCCCTAGCATAACTAGTCTAACTGTATCACTATCTACCTCTTACTGGCAGTGATCAGCCCATAAAAGGACTGCCATTTGACTTATCCTAGTGTCATACCCAAATTCATATCCTGACCACAGAAAACACAAGATAAGGGCTATTGGTCCTAGAAAGGACTTTGGAAGTCATCCAAGCTTGCTTCTTTTGAGGGAGCCTCTGCATTTGCTGTTTCCTCTGCCAGGACAGCATCTCCCCTTGATCTTTTGATGGCTATCTCCTTCTTGTCATTGGAGACCTCAGTATAAAATTCACCCCCTCCCACAGGTCTTCCCTGGGTGCTCCATCTGAAGTAGCTACCCAGGACCTCTCCATCATAAGACTACATTTTAATTATCTGTCTATTGCTTACCACGATTTTACACACATTCATTCATTTATTCATCATGCAAGCAGATTAACAGCTCCTGGACACATATTGGGAGCTCAATAACATTTTTTGAATGAATAAATCCAGTTCAGGCCCCTGGGAAACTCAAGCCCAGAGAAATAAAGTGACTTTAAGAAGGTCCCACAGCTCCTTAGTGGAACAGCATGGACTAGAACCCACGGTCCTTGACTCTTGTCCAGTGCTTTTCCCACCATGCCAGTTTTCATAGATAAAGATAAAAAGAAGGAACATCTCTTGGGCCCCCAGTAGGTATCACCTTCTGTGGTGGTCGCTCTGAACATGTTAGTCAAATTATCCTTATGATGACCCTATAATGTAGGTAGAGTTCAGATTTTTATAAATAAGGATAGAGAGTCTTTGTGATGCTAAGTAATTTGCCAGGTATCCCACTGCTATAGAGTGAGAGCTGGGATCTGACCCTAGCTTGGTCCGACTTTCAAGTTTTTTGGACTGCTTCAGCTGCGTGACACCTCCAGGTAACATTTGTGCTTTATTAGCATTTCTGTACAGTAAATCTAAGCAGTGAGTAATAGGGAAATTTCAGGCACAATGGAAGGTTGACAGAAGGCATGGGGTAGGGAGGCTATACAGGTTTCCTGTTGCTCTTCAAATCACACTGTAGAAGTGACATCTGTCTCTTTGTCTCACAAGTGAGGCTTACTGCTCTAGAGTCCTCGGATGTCACACTGTGTGAGTAGCCTCCAAAGGTGTGTGATTAGCCTCCAAAGGTGTGTGACGCGAATAGCAGCTCTGCCTGGCTCCATTCAGTTTTCTCCTTGGGAGGACAAAGAAAATTGGGATGTGTGTAATTTATGCCCAAATGGCTAGAAAAGAAAACATCTCATCAAAGATTTATATATTTCCAAATGTAAAATAAAACTTGTAGACCAAATGCTAACAGAGCCCATGCAGCCCTTGGTGTCCTCCACCTCTGTTTACAGCCTAAATCCCACATTTTTTTCTGGTTCCACCCATTCCTTTTTCCTCTTGAGCTCATGTTGCATCTACTTGGCTGATTCCTAACCTTGGGCAAACTTAGTTGTCCCTTTCCCCTGCTCTTTCTCTAGGTTGCAGAATAGTTTTGGAGTAACCACATAGTTCTCATCAATCTATGTTCTCCTGCTTCACCTGGGCCTTTGATGCAACTTAGTGGAGCTTTCGCTCTACTCTGGTTGCTGGCCTTTTCCTGTCCTCACTGTTGTAGGTAAAGCCATTCGTGATGCATTCAAAGATTTAAAGATGCTGGTCCAAGTGCAGACACCTGGTTTGATAGCATAGAGGGAGCTCCAGGACTCAGGGAAAGGTGTTCTCAGCACCTATAACACCTATAACAGTTTCTCAGGTAGTGGCAAAGAAAAGAAAGGTAAGAAGATTCTGGCAGTTCCCTGGGCTTTTATTATAAAAATCCAAAAACGGCCTCATGGGCTATTTACCAAACTCTAGTAAAAGATTTAAAGGTCATTGTATTAGAGACTGTGGTCTTCCTTCCCTTGCTTGATATCTCACTTTCCTTCTTTCTTTCCACAAAAATTGTACAACTATTCTGTGCCAAGCACCATTCTAGGTTCTGGGAAAGACAGGCTAAAATCTCTGATATCCTGAAACTTTCATGTAGTAATTGACTATCATCACGTACTTTCTAAGGTGAAGCATCCTCAGTTCCTTGCATCCCAGGCACCCATTTGTTGGCTTCTCCTCCACTCATTAAGCTTAGTTACATTCTTGGGCTGAAACAACCTCTTGGGGCTCACATCTAGTTCACTAGATTTCTTTTTTTCAGAGACAGTGAAGAATAAAGGCAAAAGCAATAAGGATGCAAAGAGAAGATACACCTGTTCAAGACAGAAACCCTCAAAGCAGCTCTTGTAGCAAACCAAAAATTAAAAGTAATTTTGGTTGAGCTGAGATCTCCCTGAACTCAAAAGCACAGGTGTAGGGAGATGAGAGGAAAGAATTATCTTGGAGATACAGTAATAAGCTAATACAGCGTGCATGACAACTTAGGGACTGAGAATTCATAAATATATTCATGTTTTCTTCCCAGTCAAATTGATTAAATACCCAAGCACAAAGTTAGACTGAAAGAGAGATTGAAACAGCAAGAGAGAGAAAGGAAAAGCGAGCTACAGAAGTTCTGGTAAAACATATCAACTCTGGACAAAGACTACTTCATCAAACGCATAAACAGCCACTGCCTGATACATTAGAATCTGGAAGTATCATAAATTAACTGCCAAGAAACTTTGCGAAAGGTCATATTTAACATTAATCAAGCTCTGGTAGTGGATATTTCCATGGTTAGAGGAGAGAGGAAAAGAAAGACTACTTTCTCTGCATTGCATTTTCAAAATCACTTTCTAACTTTTCAGCAAGAGAAGAAAAAACCAATTTCTAGCTGACTTAGGGACAGAGATTTAATTCTCTCATCACCTGGGCACCCCTCAAATGTGAGTATCGAGGCATATGAATGGGAGGGGGCATGGCTGTTCATTTTCTGATTAAGTCCTTTTGACTGCTTTCAGTCACAAGGTAGTCTTATTTTGAAAAGTGCCCATACATAGGTAAAGGGATGCCTGTGGAAGCCACAGAGTAAATGAGCAGCTTAGGAGCGGGGACACAGTCAACAGAAAGTTGAAGGTGAAAGAAAATGAACAATTGTCCTGGTGGCAGCCAGTTTGGGACAGAGCCCACTTTCTTTTAGGCTATGGTCTCTTGAGCCAGGATCTAAGATGCTGGGTCATTTAGTAGGACCATAGGAGATACTGGACTGGCCATTCCTGGGTCTTAGCATCCCCTTCCTCTGAATGGGTGTGACAACAATTACCTAGAGAGTGGATAGCTAATGTGTTTACTCATCTGGGTGAGAAAGCAGTACCATAAATCCAGATCATTAATTTTCTGTGTCTTCTCTAAGATGGCCATTTTCTTGATCTGACTTTATATGGATGCTCTTTTTTTTATTGCTGGTTACTTCAGATACTTATCTATTCCTTTTTTGTCAATTGCCTTCTTTGACTGGAGATTCTAATTTGTCCCAAGACTGAGCTACGCTTATGTGTGCACTTATTCAACAGATACTTAAGAATTTGCTTCGTGCGTCAGGCTTTTATTTACATGCTGAGGGTACAGCTGTAAACCAAACAGACAGAACTTTCTTCCCTCATAATATATAAAAAAATAGGCATAAGAAACACATTACACAGCAATATGACAAACATAAATAAATGAAGTGCATGGAAAGTTAGGAGGTGATGAGTGCTATGGGAAGTGAGAGGAGAGTTTGGGAGTGCCTAGGGAATTATGGTTTTAAAGAGTGGTCAGTGCAACCTCATTGAGAAGGTGACATTTGGCCAGGTGCAGTGGCTCTCACCTGTAATCCCAGCACTTTGGGAAGCCAAGGCATGTGGATCACCTGAGGTCAGGAGTTCAAGACCAGCCTGGCCAACATGGTACAACCTCGTCTCTACAAAAATACAAAAATTAGCTGGGCATGATGGCAGATGCTTGTAATCCCAGCTACTTGGGAGGCTGAGGTGGGAGAATCGCTTGAACCTGGGAGGCGGAGGTTGTAGTGAGCTGAGATCACACCAAGCCTGGGAAACAGAGCAAGACTCCATCTCAAAAAAAAAAAAAAAAAAAAAGAAGATGACCTTTAAACAAAGCCTTACAGGAGGTGAAGGAGGAACCATTTGGATGCCGAGGGACAGAGCATTCCAGGCAAGAGAATAGCAAGTGCTAAGGCCCTGGGAGTGTGGAGTGTCCTGGTGTGTTTGAGAAACAGCAAGGAGGCTGTGGTGTCAGGAGCAGAGTAAAGGGGAGAAGCTAAAGAGGTGCCTAGGGGAGATTTTCTATGGCCTGGCAGGTCAGCACAAGAACTCTGGCTCTTACTGTGAGAGAAACAGAGTACTTTTGGAGGGTTTGGGGCAGAAGAGGCAAAATTTTCCTTACAAAATGACTCACAAAGGTGTTTGCTCTGTGTTATTCAGATTGACTCTAATTACAGAGAAGAAAAAAGAACTCATCCTCTAAACTCATAGGCACCAAGGGAAGCTGTGGGCAAGGTAGGGCTCTCCTTCAGCAGCCCCTTCTTTGTGCACTTTTGCCTTTGCACAAAGTCCTTGTCAGTGAGTGGCATGGGCCAAAGCATGGGCCAGGTGCTGTGGGCCAGTAAGACACTGATCCTGGACCAGGCTGGGACACTGGGCAGCCACAAGCATAAATGGGGAACACTCAGAGACGCCTCCAGAGGTCCTGGGTGGGAGGCAGATGTGAAGGGTGACACCCCATTGTCTCAGAGAGTGTGGCTGAAAGGCTAAGATTGTTCATTGCTGTTACAGTATTCACTCTCCCCTTCTTTGTAAATAATTCCCTGGCTTTATCAGGCATTGTCCAACTTTCCTTGCATCCAGGGCTTCCAATTAGAAGCAAAAGCCACAGAATGGGGCTTCCAGGAAATCTTTTTTAAAGGGGCTAACTATAACTATACTCAAAGGAATGCCCCATTGCCCCTTTCTACTCCATTTCCTCCCGATGGCTGGAGCCACAGCAACTATCTTGCGACCTTGTGGATAAAAACAAAGAGCTCAGGTTGGTAGAAAAATAGAGAAGTCTGGATTCACGGTGCTTCCTTACCAATCCTCTACTACTTACCTTTGGTTTTACTTTATGTGGGGGTGTGAAAGGTGCTAAGATGAAAATGGAGTCATTAATATCAAGAAAAATCTAACAAATAGAGCCAGAGAGGCTATGTAGAGAGGTTTCTCATGCTTATACGCCTGGTAACAAAAGCTATCACAGAAGACTGTAAAAACCACAACCTTGTGCAAAGGGCATTGCAACTTTACACAAAAAATCCTTCTGCAAGGACATCTACCCAGCAACTGCCTGTTTAACCTCAGACTGGCATCATCCTTGTCATTGGTCTTTGTAGCCAAGGATAATTATTTCAAAACAGTTATGCAATTCTCCTCATTTTCTCCTTTAAAAACCTTTGTCTTCCCTGAATATACACATAGTTTACTATGGCATATGTATTTCCATTACAATGCCTATTCCCAAATAAACACCTTTTCTTTTAGAGAACTTCTCTTTGTTATTTAGATTGACAAGAGAATACAACCCTAATTTCTCTAAGCCACTGGTATTAGTAGATGAATGAAATTCCTAAATGATAAAGAAAGTGACTTCACTTTGAAGGTCTTTTTGATCACTGGAAAGTGAACACTGCTCTAGGAGTTGAAAGAACTGAATTTGAGTTCTGCCTCGGATAAGAATTCTCTGGATGACTTTGGCCAAATTACGTAATTATAATGATAACGTTTACCACAAATTGTTCAATTCCTACGCTAAGTGCTTTATTTACTTCCTTATCTCATGTGAACCTTACAAAACATACGAGGGAAGTTTTCTCATATACATTTTACAAATGAGAAAATGGAGACTTATGGAGATCAAATTCCAGGTTATAGAGCAAGCAAGTTGTAGAGCTGGGGTTACAACCAAGTTCAGACTGGCTCCAAAGCCCTCGGTCTTATTAACTACTATGGAATAGACTCTTATTTTCTCTGAAGCTCAGTTTTCTCCTCTGTACAATGGGCAGTAGGACTGGATAGTGTTTGAACTCCCCTTGCAGCTCTGAAAACTCTGGAATGCCTAGCCTTTTTAATACAGTCTTGCCTGTCCGATCTTGATCTTGATCCCCCATACTTCTGCCTGTTCCCGAAATTTCCAAGTGGTAGCCTTTTCAAAGATGCTGTAACGAGAACCCACATCTCTCCCTTGATCTTGAGAAGAGCTGCCAGAGGAGGCAGCCCCAGCCAGGGAGCACAGTGGGTGTTCAGAAATGTTCTGTGGGTGCCACGGGCCCAGCCCGCTCCTGTTGGCTGGAGAACCTTCTGTCAACCCTGGAGCTGCCACCTTCTGTCAGCCCCGGAGCTGCCTTTCCTCGCCTCGCCAAGGGAGGCCGCGTCTCTGCACAATCTGTCTGTTCTGATGATCAAGGAGGGTCTTGGTGGAGCAGCAGCGCATGCCCTCCCAGGTGATAAAACTTCCCCGGGCACTCGGGAGAGGTGGGCTGCCGGCGAAACGTGAAGAACAAGCACTGTGCTGTGTAAATACATTTACGGGATGGAACTGTTTCTTGGCCCTCTGGGGCCCATTTCCTGAGCTGTGTGGCAGGAGCTGTCTTCCTCGGAACGATTGACAGGGCTGGTGGGAAAAGCTAAATAGATCTTGATTTCTTTCCTTGTGTTGGCACATTTACCTAATGAGCAGAAGGAACAGGCCTGGAGAGGCTCTGAGACCGGGGACCACAGGTGGCTTCAGAGTGAAAAACTCCTGCTCTTGCCGTGCGGAAATATCCAGCTCTCTCTGCCTCTCCACATTCCAGTTCTCCGTGGTCCAGGACAAGCAGGGCCCTCATTTCCCTTCATGGGGGCAGACAGGAAACTCCCTTTGGGACTTGCCTGGGTTGGGGTGATGTTGTTTGGCTGTTGTATGAGGAAGACCTCTCCCATCTCAGCATTCTGTCACCCCAGCTCGACGGGGGCTGAGGGTGTGGCGAAGTTGATGGGTATGGGATGGTGGCGCTGACAGAGGCACCCATGGTGGCACCTCCACGTGATTAGTGCACCACCTGCCCTTCTGATGAAAATAGTGGCATTCAGGAGCTTTTTATGTGTGCAGCTCGGCCACGTAGGCCACAAAGGGAGAAGGCAGCCCCTCAGCAGTCGAGGAGCACTGTCTTAGTCCATTCGGGCTGCTGCAATAGAACATCACGAACTGGGTCACTTAGGAAGAACAGACATTTGTAACATTTTTCATAGTTCTGGAGGCTGGAAGTCTGAGATCAGGGTGCCAGCAGGGCAGGGTTCTGGTGAGGGCCCTCTTCTGGGCAGATTGCCAGCTTCTTTTATTGTATCCTCCCCAGGAGAGAGTGGGGAGCTGAGGCTCTCTTGTGACTCCAAGGGCACCAAACTCATGACCTCTTCTAATCCTAATCACCTCCCAAAGTCTCCTGCTCCTAATAGCATCACGTCAAGGGGATGGGTAGGGTTTCCACATATGAACTTTGCAGGGGCACAAACATTCAGTCCATAATAGGCATTCAGCCAGGCCAGAATATTGAAATATGTCAGATTCAGTAACTGTGTCTGGGAGATGGAAAACAGCTCTTTAGTTCAGCCTAGAGAAGGAAGAGGAGTCAGGGTCTGGTTCTCCTAATAGCCAATGATGGCTGAGTGTAAGAGTCTCTGTGTTTCATTCCTTCCTCCATCAGGACCAAGATGGTGTTTGGTTTCACTGTTGCCCAGTGATTGGTCTGGAGTCCTTTCTCATGGGTAGGTCTGTGACTTCCAATTCTTTGGCATCTCTCTTTTCAGGGTGGGCTCTTGATTAAGGGCTTGCTGATACGGGAGAATGTAGCTCTCAGCAAATCTACATGAACAGCTGGGAGGAAACCGCTGCTTGGCAGGAGGGGCCATGGTTTTGTTCTTCTCTTTTGAGAAGAGCAGCCCTGCCATTCCTCTGTTCGGTAAAATGGGGAGGAAGAATTCCTGGCATGAAGAGACATCAGTCTGCAGACCCCTGACCTCCAAGAAGTAGCAGAGACTCCAGCTTCTGAGTGAATTGGAGAGATCCCTGGAGATGAGTTTGAGATGCACTCGTCTCTGCCAGCCTCTCTGGGCAGGAGGTGTCTGATTCCCTGGTTAGTCTCCACCTTGAATTTCTACAGTTCTTCAGTTTGATCTCTAGGGGAAAGAAGCCAGACAGCTGGACTTTCCTGAGCCAGAATGTCTATTGCCCAGGCTTCAGCATCTTCATTCACAACTTTTCAAGGGCTTGTCCTTTTGACCACTCAGCTTCCCATCCCTCTCTCAGCCCCAAGAACAGCTGCTGTGCAAAGCTGCAGGGTTGTCATTCCCGGGGAGATTCTTTTCTATTAGCTGGTGCTGAAGAAACTTGGAAATGGATGAGTTTTCCCCCAAACTCCAGGTCCAGCTTGGATTTCTTCTAGCTTAGAGATTCAAATACGTGAGGGTTTATAACTGGGAACTTTGTGTCTGTGGAGGACAACTGTGAGAATGTGGAGGCTGTCCAGGGAATAAGTCAGCGTGAACCCAGGACAGAGGGAACAAGCTTCTAACACTGACAACAAATGAGGCGAGTCCTTCTGCCTACCCAACTTTAAGGCAGCCACAGCAGCACCTTGCAAGCTTCTGCTACAAAACAGTCTGGATGTGAGGCCCTGCCCCGTGCATGCTTCAGAATGAATGCACGGAGATAAGACAGCACTAGAATTGGATTCCCACCCAGGGTTTTCATTGAATAAGAGCAAGAAGGGATCTCAATGCTTATCTGTTTTCAATAGCCTTATTTTACAGAAAAGAAAACAGAGTCCCAGGGGAAATAAGAAAAACATAGCGAATGCCTTTATATTGCTTACTTTGTGCCCATTTCTGTTCTAAGCACTTCCTCATTTCATCCTCACAAAAGCCTACGAGGTAGATATTGTTATTATCTCTGTTTTATAGATGAAGAAACAGAAAACAGAGTCTAGTAACTGGCATGAGATGGAAATGAAATAGTGTCTAACCTTTCAAGCCCTTTGCTAAGTCATCCTGGCAGTTGATCGGAGTTAAGATCCGCAATCCACAGTCCAAGCTTTCTGAGCCATCCTATCCTTCTAGATTAGCACTATCCAATGTGAAAGCCACTGGCCACCTGCGGATATTGAGCGCTTGAAATGTGGCTTGTCCAAATGGTGACGTGTTTTGAGGTCCTAGATAAAAAGAGTAAGAATGTAAAGTAGCTCATTGATATTTTTCATATTGATGACATGTTGAAATGGCAATCTAATGGCTCTATTGGTTTCAATAAAATGTATTATTATAATTAATATCACCTGTTTCTTTTTGCTCATTTTTATGTAAGTACTTGATGTTTTAAGATCATATGTGGCTTGCATCTGTGGCTCCCATGAAATTTAACACTGCGTACGTGTGTTAGTCCGTTCTTGCATTGCTATAAAGATATACCTGAGACTGGGTAACTTATAAAGAAAAGAGGTTTAATTGGCTCATTGTTCTGCAGGCTGTACAGGAAATATAGCAGCATCTGCTTCTGGGGAGGCCTCAGAAATCTTACAATCATGGTGGAAGGTGAAGAGTGAGCAGGCACATCACATGGAGAAAGCAGGAGTAAGAGAGGAGGGGAGGTGCCACATACTTTTCAACAACCAGATCTTATGAGAACTCACTCACTATCACAAAAACAGCACCAAGGGAATGGTACTAAATCATTCATGAGAAATCCACCCCCATGATCCCATCCCCTCCCACCAGGCCCCACCTCCAACACTGGGGATGACTTTTCAACATGAGATTTGGGTGGGGCAAATTTCCAAACTCTATCAATATGTGACTTATGTTTGTGGACAGCACTGGCTGGCAAGCAAACCCTGAGAGTCACAGCACTGCAGAGGCTGCATCCCAGTGCCAGCCCCAGTAACTGCAGTATTTCACAGAAGGGCATCTTACCAACATTTGGCCTTCTCTGCATCTATAACTCATACTGCTGTTCTGAGGCTGTGCTCAAAGCCTCCTCTGACACCACCGGGTTGGCATCATCAGGAGAAGGATACACCATCAAACTCTTTGGAGGTTAGTGAGGCTTGATGGAAAGGGCATGACTTCCACAGATCCACGTTCGGATCCTGGCTTTAGTATGTGCTATTTACACTCTGAGCATCACTTTTCTTATCTGGAGAATGGGGATAATAATACATCTCAGAATTTTTCTTTTCCATTCTGCATTTTCAGAGGATGGCTTTCTCTACCACTTGCAATAGCACATTCTAATGGTTAAAATCAAAATTACAGAAAACATTGGGGAAAATAGCCTCTGATGCTTTTTCGCCTTCTGATTTCCTTGGTAACTTTGAACATGTGTGAGCCTCAGTTTTCCACTCTGTGAAGAATGGGCGCCCCCAGGAGACAGACCCTATCCTTACTGCCCAGCGATGGTTGGAACTCAGATGCCAATTAGTAGTTGTCAGTGCAAGTGGGAGAAGAGCGCCCTGGAGTAGCTTCTAGGTTATTGTTCTTCCTTTCCATCCCCTGTTTATGAAGCTCAGCTGGCACTGCCACTAGCTTGGGCTTGGGTCAGATGCAAGGTGTGAATCTGGGACCAGGAAGGCCCAAACTACCCTGGCAATCAGAGTGGCTGAGGTGGGGCCGTATCCCATGTATTTGTCTGGGGAGAATGGAATAATCTCTGCATTTACCCTGGGCTGTCATTCAGAACATGTGTGTGAGGTAGGCACCCAGGCTGGCCCCAGCTTTCTTATACATCTCTAGGCTATGCCTGACTGTAGGACCCCTGCTGGCTGTGGAAGTGAAGTTCTATTGGTAAAACATGGTAGAAGTGCACATCTATTCAAATCAGCAAAAACTCACTCAAATCCCAAGTCTAAACTTGTTTGTTATGTGACCACGGACAAGTCATCTAATCTCTTTAAGCCTGTCTCTTAATTTTGCAAGGAAATATCTAGCTCATATAGTAGTTGCAAGATAAATGACATAATGAATATAAAGTGCACATTAAAAATGTGCATGTGGAAAAGACAAATGAAAACAAAAAATACATGCATTGTGGGCAGTCATTAACTGGCGAGTATTAACATGGAGCCATGTCTCTTGGTTCCAGTGCAACAATGATAGGAACATTTTCTCCACGTGGTTGTCAAGAGCGCTGTGCCTGTCCATAAGAATGCAGAAGCATTTGTCTACTGAAGGAAAAGTGAAATGCCAAATGCTTGCTAACCTCTTCACTTCCCCAGTTTATACCCTTCCTTTAACACTGCCCATTTGATGGCCTGAATCACAAACACAAGCTTGAGAAACAGAAGTCTGCAGGTAAAAATCTGCAGGTGTAAGGATAATTTAGGACGAATTTCAGCCCCTACATGATTTTGAGCAAATAAATGACTCACAATATGCCCTTGGCCAATCATGGATCCTCTTGGGGCTTCTGCTTCCTCTTTAATAAAATGGGATGAGTAATCCTTGCCTCGCCTTCATTTTACAAGCATGTAACAAGGATGAATCAAGTAATGGCTGTAGAATCCTTTGAGGTCCTTGGAGAAATACTTGCTATATAAATGCAAAGTATGATGTCCATTTCTATTACATTGTGTTTTGTAAATACATAAGCCTATGGCACATCCATGTCAGTGCCTGTCTGGCCAGCTATTTGCCATGTACATCTTTTAATCATCTCCATATATTTATTCATTGAAAGCATATTCCAAATCTGTAATGCATGGGTTATTATTATTATTTTTTTCTTTTTGGAAGCCCAGGGCACACATCTCTTCTGCCTCATTTCAGCTACTGGGGATTCTGACAGATCCATTGTTGGTGGTATGTGCATGGGGTGCAGTTTTCAATATCATCAGAGACCTAGATCCAGACCAATGAGGGTTTCATGTTCATCGTCCTTCTCGTTCCCTTTTCCTGACCCTCTTAATTGAGCTGTTCAGAAGAGAGGCCCTGTCATTCTTTTGAAAAATAGCCTGCTTGTCCCTTCCTAAAAACTTTAACCGGGTTGCTCCCTGATTCAGAAGATAAAAGAACAGATTGTGGAATGTACTTTGAATCACGTAACACTTTAGAGGCTATTAGTTGTGTCGATTATCTCCAGGAATAACCAGCATCCTTTCCCCTATCTTTTACTATCATATGTCTTCTGTTTAATCCTGATCTCTTTTCTTAACTCTGGATCCTGTTGTATAACTACCCCCTGTGTGTCCTACAGGCACCTTAGACTCTAAATGTCTAAAATCAGACTTTCTGTCTTCCCTTCACATCAGCTCTACTTCCTACATTCTGTCAAGACCGCAGTAATCAAGGCTAAAGATAGGTGAGGTGGTAATTTCCTAGTCGTGGTTCTGAAGCTTCAGGGCTTATACTTAGGTGAATTGCAACTCCGAAGCCTGAATTTTCTTCACTTTTAATAAAAATACATAGAAATTTGGCCCATGGGGTAAAAGTGAGTAGTACTGATCCTGAGTTGAAGGGGAAACACTTTTGTGTTTAAGAAGTCTCCTGCATCTTGTACTCAAAGGTAGACAGTTGGAGTCCTCTGGGCTTGTGTCTCTTGAGATCACCTGTATTCATTGCATATTGATCCTTCTCCAAAAAGCTTCATGAGACCTGATTCATGTTCACAAAATCTTCAGGAGCTGAAAAGTTGGAACTTCTGAATCTTCTGGCTTTTAGACACCAAAGAGGAACTTCTAGTTCAGCGTTCTCCTGAAAGGCTTAGACCCCAAGGGTTCTGTTACCCAACTGTCTGGTTGTTTTGACTAAATGTTGGCATCCCAGGGTGAACCTCTGGCCATTCAAAATTCAAAGTCTCTCTTATTGAGGCCTCTTCCCTGCTGTCCTTTTTGAAAATGCAGGTTCTTGCCCGGTGTGGTGACTCACACCTATAATCCCAGCACTTTTCGAGGCCGAGGTGGGTGGATCAGTTGAGGTCAGGAGTTCAAGACCAGTCTGACCAACATGGCAAAACCCCGTCTCTACTAAAAATACAAAAATTAGCCAGGTGTGGTGGCATGTGCCTGTAATCCTAGATACTTGGGAGGCTGAGGTAGGAGAATTGCTTGAACCTGGAAGGTGGAGGTTGCAGTGAGCCAAGATGACGCCATTGCACTCCAGCCTGGGCAACAACAGTGAAACTCCGTCCCTCAAAAAAAAAAAAAAAAAAAAAAAGTAGGTTATTTCCTAAGCTTTCCTTCCTTCTCACTCAAGGCAGTGTCCTCAAGTGAGCTCATCCTCTCCCATATCTTTTACTGTTATATCTCTTTTTAAACCCAAACCTCTTTCTTTGCCTCTGGATCCACACATCTAATTGCCTGTTGTACATCTTCCCCTGTGTGTCCCACAGACACTAAATGTCCAAAGTCAGATTTGCCATCTTTTCTTTCCATTAGCTCTACTTCCTACATCCTTTGCCTTGGCTTATGGCAACTAGTACAGAAAGTAAGCCAGACACTGACAATATTGAGCACATTTTCATCTGCATGTTATCCACACGAACCTTTGTGTGTGTGTGTGAAGTACATGCTCAATTGCATGTTCTTTTGTCCACTTTTTTCCCCTAATTATTTTTAGGAATTCTTGATATAAATCCTTACTTCTGGCTGGGCACGGTGGCTCACGCCTGTAAGCCCAGCACTTTGGGAGGCCGAGGCAGGTGGATCACGAGGTCAGGAGTTCAAGACCAGCCTGGCCAATAAGGCAAAACCCTGTCTCTACTAAAAATATAAAATTTAGCTGGGTGTGGTGGTGCATGCCTGTAATCCCAGCACTTTGGGAGGCCGAGGTGGGTAGATCACCTGAAGTCAGGAGTTCAAGACCAGCCTGGCCAACATGCCAAAACCCTGTCTCTACTAAAAATACTAAAAATACAAAATTTAGCTGGGCGTGGTGGCACACGCCTGTAGTCTCAGCTACTTGGGAGGCTGAGGCAAGAGAATCAGTTGAACCCAGGAGGTGGAGGTTGTAGTGAGCCGAGATAGTGCCACTGCACTCCAGCCTCGGTGACAGAGCGAGATTCTGTCTAAACAAACAAACAAACAAAAAAACTTTAGTTCAATATATATTTTATAAAATAAGTTCTTCCAGTCTGTGGTTTACCTTTTCTGTTAATAATGTCTTTGAGTAAACATGAGCTTTTATGTCCAATTACCAGTTGTTTATTTTATGGTTAGTGCTTTTTATGTCCTGTCAAAAAATATTTGGCTACTGTAACTTACTATTCTCATTTTGGAAATTTAAAGACAGTATTTATTTGTTTATTTATTATTTATTTTTTATAGAGACAGGGTCTTGCTATGTTGCTCGCGCTGGTCTTGAACTTCTGGGTTGAAGTGATCCTTCTGCATTCTATTGAATGATATATCACAATTTATTTGGTCATTTCCAGTGGATATTTAGGTTGTTTCCATATTTCCAAGTTTTGTCAATAAGCAATGGTACAAAACATCCTTGGATGTGTCTTTTTGTGATACATATTTCTTTTCTTTTTTTTTTGTTTTTTGAGACGGAGTCTTGCTCTGTCGCCCAGGCTGGAGTACAGTGGTGTGATCTAGGCTCACTGCAAGCTCTGCCTCCTGGGTTCACGCTATTCTCCTGCCTCAGCCTCTGGAGTAGCTGGGATTACAGGCGTCCTCTACCATGCCTGGCTAATTTTGTTTTTGTATTTTTAGTAGAGACAGGGTTTCACCATGTTAGCCAGGATGGTCTCAATCTCCTGACCTCGTGATCTGCCAACCTCGGCCTCCCAAAGGGCTGGGATTATAGGCATGAGCCACCACGCCTGGCTTATGTGATACATATTTCTTTAGGGTACATATCAGAAATAATGTTGTTGAGTCAGAGATTATGACGTTTTAAAATTTGAATAGACACTGCTATATTGCTCCCAAAGTAATTGTACTGATTTATGTTCCCAGAACCTTTATGTTTTAATTCAAATTTCTAAGACTTGAGATTTTGATAAACCTAGCATGACTCTGTTGAACAGATTTTTTTCTCCAGGCTGATATATAGACTACTGCGCAGCCCAGGGATTGGCTGTCATTGGATCAGGTGCCCACCCCGATCTAATTACTAGTGGCGGAAGAGTGGGAGTCAGGTGGTAAGAAACTCATTG
The DNA here is from genome assembly GCF_003255815.1 of Theropithecus gelada. Taxonomy (NCBI): domain Eukaryota; kingdom Metazoa; phylum Chordata; class Mammalia; order Primates; family Cercopithecidae; genus Theropithecus; species Theropithecus gelada. The sequence goes on from NC_037670.1 coordinate 156,190,451, forward strand.
ACTAAGGCTGCCACAAGCAGGTCTGAGCCAATTTTCCTTAGAAGTGGCTCAACAAGGCCAGGAGTTCAAGACCAGCCTGGGCAACATGGAGAGACCCCTATATCTACTAAAAATAAAAATAAAAATTAGCTGAGTATGGTGGTGCATGCTTGTAGTCCCAGTTACTGGGGAGGGTGAGGTGGAAGGATCACTTGAGCCCAGGAACTGGAGATTATAGTGAGCAATGATTGCACAACTATACTTCAGCCTGAGTGACAGAGTAAGATCCTGTCTCAAATAAATAAATAAATAAATAAATAAATAAAAGTGACTCACCAAGTCTCCTACAATTCCAAAGTACTTTTGCATCTAAAGTTTCAATATCATATATTTGCTGGAAAGTTAAAATGAGATCATAGGATGAAAATATTTTAGAAAACAAAATATATGATGACCTTATTATTATTTTAAAAATATTTTAAAAACCACTCTGCTAGGTATGTGGGAAAATACCTTTATCAGCATGTCAAAGATAAGAACTAATGGTTATTGAGTGCTTCCTTTATGACAGGCAGTGCTTTGCATGTCCTGACTTATTTATCCTCATGATAATTCTATCAGGTAACATTACTTTATCTCCATTTCACAGATGAGGTGACCGGACAACAGAGAGGTTAAGTGACTTTCCTAAGTTCACACAGCTTTCAGATGGCAAAGGTGCGGTTTGTGCCCAGGTAATCTGATCCCTGATGCCATTATCCCAAAGATGGGAAACAGCACGTGAGCAAATGGCTTGTTCCATTTTGCCATGAGGACTAAACTCAAATTTTTTTTCTAACTTGCTCTAATTCCTATCTAAGGGGTCTGGGGAGTTGGGCCCTACAAATCATAAATTCTCATCAGATGGGTTTTATTTAACCCTATATATGGAGACTTCCCAACCTGACTCTGGCATAACATTACGAGAGAAGAAAGAAAAATATTTTGCCTGGAAACGTGTTTCTTTGCCATGTTTAAAACTGGCCGTGCCAAGCTGTCCTTTGTAGGGGAAAATGTGCATCTGTAAAGAATCTCTATTAACATAGCTAGATCTCTCTCTCTCTCTCTCTCTCTCTTTTTTTTTCCAGACCCTCCCAATCCTGAAGAGATTAACTAAGATCTGAATAGGAAACATTTGTCGTCTATTGTCTCTAAGGGCAGCCACTATAAGGCTTCAAAAGAACTTTGGTCTCCACAATCTTTTAGCTTAACCAGAACATTCCCTTTCTATCAATCCCAGGTCTTTATACAAACGCAACCAATTGTCAACTAGAAAATGTTTAAACTCACCTGTAGCCTGGAAGCCCCTGCTTTGAGTTGTCCCACCTTGCTGTACCAAACCAATGCATTTCTTAACGTGTATTTGATTGATGTCTCATGCCTCTCTAAAATGTATAAAACCAAGCTTGCCCAGACCACTCTGGGCACGTGTTCTCAGGACCTCCTGAGAGCTGTGTCACAGGCCATGGCCACTCGTATTTAGCTCAGAGTAAATCTCTTCAAATGTTTTACAGAGTTTGACCCTTTTCATTGACAGTCGTCACCCGTGGGGGACCCGACCTGTGCTCTGCCCACTCTCGACACCATCTTCTTCAACCCTTTCCTGGGCTGCCCTTGTTTGGCATTAGGGCCCTGATAGCTGTAAGTCCTGCCCACTCCTCCCAGCTCCCTCCTGCCTCCTTCTGGGAGCCTGTGGCCAATGACTCCTCTTCTTGGCCCTTTTATCTCTAAATAAGTAAAAGGAACACTTTTCTCCACTATCCAAATCTCAGGCTAATCCTTGCCCTTTTATTTATTGAGCAATGAATATAAGTGACTGAAATCAGCCAATGCTTATCAAAACCCTTGCATCAGCTAATCCTTGGGGGAAAATAGAGCTAGGAAGAGAGTTTGCTCAGGGCCACAAGCAATGTGTTTGGTGGTGGCAGGGTCAGCACCAACCCTTCAGGGCAGGGAGGACTAGCCCAGGCTTGCCTCCTGTCATTCTGGGAAGTGGGAGAGGGGGCCACAGTTTCCACAGTCTCTCTTTGCTGAGGAAATGCAGGAGCTCTATGCCTTAATGTTGCAGTTTCTTATCAATTCATCCTTCTACTGCCTCTTATCTGGAGATTTCCTGTCTCCTTGATTATAATGATCCTTGGAATGAAAGGTTTAAAAAAGAACTTGGATTTCACCTTAAACACACATTTCTATCTGATAATAAAAGATGAGGGGAATAAAACTACCCACCATTCACCCAGAGAGTAAACAATATTTAAAACTCAAAGGCTGACATGCCACTTAGGTTTGGCTCATCGAGGACATTGGGTTAATGACTTCTCTGAAAGGAAAAGTTTTACTTGTATCCCTATTTATTCAATGGTTTTCTAATTGGGCACCTACTAAAATAGTGAGCCACCACTGTGCCCTCATGTGATGGAGTAGGAGGGGGGAGTTGGGAGGGGTAGAGGAGGGGGGAGAGAGAGAGAGAGAGAGCGTGAGCGAGCGAGCACTCAACTCTTTGGCATCTTCTCATATAAGGACAGTAACCTTATCAAATTAGGACTCTGCCCTATGACCTCATTTAAGCTTAATTAAGCATGATTACCAAACTACTTCCTTACTCCAAATATAGTAACACTAGGGGTTGGCTTTCAACATATGAATTTTGGGGGAACACAATTCTGTCCATAGCAGGGCCTTTGCTCTAGCTGTTCTCTGTACCTGGAAAGCTCTCCCCCCAGTTTTCTTAATGGGTGGGTAACTCTGTCATTCACACCTTTGTTAAGATGTCACCTGCTCTGAGAGGCCTTCTGTAACCACCCACTCTAAAGTAGTCATACAGTTACCCTCTATGAGGTTACCTTGTTTGTAAATACTATTTTATGGAGTACTCATCGCTCTTATGCTTTTAAAAATTCAATTTATTTTAGGAAGTCTCCTATCTCCCCATCCTCCACTAAACAGAAGCTCCAGAGAAATAAGGACCTTGCCGACCTCTTTCTTGAGACTTTAGAACAGTGCATGGCACAGAGCAGGTCCTCACTAAACATTTGTTGAAAAGTAAGCAAGCAAATTAATACAGTTACTACTTCTAGGGAGGTGGCAGGCTGGGGGTGGGGGCAACGTGTAAAGAGGCCCAAAGTCACTTGCCCTAATAGAAGAAGGTATGCGGGTTATGAGACAGAGAGAAGGGAAGTCTGATTCTGCTGCATCTGTGTGAGGAGAATTGGGGAAGACTTCACAAAGGAGGGGCCCCCTATGCTGCATCTCAGAGTGACACAGAAGAGACGAGAAGAAAGGTGTTCATGTCCTGTGGAGAGGGAGGAGCATGGGGGAAGTCATGGAGGGAAGGGAGTATCATGGTCAGGTGCCTGGGAGTGGTTTAGGGTGGCCTAAGGTAGCATGTCTGGAGGGGAGGGGCAGCCAACTTGGGGCCATGGAGTACCGCGGGTTCCGTGCTCAAAAATTTCATCCTATGAGAGACAGGGAAGCCCCCATGTAGATTGAGGCTCCCAACTACAGAGGTACATGCTCTTCCCTGGGCCGCCCACAGTCTGTATTCTGTCTCCCTAGTGCTGACCTCGATCCGTTGGACATCATGAGATGTGTCTATTTCTCACAGTTCACTTACAGACTAGGAGCTCCGTGAGGGCAGACACCCTACTGTATTCCTTTTTGTATTGTCATTATGCTCACTCCACACCTGGTAATTGAGGCTCGGCATCTAGTGTCACCAAGTTGGTGACTTTATTTAGTAGGAGTCAGAAAACACCTTCTAACCCAGGCATCTGGGGTAGCAGTTGTCCCACTTTGAGAGTATGGGGTGTGACGTTGGGCTGAACCACGTCACTTGGCCTACTGCCACCTTGACTGGCTCCCAAGACAGGGTGGGTGGAGAAGCAGCTCTGGCGGTGTCAACAGGCAGGTAACTTGTAATGCTGGCAAAAGCAAGGAGAAAAAGGATTTTTACTGAGTTTCATGGCTGTGCTCTGAGAAGGTCTCTATTTGATCAGCACCAGGAAAACAGAGTCTTCCTCCTTGGAGAGGCCAGTGACCATTGACAAATGAATATTCAAGACCTAATACAATCATTTCATTCACTTCAGAGATGCAAAGGGAGGCATGGAAAAGTGACTCCTGGGACTCTAGCTGTGAGATGCCCACTTGATCCCTGACTGTTGACCCAAATATGACCCTCTAACAGCTGGTCTCTCCTGGTGGGCACTTTTCCTTTGTCTGCTACCGGGTTACAGGGGAGAGAGCCACCACGTACCCAACTTGGGAGCCCGCTCCCAAACCCTAGGCCCTCTGGCCATCCTGTGTATTTAGAACCATATCTGGGCCCCAGTGCCAACGCTGGCATGCAGGTCCCCAGCCACATACTAGAGGGACTCTTGCCTGGGTGCCTTGTTGAACAAGATAAGGGGTCTTTCAAGGCACTCTCTGCCCTGGATCCTGGTGTCAGGAGTGTAGACGTGCTTGTGTGATGACCACCATGCCATAGCATGACCTGGCTCTGTGGAGAGTGTCATGTGAATCGGTGGTAAACCAAAGGGAGCCTGTGGCCTGTGACATGGTGGGTGGTAGTCTGTGACTTCCAGTATTGGCTTGTGCTCACACCAAGAGAGCCAGCAGCCCTTTGTTGGTGTCCCAGGACACTAGGCCACTTAGTTTGCTGCTTAACCCCTAGAGTAGTGGTTCTCAACTTTGGCCAGATGTTGAGATCTTTGGGGGGGGGAATTTTAAAAAATTCTGATGCCCAGGATACATCTCAGACCAATTAAATAGTATCTATGGGGCTGGAACACACATCAGTGTTTTTTAATTGAATTCATTGAGGTGTAATTTGCATACAATGTAATGAACACTTTTAAGTGTATGATCTGATGAGTTTTGACAAATGTATACACTTGTGCAACCATCACCAGGGCAATCAAGACAGGACATTTTTATCACCCAGAAAATTCCCTCATGCCTCTTTGTAGCCAATTCCCTTCTCCCTCTTCCAGGAAACCACTGATCTGCCTTCCGTCACTTAGATGGGTTTTGCTTTTACTAGAATTCCATGTGAATGTAATCTTACTTTGATGTCTTTTGTGCAGCAAAATGTTTTTGAGAATCATCTGTGGTGTTGTGTGATCAGTATACATTCCTTCTTGTTTCTGAGTAGTGTTCATTGTATGGAATAAATACAACAATGCGTTTGCTAGTTACCTGTTGTTGACATTTGGGTTATTTCCAGTTTTTAGCCATTATGAATATGCTGCCATTAATATAAATACTCATGCAGACTTTGTGGGAATATAGATCTTCAGTTCTCTTGGGTAAACATGTAGGAATGAAACTGATGGGTCATATGGTAAAGTGTGTGTTTACCTTTATAAGAAATGCCTAATTATTTTCCAAAGTGGTTAATCCATTTTATAGTCTTACCAGCAATGTCTGAGAGTACCAGTTGTACCATATTCTTGCCAATAGTTGATATTTTCAGGCTTTTAAATTTTAGCCATTCTTGTGGGTGTGTAGTGCTATTTAATTTTAATTTGCATTTCTTTGATGACTAATGTTATCTAGCATCTTTTAATTTGTTTATTGCCTATCCATATATTTTCTTTTGTAGCATATCTTTTTTTTTTTTTTTTTGCCTTAAATTGTCTTATTCTTATTAGTAAGATTCTTGATTCTGAATAAGTTCCTCTGGGGTATATTTAAATTTAAATTTATATTTATACATATGATACACACACACACACACACACACACACACACACATAGCAAATGTTTCTCCCAGTCTGTGGCTTGCCTTTTTATTTTCTTAATAATGTCTTTCAAAGTTTAAAATTTGTCATTTTTTTCTTTTGATATTCATACTTTTTGCACCCTAAGAAATACTTGCCTATCCCAAGTTGCAAAGTTTTGTCCTATATTTTCTTCTAAAATTTTTATAGTTAAGGTTTTATGTTTAGGTCTACAACCAATTTCAAGTCAATGTTTGTGTATGATATAAGAGATAGGTCAACATTCATTTTTTTTCCATATATGTATCCATTTGTCCCAGACCATTTATAAAAAGATTATCCTTTCTCTACAAAATTATGTTGTCAGCTTGTAAAAACTCAATTAACCATATTTATATGGGTCTATTCCCGGACTTGCTCTTACGGTCCATGGTCTATAAGTTCTATAAGTTCATCCTTACTAATATACACTGCCTTGATTATTGTAGCCTTGAAATCAGTCAGTGTAAATTCCCTAAGTTTATTCTTGTTTTTCTAAATTGTTTTGACTGTTTTAGATCCTTTGAATTGCCATATGAATTTTAGAATCAGTTTGTCAATTTCCGCAAAAGAAGCCTGCTGGAATTTTAATTGGGATTGCACTGATGCTGTATACTAGTTTGGGGGAAAATTTATATCTTGACAGGATTGGATGTTCCAAACCAAATGTGGGATATCTCTATTTATTTAGGTCTTATTTAATTTATTTCAACAATGTTTTGTAGTTTTCAGTGTGGGGGTCTGAAATGACTTTTACTAGGTTTATTCCTAGTATTTTATGTTTTTATGTATTTATGGCACTACTGTAAATAGAATTATTTTCAAATGTCATTTTCTGATTGTTGCTGCTAATATAGAAGAATACAATTGATTTTTGTATATTAACTTTGTATTTTATGACCTTGCTAAATTCATGTATTAGTTCTAGTACTTAACATAAGACATCTCTACATTTCTTACAGCAGTATTTGTTATTTATGATGTACAGATCTTGCCCATATTTTGTTAAATGTATCCTTAAACTGGAGGTGGGACCACTACTTTTGTTTGTTTTTCTCCCTTTGTTTTGATGCTTGTGAATGGCTCACATCACTAAAGCAACTGAGAGTTCCATCAATAAGCAGAATCATTTGCCCCTATAGCAAAGAGCAAACCCTTGCTATTTTTCTTAATGGAAAACGCTACTGGGTTTTCCCACCTAAGATGATGGGCTCCTACAAGTGGCTTAATGGATCTTGGAGTAGGTTATTGACCTCGTGTGGACCTGACCATGCTGATAGGGCTGAACTTCAGCTCCTCAGGGCTGGCCGTGTGCTGGGCACTGGTGCTAGGTGGTGATTGCTGAAGTTCAGTGGGCTACCTATTTTCTGAGGTTACGTGTGTTGTTGGTGGGGATGGGTTGAGGAGGACACATGAGAGTTGTTTCTGTAGCCTTTTTGTTAATTATGAGAAAAGAGATGGAATCTCGGGTGTGAGTTTGCAACCCATTCTTCATTCTCCCCAGTGCTCTGGGTAATGGTATTTAACGGAAAGACAAATCCATTCGTCTTCCTGGCATCCTGGCACAGGAAAGCTGTGCAGACTGCTGTCAGAAGAGATATTAGGGGCTATAAAAAGCCTTTCAATTCTTTCCCCTTCTCACTCTCGCTTTGTAACCCCCTTCCCAGGGAGATTGGGTCTGAGGCTGCCGACAGTCCATCACCTGGAAGTTTTTGGCCTCGTGGGCATTTTGTAGAGATTCAGATTGTCTTTACCTTTCCATTCTTCTTCTTTTTACCTCCATCATTTCTCTGCCAGGGGAGGCAACACCATGGAAAGATTTGTCTTTTTGCTTCATTTCTGATGTTTAAAAGAGCCAGTTGCTATGCCCTTGGGTGTAGGAAGCAAACCAGTCCATCAGGACAGGTAGCAGGTTCCCTGCTAAAGTGCCCTCTGCTTCTGAGCCAGGCTTAGGGAAACGGGAGCTTCTTGCCTGTCTTCCATGCTCTTCTTCTTAGCCTTGGATCTGCCCCTTGTCTCATCTCCATACCCAGAAGCACCCTTGACAGGGATAAGTTGGTCAGCATTTATCCCTTTTGATTTAAAAATTATCATGGGGCTGAGTGCGGTGGCTCATGCCTGTAATCCCAACACTTTAGGAGGCCGAGGCGGGCAGATCACCTGAGATCCGGAGTTTAAGACCAGACTGGTCAATATGGTGAAACCCTGTCTCTACTAAAAATGCAAAAATTAGCCAGGCGTGGTGGCACGCACCTGTAGTCCCAGCTTCTCAGGAGGCTGACGCAGAAGAATTGCCTGGACCCAGAAAGGCAGAGGTTGCAGTGAGCCGAGATTATGCCACTGCACTCCCACCTGGGTGACAAATGGAGACTCTGTCTCAAAAAAAAAAAAAAAAATTGTCATGGAAGAGAGTTCCATTTCCTCAGGATTTTGTTCCTCTGCTCCTTGTTCTTTCATTCTCTTAGGTTGCTGTGCCCTCCCCACCACTTCCCACGTTCCCCCCACTTTCTCCACCCCATCCATTCCCACTTCCCCTGCCCCTCACCCCACCCTACAGGCCTCTGGCCTCTGTCATCCCTCCTTTTACATTTTCATTTTTTTTTTATGGTAGTTTCAGAAAATGTAAATTCCTCATGCAGCTATTGAGCACTGATTCTATGGTAGGGTTGATGGTGGAAAGGACGGATAGAGTAGAAAAGAGCGTCTAGTTTTAGCTCCCAGATAAACATATTCAGATGCAAATCATGGTCCCTCAAGGTCAAGTACGACACACCCACACCAGAAGAATGAACAAAATACTTCTGATGATGAATTCCAATGAGGACAAGCTTCCTACACACTGGCATTTTATCTGGGCCTCCAAAAAGGGGTGAGGTCTCCATGGCCACAGAGGAAGTGATGGCAGGAAGGTGGGGTGTGACATTTAAGCTAAGGGAACAACATTAGCAAAGGCCAAGAGGTGTGAACCTATCTATGGGGAGCGTGTGTGTTGTCTAGTGCAATTGGACGGGGCAAGGCATGGGTCTTGGGAGAAGCAGGAAGGAGAGCATCAGAGCAGAAACTAGAAAGGGAAGTTGGGCCATTGTGGAGGGCCTTGACTGCCACACTAAGGAGCCTGCACTCATACTCCAGTAGTTAATGGGGAGCTGGCAAAGTCCATGAATGGTACAATGGTCTGGTCTGAAGTGGGCTTTAGGAAGCCCCGTTTCACAGAACTGTGAAGGATGAATTAGAGAATTAGGAGACTGCAGGGAGAGAGAGATCAAACAGGAGTCTGTTTCAATGGCTCTTAGTGCAACATTTTTTTTTTTTTTTCCCTGAGATGGAGTCTTGCTCTGGTGCCCAGGCTGGAGTGCAATGGCACAATCTCAGCTTACTCCAACCTTTGCCTCCCGGGTTCAAGCAATTCTCCTGCCTCAGCCTTCTGAGTAGCTGGGATTACATGCATGTGCCACCACGGTCAGCTAGTTTTTGTATTTTTAGTAGAGATGGGGTTTCACCATGTTGGCCAGGCTGGTCTTGAACTCCTGACCTTGTGATCCGCCTGCCTCAGCCTCCCAAAGTGCTGGGATTACAGGTGTGAGCTGGACAAACCATAATTGTATACATTTATGGGGTAGAGTGGGCTGTTTTGATATATGTGTATAATGTGACATAATTAAATCAAGCTAATTAACATATCCATCACCTTACTTGCCCATCATTTTCTTACGGTGAGACATTTGAAATTTATGCTCTTAGTTATTTTGACATATATAATACATAATTATTGACTGTAGTCACCCTGGTGTGCAATAAATCGTGAAACCTATTTCTCCTGTCCATCTGAAACTTCATATCCTTTGATGAACAACATCCTACTTCTAGTAACCACTGTTCTACTCTTTACTTCTATGAGTTCTGCTTTCTTAGATTCCACATGTAAGTGAGATTGTATAGTATACTTATGTGATCATGTGGTGACACTTAGGCTGTTTCCTATCTTGGCTACTGTGAACAAGTCTGCAGTGAGCGTGAAAGTGCAGATATTCCTGTCAACATATTGATTTCGGTTCCTTTGACTATACATCCAGAAGTGAGATTACTGGGTTGTATGGTGATTCTAGTTTTAGTGTTTTTGAGGAACCTCCAAACCATTTTCCATAATGGCTGTAACTAATTTACATTCCCACAATGTATAAGAATTGCCATTTTCCCATATCCTCCCTAAGAGTTACCTTTCATCTTTTTGGTAATAGCCATTCTAACAGGTGAAAGGTGATAAATCATTGTGGTTTTATTTTGTGTTTCCCTAATGATTAGTGATACTGAGCATGTTTCCATGTATCTATTGGCCATTTGTATGTCTTCTTTTGAGAAATGTCTATTTAGGTCCTTTGCTTATTTTTAATTGGGTTATTTGTTTTCTTGCCATTGAGTTGTTTGAGTTCCTTCTGTATTTTGATAACACTTTGTTAGATGTACAGTTTGCAAACATTTCTTTCCATTCTGTGGGTTGTCTCTTCACTTTATTAATTGTTTCCTTTGCTGTGCAGAAGCTTTTCAGTTTGATGCCATCCCATTTGTCTATTTTTGCCTTTGTTTGGGTTATATCCAAAAAATCATTGCCCAGATCAGTGTTGTGTAGCTTTTCCCTTATGTTTTCTTCTAGTAGTTTTGTAGTTTAAGGTCTTATATTTAAGCCGTTAGTCCATTTTGAGTTGATTTTAGTATATGGTGTAAAATAAAAAGCCTAATTTTATTCTTCTGCATGTGAATATCCAGTTTTCCCAACATCATTTATTGAAGAGACTGTCCTTTCCTCATTGTGTGTTCTTTAAATTCACAGGACAGGGAGTCTAGTCCAGCTTGGTGGAGATGTCTCTTCCTGGTTCAGTGAACTCTGGCCTGGAGTTATATTCATGGTGTACAGGCTTGCTTTGTGGTAGCCCACACCCACATACTAGGACTGATCCTGGAAAAGGGGAAACTGTTGTGAGCTGGGGAGCCACACTGATTGGTACCTGCTCTGGGTGAGGGTGAGGAGGTAGAAGAGGATGAGTTTTGTTTTGGACAAGTTGTGGTGTCGGTGAGGTGCAGGAGGTGGCAAATCCAGATGAGATATTCTTTGATGGGTTTGGGGCTGGAGACATGCAGATGTGTGAACTCTCCAAGCCCAGTGTTAACTAAAGTTTTTAGAGTGGGAGAGCTTGGGAAAAAGGGAAATAGAGGAAAAGAGGGAAAGAAGATAGAAAGTGAAGAGACTGTAAAAGGTTGGAAAAACTCCAGTTATCATCTAGTCCAATATTTTAATTTTATTTAATTTTCATTTATTTTTATTGAGGCATAGCATATACATAGGAAAGTGCACACATCTTAAGAAGACAGACAAATGAAGTTTTACATATATACACACCTTTGTAATAACCATCAAGGGCAGGATGCAGAACAATTCCATGCCCCCAGAAGGTTCCATTGTGCTTCTTCTTGGTCAATACCTCTGCTGCCCATACCAGAAGGAATTGTTATTCTGACTTCTACTACTACCAAGAACAGATGGATGCTTGTTCTTGAACTTTATATAAATTTTATCATTCAATCTGTATTCTTTTGAATCTGAGCTCTTTTGTTCAACATTATGTCTGAGAAATTTATCCAGGTTGTTGCGTAAAGCAGAAGTTAGTTTTTTCTTATTGAGTAGCATTCTATTATATAGATATGCCACCAAGTATCTATTATTATGTTCATGAGCATTTGGGTTTTTCAACTCTTTGGCTATTAAAAATAAAACTGCTATCAAATTTCTTGCATGTGCCTTGGTGCACCTGTGCACAAATTTATATCCCTAGGGCATATACCTAGGAGTGAAATTGCTGAGTCCAAGTGATACAGATGAACCCCCAAATTGGGGCTTACCCCAGGAGTGTTCTTGGCTTTGCTCAGGAAAGAATTCAATAGTGAGCAGACAGTGAAAGAAAGTAAGATTCTCAGAGCAACAGTGTACAGCAGAGTGGCTGCTCCACAGACAGAGGAGGGCAGAGTGGCCCAGAGTATCAGCGTACAGCAAAGTGGCTGTTCCATCCGTAGGGCAGAGCTATCTCATAAGCAGACAGCCCCTAGGAGGAAGAGCAGCAGCAGCAGTGAACAGCAACAGTAGCAGTGCAGAGCAGCAGCCCCTGTGGATTGCTGGCTAACTATATTTGTATCTATTTTAATTATATGTTAATTAAGGAACAGATTGTTCAGAATATTTTTAAAAAGGGGTAGGGGAAGTTACTGGAACTATATAAGGTAACTTCCGGGTCATTGCCATGGCATTTGTAAACTGTGATGGTGTTGATGGGAGTTTCTTTATGCTAATGAGCAGTGAGGGCAACTAGAGGTCACTTCCCTTGCCATCTGCTGGTTTCATTTCGTTTCTTTATTGCAACCCATTTTTATCAGGAGGGTCCTGATTGATGCTCAGAAAACGAATCCTGAGAATCTCCTACCTCACAATATATGTTTAATCTTAGTAGGTACTTCCAGTTTTCCAAAGCGATTATACCATTTCACACTCCTGTCAACAATGAAAGAGTTCTAATTACTCTGTCTCCGCACTAAACATTGGTGTTGTCAGTCTTTTAAATGTTAGCCATTCTGTTGGACATATAGTGGTACCTCAAGTGGTTTTAATCTGCATTTCCATATAACTAATAATACTGAGCACATTTTCATCTGCATGTTACCCACATGAATCTTTGTGTGTGTGCGTGAAGTGCATGCTTAATTGCATGTTCTTTTGCCCACCTTTTTCCTAATTATTTTAGGGTTCTTTATATAGATCCTGAGTTCAATATGTGTTTTATAAAATAACTTCTTCCAGTCTGTGGTTTGTCTTTTTTCTTGATAATGTCTTTGAATAAACACAAGCTTTTAGGTTCAATTATCAATTGTTTATTTTATGGTTAGTGCTTTTTTATGTCCTGTCAAAAAATATTTGGCTACCATAAGTTAGTATTCTCATTTTGGAGATTAAAAAGACAGTATTTATTTATTACTTATTTTTTATAGAGACAGGATCTCACTATGTTGCCCTGGCTGGTTTTGAACTCCTGGGTTCAAGCAATCCTCCTGCTTTGGCTTCCCAAAGTGCTGGTATTATAGGCATGAGCCACCATACAGACCAAAAAAGACAGTATTTAAAGAGGAGGAAATGACTCAAAGTTACAAAGCAGTTGATAGTGCTAGGACAAGAACCCGTGGCCTCTGTAGCCCCATGCTTCTTTCATGGGAATCCACATAAAGGCCTTCTCTTCTAGCAGAGGAGCTGGAGAAATAGCAACAAGACTCTTTCTCTTCCTACCCACACAGTTAAAAGCAATCAACTTTGAGAAAATATTGCTCCACATGTATTGAGAGCCTTGAAAATATTTTTGCTGTTTGACCCAGTTTTCCCCTTTTCATGAATCTGAAACTTAGACAAAGTTTTATATAGGCAGATGTTGATTACAATGCTTTTTAAGTGCAAAAGAAAAAAAAGAACATTGCTAAGTATTCAGCAATAATGGCTAATGAAGTTGTGGCACATCTATAACATTGAATAGAATAGCTGTGTAATGTTTAATTTAGGGTGTTTTTGAAAAATATTTAATGACCTGTGAAAATGAACACAATAGTATATACATTTTGTGCATTTTAAAAACTCAAATTTATTGAGATACAATTTATATACCAAAAATGCACCTACAAATTTACAGTTTGATGAGTTTTTTATTTTTAGAAATAAACTTTATTGAGGTATAATTTACATATAATAAAATTTAAGAATTTTTGGTGTACAATTTGATGAGTTTAGAAAAATGCTCACAGCCATATAACCACCACCACAATCATGACACAGAGTTTTATCATCGTTCTCCAAAATTCCCTCATGCTCCTTTGTACTCAATTGCTTTTTCCCATTCTCAGACCCAGGCAACCACTGATCCATTTTCTGTTGTGACAGATTAGAGTTCCCTCTTCTAGAGTTTCATATCAATGGAACAATCTGGTATTTTGTCTTTTCTGCAGAGCTTCTTTTACTCAACATAACGGTTTTGAGATTCATCTATGTTGTTGCCTGCAATGGTAATTCCTTTTTAATGCTATATAGTATTTTGCTGAATAAATATATCACATTTTTATTTAATATGTGATATACAGATATGTTATAAAGGCTGAATAAACAGGAAAAAATAAAAAGAGGCAAAGCTTGAGGGAGTTTCTGTCTGTCCATTCTCCTATTGAGGGACATTTTTGTTGTTACTAGTTTGGGGTTAACGTAACTAAAGCTACCATGAATATTTGCACAAGGGATAGGTTTTTGTGTGGACATATGCATGCATTTCTCTTAGGTAAATTCCTAGGAGTAGGATTGTCAGGTAGTATGGTAAGTGCATGTTTAACTTTGGAAGAAACTGTCAAACTGTTTTCCAAAGTGGCTGCACCATTTTATATTTTTGTCAGCGTTCCAGTTACTTTATATCCTAACTAGTATTTGGAATTGAAGTTTTGAAAATCAATTGTTCTTGTTTATACATCTATCAGCCATTCTAATATCAGCCATTCTAATAGGTATGTAGTAGTATTCTAATATTCTAATGTTGGCTATATAGTGATATTAGCCATGTAGTAATATTCTAATATTAGTCATCCTGATAGGTATGTGACAGTATCTCACTAAGGTTTTTTTTTTTTTTTGAGACGGAGTCTCACTCTGTCGCCCAGGCTGGAGTGCAGTGGCGAGATCTCAGCTCACTGCAAGCTCCGCCTCCCAGGTTTTAGCCATTCTCCTGCCTCAGCCTCCCGAGTAGCTGGGACTACAGGTGCCTGCCACCTCGCCTGGCTAGTTTTTTGTATTTTTTAGTAGAGACGGGGTTTCACCGGGTTAGCCAGGATGGTCTCGATCTCCTGACCTCGTGATCCGCCCGTCTTGGCCTCCCAAAGTGCTGGGATCTAAGGTTTTTTTTTAAACAACTTTTATTGACATGTAATTTGCATACCATAAAGTTCACCTGTTCAAAGTGTATAGTTCAATGTTTTTAGTATATTTTCAGAGTTGCACAATTAGCAATATAATCTAATTTTAATATATTTTTATCTCTCCAAAGAGAAATTGGGTACCCATTAGCAGTCTTTCCCCATGTCTCCCTTGCAAATAATAAGTGAAAAAAGCAAAACAAAAAGTATTATTTCAATTTTGTAAAAGATGCAAATATATATAGTGTGTATACATATATGTATATGATATACATACTCATATGTAATATATACACGTATGTACATATTCTATATGTACATATATAATATGATATGGAGAAAAGATTAGCAGGAAATATGCCAAACACAAACCTCAGTTGTCTCTTTGTGGTAGTATTTATACATGACTTTATTTTCTCCTCTCTATTTTTTGAAATTTCAGAATTCCCCATAATAAGCACATATTACCTTTATGATTAAAAAATCATTTATATATTAAGAAAGACATTTCTTCAGGCTACATCTATCAAAGGGGGCAGCATTATCCAAGCTATGATCGCTCAGTATTTGCAGTCTGATTTCCTGTGGAAAGAGAGCTTGTAAAATCTTATTCTTCTGGGTATCTGCAGTGAGTTGGCAGTATAAACTTGCAGTTTGCAATATTTACGTGAACTGCCTGGGGGAGTCCTGTAAACCACTCTAGAG
The DNA here is from genome assembly GCF_003255815.1 of Theropithecus gelada. Taxonomy (NCBI): domain Eukaryota; kingdom Metazoa; phylum Chordata; class Mammalia; order Primates; family Cercopithecidae; genus Theropithecus; species Theropithecus gelada. Next base: position 156,205,912 of record NC_037670.1, read on the forward strand.
TTGGTTTCTCTATTGACAGACTGTTGAATACTTAGAAAATGTGCTCTGAAAGCAAATCCATGTGGGAGTTGACTCAAGGGGTGCATATTGTCTTGTGATACATCAATACGAGTGAAGAGAGGTTGCTCTTTGCTGAGACTTCATTTTCCTAGTCTGTGAAGTGTGTCTGTTGCCATGCAGGTATGTGCATGTGTGTATGCACATTTGTATGAATTTGTAACATATATTTTCACTTTGTAAGTTACTGTGGGTTTAGAAGGTAATATGGTTTGGCTGTGTCCCCACCCAAATCTCATCTCGAATTGTAGTTTCTGTAATCCCTACATGTCATAGGAGAGACCAAGTGGGAGGTAATTGAATCATGGGAACACTTACCTCCATGCTGTTCTCATGATAGTGGATGAGTTCTCACAAGATCTGATGGTTTTATAAGAGGCTTTTCCCCCTTTTGCTTTGTACTTCTCTCTTGCTGCCACCATGTGAAGAAGGACATGTTTGCTTCCTCTATTGCCATGATTGTAAGTTTCCTGAGGCCACTCTAGCCATGCAGAACTGTGAGTCAATTAAACTACTTTCCTTTATGAATTACTCAGTCTCAGGTATGTCTTTATTATCAGTGTGAGAATGGACTATACAGAAGGCTAAGTATATCGGCCCTCAAGCTCTAGTTTAATGACTAGTTTGATTTAGGATAAGTCAAATTCTCTTTGCTTTAATTACATTTCCCCCTTGATTCACAGAGAGAACAATAACCTCCATCTCAATAAAGACCTATGGAAATGAATTGCATTGCACCTGTGCTTTGAACAAAAATATGCTTTGCTTGGAATCTGCACATTATTTCACATCTCAAAGGTCATTTTCTGGAGTGAAATTGAACTGATATTAATCATTTTCTAGGAGAAGAAATAGACTGGGGAAAACCTGTCTTAGTCAGGATTAAAGGTAAAGAAACAAAACCCAATGTAGGCTAGCTCAGATACAGTGAAGAAGGTATGTGGTCAAGACTGAATAAACAGAAAAAAATAAAAAGAGGCAAGCCTTGAGGCAGTTTCTCTGTGTTTCTGTGTCTTTGTCTCAGTCCTTATGTCATAACGGTCCTGGTGTCTCTCTGTCTTTGCTCTTCTAGATTCTTCTTTGCTGATTGGCTACCTCTGCTTATACCTAGTCTCGCTGTCTTAACTTCAGCTTGAGCATGGCTTCGCTCAAGACACTGTATTGGCTCTGGCCTCACTTCTAGGTGACCATTTAGTTTAACTTTGTGTACCTCAACTACTCATTCCTGGGAGAGGACTCTGGCTCCGCTTTGACCAGTGTTGCTAGCAGATATGGTGTGAAGGGAGGTCCTATACCAAAATATGACCATGTGGGCTTACCTTTCAGCACAGGCTTAATGGTAATGGCTGACTACCGCAAAGACAGAAGGAATCTGGGCAGCATGGTTGCTGTTTTCCTTCTCTTCTTGCCAATCCCCATGATAGAGACATATAAATGAGAAGGTAGTATGTAAAGGTAATATGAGAAGGTAATATGTAGTGTGTGGTAGGCAGTCTCCAAAATGGCCTCACAATGATCCCCATCTCCTGGGGTTCATGTCCTTGTGTAATCCCCTCTTCCAGAGTGTGGGCTGGACCTAGTGGTTCACTTCTCCTAAGCAGACTATGAGAAAAGTAATTAGATGTCACTTCTGAGTTAGGCTTCCAAAAGACTGTGGCTTCCATCTTCTGTGCCCTCTCTTACTCTCTTGCTTGCTCAGATGGAACAAATGCCATGTTGTGAGTTGCCCTATGGAGAGGTCCATGTGGCAGGAACTAGGGGAGGCCTCTGGCCAACAGCCAGCATGGAACAGAAGCCTTGGTCCAACATCTGCAAGATAATCAATTCTGCCTGTAACCACATGAGTCAACTTAGGAGGCAGATGTTCCCCAGTTGAGCTTTGAGATGACTGCAGCCCTGGTGACACCAGACGGTAGCTTGTCAGACACCCTGAGGTGAGATACCCAGCTAAGCTATGCCCAAATTCCTGACCCACAGATAATGTGAGATACTAAAAGTTTGTTTTTTTATGCCACTAAGTTTTGGAGGTAATTTGTTGCATGGCAATAGATAGCAAATACATGGTCTCCCCAGATAATACTGTATTATTATTATTTATTATTATTATTTTTTGAAACAGGGTCTCACTCTCTCACCTAGGCTGGAGTGCAGTGGCATGATCATGGCTCACTGCAGCCTTGACCTCGCGGGTTCACCGAGTAGCTGGGATTATATAATGCTGTTTTTGAAGCCCAGGTTCCCTTCAAAACAACTTGTAAGAGGTCATGTGACCCAAGAAGCTATTCTGAATAACTTGTTTAGGTCAAAGTACCAGTCTCTTCTAGCATAGTTGGTGAGCTCCAGTGCAGCAACTGTGCCTCCTGTATGGCCGGGTGGACAGAGGAGTTAGGTTCTAACAATGACAGCGTAGCTGTATTAAATGCAAACAGAAATGGCTTCTTCCTGGAGAACCCCAGAGGACAGTGAAATGTTTCAACCTGTGGTGTCATATTATCTGAGACGTGGAGAGGGTTATACCTGGTGATTCTAGTGTCCTTTTCAACTCCAAATGACAATGAATCTGAATATGTGCTGGTGAGATGCCAAGCCCCCATGCCTGTGTTCCAGAGAGCTGATGTGGTCCACAGGGGAAGCCTCTGCCTTCTGGAACATCCCTGGGATGAAAGGTTCGGCATGGGATGCTGTTACATCTCAGTCTTGCTGAAGACTTTATCAGGGCTCAGAGGTCTAGAGAGCATTCCAGTGGTCCAGCCACTTCTGCAAACTCCATTTCATAGGGAAAGCATTTCAGGAGCTCTCCAGAAACCAAGACTCCTCAAAGTCCTATGTCCTACAGCAGGTTCCACAGATGAATTAGGAAGTTCTTTTATTGGGGAATTAGCCCACAGTCAGAGAGCATAGTTTCCTGCTGCTTCTGTCCCCAGGGCAGGGTTTTCCCTAAGCATCCTTGAATACCAAGAAAATGCTTGTTTCTCAGTTCCCACTCCTGGTTTTTGGCCTCCATTTTTACAAAGCGAATGTATCTAACGCCTTCCTCTTTTGCACCCTCATCTGCCTCATGTCAGTGGTTTCCCTTTTCTTCATCTGTGTCTTCCTTAGATCTTTGGGTTGCATTCCAGTGACCATACATATGCAAAATACTTGAACACAGTTTTATTGACACAAACATCCTGTCGCCACAGAAAGAATTGTGAAGAATTATACGTACTGTACCAGGAGGGACTTTTTCTTTGATCTTTCTAACGCAGAACTCCTCAGGGTGCTGTACATAACCTTTAACCGGGAAGGCTCTTCCTTATGAGCCATGAAAGACGTCTGCCCTTCCTGGCCACACATCCTCCCACCCAGAATTCAGTGGCATCGTAGGCCAAGCATGATGGATGCTGAACTGATGAGACAGGGCAGGGTCTGGCCCAGCGACAGTCATGGTTGTTCAGTATGCAGAGGACGAGGTGGTAGTCTCATTACATGAAAAAGACTGTGAATGGATAAGTGTGTTTTTGGAGGGATGGTGAGTAAGGGAAGAAAGAGAATTGAGAAAAGGGACAGCTATTGTGTCTGATTTTCAAGGTTACCTGTTGAGATTGGGCTGCAGCTCCCTTATGGCCTGGAAAAACAATTCCTTTCCAATAGCTTTATAATAAAGGAGAAAGAACCTTTTGTTAACAATACCATGCATTTATCTCAAGTCTTTCTCCAGAGAAGCTGCAAGTGCTTCAGAGATTTTATCTTTATAAAAAGCTGATGAGTAGGTGTGAAGACCTCCTGGTGAATCCAGCCCCGCTGTCCTTGATCCAATCAGTTTGTTTGCAGTCCTCTCACTTCTGGTGATGATGATTAACTTGGGTGGGTCTGAGATCACCCTTGCAGTGACTGCCATATGCCAGGGTACAGCAGAGCCCATTTCCACCCAGGATCCTTCAGTGTCTCTTGTTCGCCAGTGCCTCCCAGCCAGAATGCTGGCCCAGCTGTCTTAAATTAAGGGGACTTGATTCAAAAGAATTGAGAGTATTTCATGGAAGTCATGGCCCATGAAAATAGCCGAGCCTCATGAAGGTCTAGACTTGTGCCTGAAAACCTCCATTCTCCTCCCTTCTGCATTGGGGTCACATGGTTTCTTGGATCTGCCCTTCTCTGTGTGCTTACTTCCCTCCCCTGCTTCTCTTTAGAGACCCCCTTCTCTGCTCTCCTCTGAATACATGGTCTCCAAATGGCAGGCTGGACATTTGAGTTTTAAGTTTCAGGGCAGGTGACTCATTTAGTTTGATCATCCTATAAGAGGAAATCAATTGGCTTAGTGTGGATCTGGTGTCTATCATGGTCCAGTCTGTTCTAGCTGGGAGGGATGGGGCTAGTGGTAGGAAGGGCTTTCTTCTCCAGGATTGTGGCTGTGCTTAGACGGTTCGCTTTGCCTGGAATGGCCCTAGCTTCCCTTCCCAGATTATCCTCAGCCCATGTATATTTTTTTCTGAGAGGTATCCCTGTCACTTTCCTTCCCCCACCCCCATCTGCTCTGCACAACTTGTGAATCCTTCTACTCCTCCACCATTTCATAACTAATTGCCTATTTGTGCACTGTATTCCCTTTCATGCTAGCAGGAGAGTGCCTTGAGGATAAGCCTTTTGGTCTCTCTCTTTTTTTGTATCTTGAATGTTATCAGAATGCTCAGTAAATATTTGTTGAGTGAATGAATGCATGAAAAACAATATATCTCTCCAAAGACTTCACACTTCTTTGTCTTTATGCTAATATTTTGTTAGTAGCAGAAGAAATATCCTCCTTTTTATTTTTATTATTTTCTTTCTTTTCTTTTCTGTCTTTTTTTTTTTTTTTTTCCTAAGGGATAGAGTCTCATTCTGTAGCCAAGGCTGGAGTGCAGTGGTGCAATCATAACTCACTGCAGCTTCGAACTCCTGGGCTCAAGTGATCCTCCCACCTCAGCCTCCTGAGTAGCTGGGACCATGGGCCTCTTTTTGAATGAGGACTTATTACAACTGAGTATGGAAACTTGTACTAAAGTGTGCTTGCCACTAGGTCCCTTCACTCTGGGGAATGAAGGAGGTGCACCAAGGCTGTAGCCACTGCATTCCAATTCCTGTGGTTCAGGGATTCGCATCCCTTTCTTGCAATGAGTTTAACAGCCATGGAAGTGCTGCTGTTGGATCATCAGCATTGTACCCTGTGCACCCTTTCATTTTGTTTTTATGATAATGTCTACATAGGTTAGTGATTATATTAGCTATGGCAATGTTGATTTACAACCATGTGCCTCACAAATTTATGTTGGTTAGGATCATTTCACATTACAATTTGAAGCAATATCATTAAACGTGGCAAAAATCACTCCATAACAGTTGGTGAGGTGGGGAAGGGGGATGTGGGGTTGTCAACGAAATCACCCGAGGAGTTTTCCCACCATCATATCCCACCCTTCCCCACATCCATGCCTTCCCATTCCCCAGGTGAATCTGATCCCTCCCTCTGTCCCAGGGGCCTGTTGCTGCTGATATCTCTTTGCTCCTTGCTTCTGTCTCATGGAAATGGTGTGAAAGAGGTAAGGATGAGGGGAAGGGCTGGGTGAGCTTGCTCTTTCACGTTTTCTCAACGCTTCCAAATACCTCATTACTCCACGCTGGGAGAACCTCTTCATGTAAATTTCCCCGTCTCCCATGTTCGTCCTTAGCAACGAGCTAATGTCTTTGCTGGAGTGTGGCAGCTGGGGGCCTACATGAGGTGTTTGGACATAAACACCTTCTAATCCACTATTAAGTCCTTCAGTTTGTGTTCTCATCGCATTAACCATAATGAACTCTTCACATACCAATGTCAGTTTAATATGCTGCTTCCCGAGGAAGGACCTGGTAATTTAGCGTTAATTAATGATGACTTATTGCAAATTATGTTACTGACTTACTGATGCTCCAGGGTGATATGCACATCTTTCAGATGAAGCCATAACATTATGACTTAGCATTCGCACGGCGCTTTGCACATCCAGAGCAATTGGTAATTGGGTTAGCTGCATCGCCACTATCCCTCACACTGATGCCATCATCTGGGTGATTTGAGGTGTTACTCATTACGGGTAAACCTGACACACTGAATTTCAAACCTGCCAAATTGATAAAGTGGAGGGATTGCATTTTGCCTGTTAGAGAGTCTAGAATGTAAGGTGTTTGGAGACTGTGGTTCATCAGGTGTTCAATGGAGATAGCCACGTGTGATGCACAATACTATGAATTAGCTCCATCAGACCTTTTATTTTTATTTTTTGATACAAGGTCTCACTCTGTCACCCAGGTTGGAGGACAGTCATGTAATCGTGGCTCCTGCAGCCTCGACCTCCCTGGGCTCAGGTGATCCTCTCACCTCAGCGTCAAAAGTAGCTGGGATTACAGATGCACACCACCATGCTTGGTTAATTTTTACATTTTTTGTAGAGACGGGATTTTGCCACATTGCCCAGGCTGGTCTTGAACTCCTGGCCTCAAGCGATCCTCCCACCTTGGCCTCCCAAAGTGCTGGGAATACAGGTGTGTACCACCACACCCAGCTTCCATCAGGCATTTTAAATATAAAGAAAACGGGAGGTAGTGGAAGTCTAGGACGTGATGTGTCACCAGATCTTTAGATATGAGAGGAGTTGAGAGAAGGTGGCTGCCAATGACTAAGATATAAATGCCACAAAGGAAAAATAAGCCACTAATTTGGACCACATGGCTAAGTCTTAATTTTTTTTTCTTGCCAGAATTTTCAGCCTTATATAGAGTGGTGTTTTTACTGGGAAAACATCTTAGCTTCTCTATGACCAAAATCATTTGGAAAGGGAAATTTGCTTTAGACAGTGGCTATTGCAATCAATGTTGTTGGAATACCTCTATACCATAGGGCAGGGGAGGGAAATCTTCAAGTTACTTTCCCCATTTTCAGAGTGGAGGAAGTTCAAGAATGAGCGATGGCCAACAAGCCAAGTCTCCCAGAACGAGGAAGGATAGATCGGAGAGAAATCTTTGGTCATGTGGTTCAGGGTCATTTTTCATCTCCTCTCTAACTTCTGTAGCCTGCCTACTGACGCTGCCCTTTTGTGCTGGTCACATTATGTAGTCTGAAATATTAAACACATCTATTTGAAACAATATTTTGATTTCTAATAAATGATAAGGAGAGGGGAAATGAGATTCCCCCCTGGCCAGAAAAGGGCAATCTTTACTTTCCATGGGAGACAGATAAGCCCAGTCGATTTGTGGAGATGGTGTTAAAATTAAATTATTTTTCCAGAAACTTATGTGTGTGTATGTGTGTGTGTGTGTGTATATATACATAAAATCCCGCAACTTGTCTTTCTTGGAAGAAGCGTGATTACCCTCCTTCCTTTGTTGCCATCTCCAGGACTTTAATTAATCCCTGCTCTTGATTTTATTGGTTCCTTTCTGTCCTGTCCTTGTCTTGCTTGCCAACCCCATTTTAAAATACAGAAATTGGCTCCCACAACAAACAACTAAGAATTCATTTCAAGCTCAAATATGAATAGAGCTCATATGACAAACTTTTATTATTCCTTGACTCTTGTATCCAAACCTTTTGATGAGACCTAAGCAAACCAGTGATACATTTAAATCAGATTAGCAATTTGCACCTTCATGGAGGGCTTAGCAGAGCAGCTTTGTTCTGATGCCTTTACACAAATGCATTTGTATCTGTCGGAAAATGTAACTTTATTTGCATCTGTGGCTATATCCCTGGGTTCGTAATGAGGATGGACCAACTCATGTCTCAAGCAGGATCGAGGGTGCTCAAAGATCAGGTTTACATCGGAGTGGAGGATATGCTCTTGGGGTGACTTCTGCCTCCCTAAACCCTCTATGTTGCAGAAGATACCAGGTGGAGGAGAGGCAGTCCCACTGGGAAAGGGAGGCAATGTGGCATGTTGGTCAATGGAGACAGCGCAAGGGTATGGCTGTCTGAAATTCAAATTCTGACTTTCCACCTCTAGATGTGTTAGCTTGGGCAAGTCACTTGACCTCTCTGAGTCTCAATTTACTCACCAGGAAAATGAGCATCATTATGTCGATCATATAGAGTTGTTGTAAACACTAAATTAAATGAGATGATGTACTTAAGGCACTTGGGAGATAGCAACAGATATTTGTGAACGACAGACATAGAGAAAGAATTGCTTGCTGACATATTTGAGGCTCCATAAAGTATATAAATTAAGTTTCCATGCTATCTCCATCTGCTAGGTTTATGGACAGGTGAATGAGGTCCTTCTCCAGGCAGACAGTGAGTGGGGTGTGTGGGTACTGGAAACCTTCCAGAGCTAATAGGAAAATGAGCAACAGCTGCAACCTGGATTTGAATGACCCATTTTAAATGGATCTTCCCCATGGAAGAATGTAGACTACAAGGTGAAAAGACATATTTGATGCCATCCAGGTATGTGGAGGTTTCAGGGTGGGCAGGATGCAATGTTTTTTCATGCTCTGTTTTCTTGGTTTATTGCCAGATGTTGCTGTCTATCTTTGCCATTAGTCTGAGCTCTTGTGTTTCTAAGCATCTCTGTAGATTGTATCCGTGCCTTCTGAATGGGTGCTAGGGCTTCTTTGCTTCTCAGTACCTGCCAGGACCATGACTGGGCTTGAGGCTTTGGATAAATGATCTTGAGTGGACAGACTGAAGGCTGAATCCAAATGTCAGGACTGAGCTGGCCATGGGGTGGCTGGTTGTCATGTTGGAGGAGCAGGCTTTGGCCTGCTGCTGTGGTCCAAATGGCCTCTCCAAAACTCGTGATAAAATTTAATTGCCATTGTGACAGTATTAGGAGGTGAGACTCTTAGGTGATTGGGTTGTGAGGGTTCTATTCTCATGAATGGGTTAATGTCATTGTGGGAGCAAGTTTACTAGAAAGTGAGTTCAGCCCTGTCTTGCTCTTTTGCCTCCTGCCATGGAAGACACAACAAGAAGGCCCTTGACAGAGGCAGGCAATGTGACCTTGGACTTCCCAGCCTCCAGAAATGTAAGCAATACATTTATTTTCTTTGTAAATTACTCAGTCTGTGTTCTTCTGTTATAGCAACACAAAATGGATGAACGCACCTGCCTTTCCATTGCCCTCCCATCTTCTCAGCCACCTACCCATCCTACTGCTTCAAGTGGGCCTTGCACTTCATGCACATCCTGGCCATACTTTTATCCCTGTATTGTAATGGGTTGCACTGAAGTGGTAGTTGAAGAACCACAAGACCCTGGCTTTGGTGACTCTGGCCATGGAGCCACGGTCCTTCTGGGCTGGTTCTGCTTGGCAGCCTTAGAAAGGGTCAGAATGCCTGGACTTGTGTGTGCTACTGGCATTGGCCTCTTCCATGGCCACCATCAGGGGACATTGGCTGCAGCCAGCTGAGAGGAGACAGAGTCTGGGGTATGACATGTGTCTTTCACTAGCAACGTCAGGATTGCTGGTTCAGACGACTCTCATGCCAGACATCAGAGGGGTCCACTGTGATAGGACTCTTTTATTTCCCTTGGGGGTCAGCAAAAATGGCACCTTCTCAGAGAGGCTTTCCCTGACGCGTGACTGCCTACATAACCAGATTCTTTTTTTTTTCTCCCCAGATTCTGGCCTCTTGTTCCTTCATATACACTTTCACATTTTAAAGTTTAAGTAAAAAAATTTTTTTTCCTATCTCCCCCACCTGAGTTTAAGCTCGTCACTTAATTTAAGGTCCTGAATAAGGTCTGTCTTTTCACCTTTGTATCCCTAGCACCTGGAAGAGTGTTTGATACACAGCAGGCACAACTCAGTAAATGTATGCTGAATAGAGGGAATTTGGGGGTCAGGTGCTGAGATATGGGGGCTCCCCTTGAAGACAGTGTCACGGGAGGATAAAGTTACATGAATCGAACACCTATTATATGCCTGATACTTTACTTTCATTATATCATGAATTTCCATATGAATCCTGAAAGGTAAGAATTATCATCCATATTTTACTGGAAGGAATTGAAGCTCAAGGAGGTTAAGTAACTTTTCTCAGGCCACCAGCTGGCATTTGTCTCCAGGCTGTCTGACTCCAGAACAATGGTTCTCAATCTTATCTACACAGTAAGATCACCTGGGGGAACTGCTAAATCCAGATGTCCAGGCTGGGCCTGGAAACCAATGAAATTAGAGCCTCTGGGATGTACGACTCAGGGAGCAGTTGTTTTTAAACTTCCCCAGGTGATGACAGGATGAAGCAGGGCTGGAAAAAAGAAATCTGCTAGACTAGAGCAGTAGTTCTCAAAGTGTGGTCTCAGAACCAGCAGCATCAGTGTACCCTGGGAACTTGTTAGAGATATAAATGCATCTGCCCCACACCAGACCTTCTGAAGAGAAGTTTTGGGAGTGGGGTCCAGCAATCTGTGGTTTTAACAGGACCTTCAGGTGATACGGATTCATGCTGGTTTGAGAACCTACTCCAGAGCTGTGCTTCTCAAATCGCAATGTGCATAGGAATCAGTCACCTGGGGCTCTTGCTAAACTGTTGGTAGGGATTCAGTAGATCAGGGCTGAGGCCTGAGCTTTTGAGTTAATGATGCAGATGTTGCTTGTGCACAGACTGTACTTGGAAGAGCAAAGGAACTCAGCTTCATTCTCAAAATACAGTTCTGCATCGCAACTACCTGGGATGTCTATTAAGATGCACATTCCTGGGCACTGCTCCAGACCCACTGAATTCAAATTACTGAGGATGGAGCTGGGCAGTGCACATTTAAACAAACCCCGGGAGTGATTTTGTAATGTCCTGTAAGTTTAAGAACCTGTGTTCTCAAGGGATTTGATCATGATGGCACCTGGTCTTATTCCAGCAAGGATCTCTCAATCCACAGGACCAGCCAACCAGCTGGCCAGGTAGACAGAGTCTGGGCAGCAGACCTTGGATGCTGTAGCTTCAAACAAAGAAACCAGTAGTAGAAACCCTCAGGCTGCTGTCAGCCGACCCTCCTGCTGTGCCCACAGGCTGCTGAGAGCAGGGCTCTGTTAATCACCCTGTCCCTGACATGGACCTGTCCATACATCTTGAACCCTGAGACTAGAAGTGTAACTCTTCTTCCATGCTTTGGATTTGCAGCAACTGCCAGTCCTCCACAGCCACCACACTGCCTGGCTCAGGGTGCTTAGGGCTGACCCAGCAGGTCAGGCACAGGCATGCTGCTCCACGAGTGTGCAATATGCTGCCTGCTGCAGATGGGAATCCAATGGAGCATAGAACAATAGACACCTAAGGAGATGAGTTTCAGTGCAACTTGAGGAAGAATTAGGCTCCCGTAGGTCTTGTGCAGAGCTAGAAGCAGGTAGCTCTTCATAGAGTAGTCAGCCTTTAGTCTGGGGCAATGTAGGCTGTGTCCACCAAAAGGCACAACATGTCCCTAAATCCATGTCCTCAAACCTGTAACTACTGCCATCATAGTACTCCAAGGGTGGGCAAGATTGGCAGAGCCAGCTCCTGCCAACGCATCATCCATGGGGGCTCAGGGATAGTCTCATCCAGGCATTCTCATCCATCACTCCTCAGATACATCAGCCTTGCCACTGGGCAAGAAGCTTGGGATGCCATTTCTTTATGTCTCATGATCTTCCTACTCATATGATACCTCTAAGATGAGGTGAGGTCTTAAGTGGGGATTAAGTACTTAATATATGAAAAGCAAAGCACTCAAGAAAGCAAGGCACAAAGTAAATGCTGCATTTAAAGTAAATTAAATACCAGGTAAAGTAAAAAGCTAGTATCTTTTCTTGGGGAGGGGTTGATATGATTTGGCTCCGTGTCCGCACCCAAATCTCATGTCAAATTGTAATTCCCATTGTTGGGGGAGGGACCTGGTGGGAGTTGATCGGATCATGGGAGCAGATTTCCCCCTTGCTGTCCTTGTGAGAGTGAGCTCTCGGGAGATCTGATGATTTAAAAGTGTGTGGCACTTCACCCTCGCTCTCTCCTGCTCTGACATGTGAAGAAGTACTTGCTTCCCTTTCACCTTCTGCCATGACTGTAAGTTTCCTGAGGACTCCCAGCCATGTTTCCTGTACAGCCTGCAGACCTGTGAGTCAATTAAACCTCTTCATAAATTATCCAGTCTCAGGTAGTTCTTTATAGCAGTGTGAGAATGAACTGATACAGGGGTATTCCTGTTTTTCTTTTAGGTCCCTGCCAAATATGCCATCAAGTACATAGCTGAGGTCTATAGTTCTCCAACCATTCTAATCATAGAGGAGTAAGGGTGGTTCAACAGCACAGAGATATCCTCTTTCCTGGGGGTGGGAGTGAGGGATCCTGGTACTTCTTAGTTCGCAAAAAAGGGTCTGACACTGTAACTGAACTTGTTTAGGAACCTTATTTGACAGGTGAACAGAATGACCAACTGGTTGACCTGAATGACAATGATCCCTTGGTTGACCAGCCTCCAACATGGGTTGCAGGCATCCTGCTATGGCTTGAGGTGGTTTTTTATGAGGCAGCACAAGACCTCTGCCCACTGCACCAGCCCCCCAGGGCTGCTGGTTGGAATAATAGCTGTGAAAAAGTCATTTTTGTGGGTTCAGTTGAGGTCTCCTTCATAAAGTGCAAAGAAACAGAAGGACAAGTTATAGTTGCTACATGACCTGCCATGGGGCAGGGCTTCCTACACTGCTCCCACCTGAAACACAAAGGACTGCAGATGGGGTTTCAGAGGGCTCCTGGCCTCCTGGGTCTCCCCAGCCAGGCTTTTGCTTGCCCTTGTCAGAGCCACCTGTCTTGGTGCCCTGGCTTCAAAGCTGCCCACTCAGGCCTCTTCTAACCTTCTTGAATTTACTGTCAGCTGAGCATGACAGGAAGTGAAGGGGACAGGCACTGAATGCAGGCAGGAAGAGGAGAGCTGAGATCCAGCAGCAGTGCACAGGCACACGCATCACACCTCCCAGGCATTCATTATAAGTGCTGAATATGCTCATACATTTGCAGAAATGATTTGTGTTTGGCTCCTTCTAATCTATCTCCCCTCTACCCTGTGTCTAACCCTTACCCATACAAACAGGGCTCTGGGAAATGTTACTTACATATCCTCAAGAGGCGGTCGATGGTGGGATGGAGGTGAAACGTGGCTCAGAAGCAAGAGATGGGTTCCTCACTTGGCCTTTCCAACAGCTTTTGTAGAGGCCTGTGATCTCATGTGACCCTGGAAGGTAGGAGAGGTATTCTCCTTCTCTTCCATCCCTTTCTCTAATTTCACATATGGGGAAACTGAGGATCAGAGAGGTTTAGTGACTTGCCTAAGGTCACCAGTTGGATCTTAGCTAATACGACTTATTGATAATATGTTTAGCAGAACAATATATATTTCCTGTGCATCAGTCTTATCTACCCAAGCTGAGTGTGAGGACTTGTGGATGGGTTTGGTAGGGATTGCAAAGATATTTGCTTGTTGATTGAAATATTCCAGCTTTACTATTCTCTCAACTTTTCCGAATTTTGTATGTTTAGCTGTTGAGTGAGAGACAAGAAGACATCTTTTGGGATGTGAAGGCAATGGGTTTAGCTGAAAGTGGAAAAGCTTTCCCTCTTCCCATCTCAGGAAGGCTCTGGAGAAGATCTGGAGGGATGCAGCACAGCTTGAACCCCATTCCTCTCTCATTCTGTGGGGACATCCATCGCCTTGCTCCTCTCCAGCCCAACCACATGGTTTCCTCCCAGGGTCCAGGAGATCAGGGGAGCAGACCAAAAATAGGGATAAGAGTAAGGGAAAGTGGGGAGAAAAGACCCCAGGAGAAAGCGGAGGGCCAGAGGGTTATGGTGTTTGTTTAGAGAAAACTAAGATATTAAAGGAAAGACCATTAATGAAAAAAAAAAAAAGAATTTTCTGTATGCTACCACCTGTCTTTAAATAGTAGAGGAAGGATGCAGGGTGATGACATGAGCAGAGACCCTGAGACATGACTGGGCTGCCTTCTCTCTCTTGTCAGCAACAGTGGCCTCACGTTTTTTGTCAGAATTGTTGGCCTCAGAAGAATACAGGTTTCGAAGCCACACACACTCCTGTCCTTTCTAGTATGATCTGCTGGCCCACACCCACCACTTCCTTTCACCTTCCACTCTCTGCCCTTTGCTTTCTCAGAGAGGAGCTCTGCCCCAGATCTTTCTCATCAGAATTGTCTCTATCCTCGGGGTGGATGCGTTTCCTGAGGACAGACTCTCCTCTCTGGCCATGGTCATTGCTCAGATACCTCCAGCTGCCAGGCCCGAGGACAGCAAGCCACATGCAAGTCAAGGATGTGGAGACTGAATGGTGTTATGTTGCCCATGGCAACCAATTCTGAGGCTGGTTCTGCCTCTGGCTTGTTTGTCTGTGTTTGAGAACTACTATATTTTTTGTTCTTTTGTTTTCTGCTTTATTGAAGTATCATTGACAGACAAAGATTGTATATACTTAAGGCATACGTTGTGATGTTTTAATACCCATATATATTCTTAAATAATTACCACAATCAAGATAATTATGTATCTATCACTTCACATCATTACCACTTTTGTGTGCGTGTGGTGAGAACACTTAAAATCTACCCTCATAGCGAATTTTAAGTATACAATAGAATATTGTTAACTACAGTCACCATGCTGTCCACTAGATCTCCAGAACTTATTCATCCCGTGTAACTGAACCTTTGTGCCCTTTGACTATTTCCCCATTTCTCCAACCACCTGGCCCCTAGCAACCACTGCTCTACCCTTTGCTTCCAGGAGTTTGACTGTTTAAGATTCCACACACACGTATGTGAGATCATGCAGTGTTTGTCTTCCTGTGCCTGTCTTATTTCACTTGGTATAATGTCTTCCAGGTTCATCCACGTTGTCATAAATGGCAGGGTTTCCTTCTTTTTTTTTTTTCTTTTTTTTTGAGACCAGCCTGTCTCCCAGGCTGATTGAGATTAGCTGGTCTCCCAGGCTGGAGTGCAATGGCATGATCTCGGCTCATGGAAACCTCTGCCTTACAGGTTCAAGCAATTCTCCTGCCTCAGCCTCCTGAGTAGCTGGGATTACAGGTGTGTGTCACCACACCCCGCTAATTTTTATTTTTAATAGAGATGGAGTTTCACCACGTTGGCCAGGCTGGTCTCAAACTCCTGACCTCAAGTGGTCCGCCCACCTTGGCCTCCCAAAGTGCTGGGATTACAGGTGGGAGCCACTGTGCCTGGCCTTCTTCCGTTTTAAGGCTGAATAATAATATTCCATTGTGACTATCATCCCATTTTCTTTATCCACACATCCTTTGATGGACACTTAGGTTGTTTTTATATCTTGGCCATTGTGAGTGATGCTGAAAAATGAACATGGGAGTGCAGATTTATCTTTGAAATTATTTTATTTCTTTTGGGTGTATGACTAGAGGTGGGATTGCTGGCTCATATGGTAATTCCATTTTTAGTTTTTTGAGGAACCTTTGTGCTGTTTTCCATAATGGCCGTATCAGTTCACATTCCCACCAACAAGGTACGAGGAAAAACTACTGTACTTTCTTTGGGACTTGAGAGTTTGTGGGGTTTTCCTCCCTACACATGAAGTGGTAATTTTTTTTTCTGGCGATATTCACACACACACACACACACACACACACACGCACACACATGCACACACACACACTTCTTGAACCTTGGTCACATATGAATCTGTATTCTCAGCTGTTGATGTTGGAGGAGCTTTTGAAACACTTCCTCTGAGTCTAACCCCAAAGAATTCAATTCCAGATCTCCAGGTTAATAAAACAACTGGGAATCATGCTTATCTGGAATTGCACAGCTGTGTTCCCCCAGTTTTGTTTCCAATTAGCTGAGGGCAAGTCACATAAATGTTGCCAAGCCTCAGTTGCCTTATCTATTAATTGGGCTACAATATTTCTCTATCAAGGTTACTGTAACGATTACATTACATTGAATAAGATAATGGGGTGGAAATGCCTGTAATGACTGATAAAAATGTTTTGATGAAGACAGGGTGCATTTGTATGCATGGTGCAAGGCATTACTAGGGAATCTACAAAGGAAAGAGAAGACATGGACTTTTTAAAAAAAAATTATGGTGAAACACATATAAGAAAATTTAGTTTTATGTGTATAATTCTGTAGTGTTAAGTATATGCACATTGTTGTGTAACCAATCTCCAGAACTTTTTCATCTTGCAAAACTGAAACTCTATACCCATCCAATAGCTCCTCACTTCCCTCTCCCCCATCCCCTGGCAACCACTATTTCACTCTCTGTTTCCATGGATTTGACGCTCTAGAACTTATTTATCCTGTGTAACTGAACGTTTGTACCTTTTGACTATTTCCCTATTTCCCCAACATAATGTCCTTAAAGTTCATCCAGGTTGTAGCATATGCCAGAATTTCCTTCCCATTTAAGGCTGAATAATATCTCAAGGATATAGTTCAAGGACATGGACTCTAAAAAATGTCTGGATAATATAAAAAACAGCACATGATAAATTACAAAGTAGCCTGTGACACAGTGCACCCAATGCAAATCAATACGATAGAAGAGAGAAGAAGATCTCCCTGCTCTGCTGGTTTTCAGGAGGTCCCCTGCTCACCCTGGGGCTTGCTCTGCTATCTTAGGATTCAACATTTGTTCCTAAGCAATGGCTTCTGGGTCAGGCTAAATAGTTCTGTTCATCAGAACCCTGTAGTTTAGGACAGCAATTCCCAAACAAATTGCACCAGAATGGTGGACAATTGGAACTTGTTCTTGGATCTCCAGGAGGGAGGAGCAGTAGGAGTTGGGAAGAGAGGTACAAGGGAGCAGGCACTGCAGTGGCTGAGGAGGGCCCAGGAGCTGGAGAGCAGAGGGTGATGGTAGTTTCCTGGACCATCCTGCATTTGAGAAACAATGGTTTATTTCTGTTTTGCAGATGAAAGTAATGCCTGTAAAACACTTAGAGCTTCATGGGCTTAGCCAAGCAGTTGTATGGATAAGGTTGGCCCACCCAGCTTTACCTGGTCTGGGTGGAGAGGAGGGCATATTTGTACACTCCCATTACCTTTCAGTTAGGTCACCCAGCCTCCAGGCAACATGGCTCGATGGTGATCCCAGACTCTGACCCAGCAGATTAGCACCCTCTTCTGTGGTTGGAGGCAGAAGACCTCTCTCATTTGGGCCAATGGAGAAATCCAAAGAGAGGGGCACAGTGGCCCCAAATTCCAAGTGTTTAGTCAACACCTACTGTGTTTCCCTACCGCATGAATTGGGCTGATTCTTTGGGTTGTATGACCAGTGATGGAAATTTGTCCCATGTTCTTGCTCATTCCTCAAGTTTACAGCACACCTTTGAGACAGACATTCAGAATTCATCTGTAGCTGGGGTAGATCTAAGTGTTTAGTGCTTTGTTTGTTATAGTTAAAATCAGATAACCCATTGCATGGCCCCAGTTGATTGTATCTATTTGGTATTTATCATGCAATGTCCCTAATCCATTGTAATTTGTTATCAGATATAAGTATTACTTTGACTCCCTCCTTCTCTGGGTCTTTGGGACTATGAAATCGACAAGGAAGCTAAGTGTTAAGATGGAAGGTGAAAGGAGAAATTAAGAGGAGAACTGGTCTGGTGGGAGCTGAGATCAGGCGACAGCTGCTTTGCAGGACTCTGTGTTGCTTAGTGGCCAACTCTGGTCTGTGAATAGGGACAGAGAGCAGAAGGGATATCATTCTTCTTGGCCATAAATTAGTATATATATTTTTGCATTCACATTGTAAGTTTAAATGTTCAGAGAGTGAATGCTTAAGAAACATTTACTTTAAGAAAAATGTGTGATAAAAGTGGTGTTTGAAGTCTGAACGAGGTGTTTAAATGCTTGGTTGTAGAAGTTAGAAAACAAACACACGTATTGAAGGCTACCTAGAACCAGGATGAGTGAATGAGTTTGCAGCTTGGTTGCCAGTAATAACCTCTCTCTGATGGGCAAAAAAGGAATAGAGAGTGATCCCCAAGCAAGAACGGAGAGAAGTTCTAAGATGATTGAAAGAAGCTAATAATTCGTGGCTTTGACTCCCTTCTCCCTTCCTGCCGTAAGCCCAGCTGACCTGAAATCTTAGTGCAGCCGGTGCTGACTGCAGCCTTAGGTCGGAGTTCTGGTGATTAAGCTGAACAGGGAAGGCTGGCATGACTCAAGGTTAATCCCCATACAAAATAGAACCAGAGGTAGAATAAACGATTGCTTTTCTCAAGGTTGTCATTAATGCCTATGACTTGTGCCTTGGTGTCCCATTTTTTTAAACTTTGCTTCTAATTTGTTAGATAACTATTCATTATTAATTATGAAACAAGTAATGTAATGTTTTATTTAAACAACTAAATAGGTGAAAACTGACCCAATTATAAACTCAACTTCATCTAACTAATTCCCACACCAAAAACAAAAGCACCGCCCATGGAAGTTCCTGGAATTGCAAGTTTCATGCCAAAGATGAAAACAAGCAACCAACCACCCGAAGACTTACTTGGTGAAATCATGCCTTATAAGTGACAGCAGATACTAGATTGCAGGTGACTTGTGCTCAGTGGGGAATAAGAAGAGAATCAGAGTGGAGCCAGTAAGAAAATGAAGTCACAGGTAGAAGAACCTGGGCCAGGCGTGGTGGCTCATGCCTGTAATCCAGCACTTTGGGAGGCTGAGACGGGTGGATCACCTGAGGTCAGGAGTTGAGATCAGCTTGCCCAATATGGAGAAACCCCGTCTCTACTAAAGAAATACAAAAACTAGCCAGACATGATGGTGTGCACCTGTAGTCCCAGCTACTCGGGAAGCTGAGACAGGAGAATTGCTTGAACCTGGGAGGTGGAGGTTGCACTGAGCTGAGATCATGCCACTGCACTCAGCCTGGGCAACAGAACAAGACTCCATCTCAAAAAAAGTAAAAAATAAAAAGAAGATATTGACCTGTATATAATCAATCAAGGATAAATGTCCAGAATATATGAATAATTCCACAAATCCATAAGTATATGAAAAATATTCAATCTTTCTAGCATTCAGAAATGCCAGAAACTCTCAAATCACAATGAAATGCCATTTCATGCCAATCAGTTTATCAAAAATGTGAAAGTTGGTTGTATCAGCTAGAATGTGAGATAATGGAAACTGTCTTATAGTACTCCTGGGTACAAACAATTAGGCAGTATTTAGTAACATTTCAGACCTGGGACTCTGACTCAGCAATTTCACTTCTAGATATATATACTCTGAGACAGTCATGTATAAACAAGGAGATGTGTACAAAGATGATTGTTGCAGCCTTATTTATAATGGTCTAAGAAAGCAAGTTGCAGAATATTATAAATAGCCTAAAACCATTCCTATAAAATTTAAAAACACTTAATACTATATACTTTAATGGACATGTGTAGTAAGGCTCAAATACACGGGTGAGAAGGATATATACCAACTTCAGGAGAATTGTCTCTCATGGGAAATGGGTTAGACTAGGTACTGTAACTTTGACCATACCTGTAATGTTTTATTTCTTTTAAAAAATCTTAAACAAATATGGCACAATATAGCAATGATTAAATCTTGTTTGTAGAGACATAGATATTTGTTTTGTTTTTCTCTGTGCTTTTTGTATATTTGAAATATTTCACAAATGCATTTTTTTTTAAATAAAAAAGGTGACAAAATCCTTCCTAATCTGGCCTAATCTGGACAAAATCCTTCCTCATTTTGTATTCACTCTGTGTTCCTGCCTTTGCCTACCTGTGTATTATTTCTTCTTTATATTTATGATTGAAGAAGTTTGTGCTGGACCAGGCAGAAAAAAATGTATGATCTTAAAGCCATGGTCACTTACCAAGGAGTCCACCCAAAGCAGGCATCTATCCATGCCACACATTTGGGACGTGTTCTCTTAGCCCCTGCTAGAATGGTTCTAACAGCAGAAATTCACTAACTACTATGCACCTGACCATTCCATTGTTGGAGACATCTTCAACGTAAGTTAGAGAGTATTCCCTTATACAGGCTGGACAGTGGTTTACTTTGTTGCTTTGCCATGGAAACAATAACAGCATGGATGCCTCTTTATCCAGACTTTGCATTGAAAGCTTTTCACAATCTCTCACCACGTTGTCCACCCTTCTTTAGATGCTCTGAGATATGTTGGTGTGGCATCCAAAGATGAAGCATGTGCTGTGGATATGATCAGATAACACCAGAGTACAGGGAGCCTGTAATTCACATGAACTGGATATTGACTTTAATAAGTTTGCCTTAGCTCTTTAAATGGCCAAATCATATTATTGCCTCATATTAGGTTTGTGATCAATGACTACCTACCTGCCTCCCTTGTGCCACAAAATCCTTTTCACATAAATTGCTGCCAAATCAGTACTCCCTCTGCAACCTCTTGGCATTTGTGCAAGTGAATTTCAGAAATTGCTGCTGGGCTCTGCATTTATACTTGTTAAATGTTATTTTCTGGGCTTCGGCCAAGCAGCCTAGACTATTGAGATCATTGTGAATTTTGATTATGTCATCTGTGGCACGTGCTCTCCCTATCAGGTTGCTGTAATCTGACTGATTGATTGACAGGTATTTTCAAAAGGACAAGGTCAAGGACAGAATCCTGTAGCCAGGCAGTGGGAACTTTTCTCTGAATTGACACAGAACCATTAATCAACAACCTTAGATTACAGCAGTTCAACTGGCCATAAATTTGCCTCAAATTATTGTCCTCTGATGCCGTGGAAGTGCAAGAGACAGAGTGATTAGGAAGAGTCAGTATTGCAAAGGTGTCATTATCTCTAGATGAATCTGTAAATTGAATGCAATGACAGGCAAAATCCTAACAACTTTTTTCATAGAACCTGGTGGGCAGATTCTAAAATTTTTTACGGAGAGCGAAGAAAAGAACAGGAATATCCAAATCGTCAATTTTGAAGAAAAACAACAAAAATCAGGGGAATTGATCTACCAGGAATCAAGGCTTATTATAAAGCTATCATGATTAGGACAGTGTGGTATTGGCACAGGAAATGAAAAAGAGATCAAAAGAATAGAAAAGCAGTGTCAGATATAAAACCATGAATATATGGGCATTTGATATGTGACAAGGTGCATTGCAAATCTGTTAGGAATGCATGGGCTATTTAACAAACATCACTGGAAAACTTGGTAATCTATAATGGAAAAAATTCTATTTGAAACCTATACTAAGATCAATTTTAGGACATTAAATGACCTAAATGTGCAAAGGAAAACTTCAAAGCATTGGAGGAAAGTGTAAGAGAATGTCTTCGTAACCTTGGAAATAGGAAAGGCTTATTAAGATGTCAGAAGCAGTAACTAAAATGAGAAATTAGATAGGTTTGACTACATTAAAATTAAAAATATTCATCAATTGAAGTATGAATTAAAAATCAAGTTACAGAGTTGATAAAGATATTTGTAAAGCTTACAAAAGATAAATAATTAGTATCCAGAATACGAGACAATCACTTACAAATCAACATGAAAACTACAAATAATCTAAAAGATACTACCAGTGAGGTTTTTTTTTTCTTTTTCTTTTCTTTTCTTTTTTTTTTTTGAGACAGAGTTTCACTCTTGTTGCCCAGGCTGGAGTGCAATGGCACGATCTTGGCTCACTGTAACCTCTGCCTCCCGGGTTCAAGTGATTCTCCTGCCTCAGCCTCCTGAGTAGCTGGGATTACAGGCATGCGCCACCATGCCCGGTTAATTTTGTATTTTTAGTAGAGATGGAGTTTCTTCATGTTGGTCAGGCTTGTCTCACACTCCCGACCTCAGGTGATCTGCCTTCCTCGGCCTCTCGAAGTACTGGGATTACAGGTGTGAGCCACCGTGCCCAGCCTACCAATGAATTTTATGAAGAAGAACCTAAATGACCAGTGAATACATGAGAAAGTGCTCAACCTCCTTAGTAAACAGGCAATGCAAATTAAAATCACAGTGAGATACTTTTCTGACCGATCAGATTGACACAATTTAGGAAGTCTGAAAATAGCAAGTATGGGTAACAACGTGGAGCCAGGGGAGCCATCATATACTGATGGAGGGTTTAATTGGTACCGTCGTGGAGAGAAAGTTTGGAAATTGCAAGTAAGCTGGAAATGCACATACTGTGTGAATACAGTAATTTCATTCCCAGGAGTGAATTCTACAGAAAGTCACACAGGCCTCGGGAGGCATTCCTGTGAGTGTGGGCTGTAACACCGTTTGTGAAAATGAATAATTAGAAACAACCTGAAAGACCACAAACCTAATTATTTCTACCTGAAAGATCATTGACAGGAGAATGAATGAATAAATAGTGAAGCATTTATTCAAATGCTATAGTTTCTAGTAACTGAAATGATTGAATAACATTGACATATGTAACATGGATAGATCTCAAGAACATGATATTGATCAAGGTGATCTCTCAAGTACACCACGATTTGATCTTTACAAATTATATGAATGTATCAAATTATCATATGCACCCTGAAACTATGTATATCTATTATGCATAAATAGAAAAAAGCAAAACCAAAACAAAACGAAAAAAACTAACTCACAATGCTGAACGAAGAAACCAAGTAGCAGAAGGATACATACAATGTGATGATAGGATTGACATAAAGTTTAAAAACATATCCTGGCCGGGCACGGTGGCTTAAACCTGTAATCCCAGCACTTTGGGAGGCTGAGGTGGTTGGATCACGAGGTCAAGAGATCAAGACCATCCTGGCCAACATGGGGAAATCCCATCTCTACTAAAAATACAAAAATTAGCTGGGCATGGCGTGCACTTGTAGTCCCAGCTACTCGGGAGACTGAGGGAGGAGAATCGCTTGAACCTGGGGGGCGTAGGTTGCGGTGAGCCGAGATCGCGCCATTGCACTCCAGCCTGGCGATAGAGCGAGACTCCATCTCAAACAACACCAAAAAACAAACAAACAAACAAAAACCCATATCCTCTGTATGAGGGGTGGCAAACTGTATCCTATGGGCCAAATCCAACCCAACAAATGTCTCTTTTTGTACATACAGTTTTAATACAGCCACACTCATTTGTTTACATATTGTCTATGGCTGCCTTTGTGCTATGAGAGCAGAGGTGAATAGCTGCAACAAATATCTTGGCTTGAAAAGCCTAAAATATTTCCTACAGAAAACGTTTGCTGGCCCCTGGAACATATATGTACTGGCTAGGCTAATATGTAACA
Source organism: Theropithecus gelada (assembly GCF_003255815.1). NCBI lineage: Eukaryota > Metazoa > Chordata > Mammalia > Primates > Cercopithecidae > Theropithecus > Theropithecus gelada. Next base: position 156,229,202 of record NC_037670.1, read on the forward strand.
TTAATGGCGTACAGAAGGAGAAGCTTATTTTTGCCATTTGAAATGCTAGGTAAGCAGTCCAGGGCTTCTGTGGTAGTTCGACTATCAGCAGAGACCCAGGATCCTTCCCTGTATGTCCTCTGTCATCCTTACAATGCCCTCACTGTCCATCTCATGATCTGAGGTGGTGCTTCAGCTCTCATAATCACATTTTATTTCCAGCCAGTGAGGGCTGGAAGAAGGAAGAATGGCTACATAGGTGCCTTCATCTAAGACAAGACCTATCTGCAAGAAAGCTGAGAAATATAAGCTGGGTGCGGTGGCTCACACCTGTAATCCCAGCACTTTGGGAGGCCGAGGTAGGCAGTTGCTTGAGCTTAAGAGTTTGAGAGCGGCCTGGGCAATATGGCAAAACCCTGTCTCTACAAAAAATACAAAAAATTAGCTGGGCGTGTCAGCACACGCCTGTAGGGAGGTTGAGGTGGGAGGATCAATTGAGCCTGGAGGTTGAGGCTGCAGTGAGCTGTGATTGTACTACTGCACTCCAGCTTGGGTGACAGAGCAAGACCCTGTCTCAAAAAAAGCTGGAAAATATGGGTTTCACTTGGGCTATCATGGGCTCCTATTGCTGTGTAAAACAGGAAGAATCGGCCAGGTGCAGTGGCTCCTGTCTGTAATCCCAGCACTTTGGGAGGCCGAGGAAGACCTATCACCAGAGGTTGGGAGTTCAAGACCAGCCTGACCAACATGGAGAAACCCCATCCTTACTAAAAAATACAAAATTAGCCAGACGTGGTGGTGCATGCCTGTAATCCTAGCTACTTGGAAGGCTGCGGCAAGAGAATCTCTTGAACCCAGGGTGTGGAGGTTGCGGTGAGCCGAGATCGTGCCATTGCACTCCAGCTGGGGCAACAAGAGTGAAACTCTGTCTCAAATCAAAAACAAAAACAACCAAGAAAAATGGCTGTGGGGACTATGCAGAAGCCTCTGCAGGCGGTTCATTTGTAATGACGGATTCAAGATGTGAAAAGGGATGAAGAACGGTGACTGGCTCTTCACCTTTAGGCAGGATGGTGTCACTTTAGGCAGGAGGGAATGCAATTGGGGAGTGGTAAAACAAAAAGAAACAAGCTAAACAGCTGTGTGCCCCCGGGCTATAGATTCAAGATGTAGTTTTATGCCTTTAAGCCCTTTGGCAGCAGAGGTGGAGTCCAATCTATATCTATCAGAGTTATGCACATATACTTATACACATATTTAATTAGAAGAGAGCAGAAAAACCCAAGGAAAAAAAAATCAAAGGTAGAATAAGAGTGATATGAGAAGATAACTCAGAAGAAAGACAACAAAATATGGAAGTTAAACACCCATATAAATCACAGTGTGCTGGCACAGAATCTTATTAGATGAACACAGCTATGGTTAATGCGGTATAGATTCTTGAGCAGTCACTTTATTATGGGTGTCTATTGATGGTGCCAATTGGAGTCAGCAGGTCAAAGGACTTGGGGAATGCTAGAAACATATTGCCTGAAAATATGCCTTGGTTATTTTGTCCTTTGAAATCCTGAGAATAAATAGAGAACATTTAGGTGGGAGCTAGAAGAATTGCACAAACATGCATTGGGTCTCAAAATATTTTTGTGGTCACCTGGGGAAGAAGTTGAGCACTGCCCTCATGTGAAGTTTCTGTTTGAATGGTATTATGTACCCTGGCACAGAAAGAAATAAATGGAAAAAAGCAGAGCCCCAGAACTTCAATGGGGAATCCTTAGACGTAGGAATCACCTTGCCTTGCTGGTGGGCATGTAGACTGTGCAACCATTCTGGAACCATCTCACATGATTTAGTTGTTAAGAATACATTTTCCTTATGACCCCCAAATTCCACTTTAGGGCACATAACCCCCCAGTTCTTTCATAGGTCCATAGTGGCATGCATGAGGGTGCTCATAACCCCATGTTTCATGAGGCTGGCGGGGAAGGTGCAGTTGGAGGCAATCTGGGTTCCATCACCAGGAGATGACACAGTGTAGCATGGTGGATGCTTGCTATGGACTATTGTACAGTGATTAGAAACAGAGGGCTGGATATGCACATAGTAACATGGAAGGATCTTAAATACAGAGAGCTTCTTGAAAAGAGTTAAGAAAAGGGGAACCAGATCCATAGCACAATAATATTTATATAAATGAAAATGCATGCTCACAAAGTCACAGTACACATTTTTCAAGAATGTATACAAATGAAAGGATGCACATTAGCATCACACGAAAATGCTTGCTTATGAGGGGATGGGAGGGACTACCATTGTGGAACCCCCACTGGTGACTCCACGGGGGTTTACTTGGATTGTCCCCTCCTTCAGTCTCCGTACCCTGCATTCCTGCTGGCTCCTGCCAACTTGGGCTTGGATGTGCCCACTTTGACTCTCACATCCTCCTTGGATTTGGCATCTCTTGTTTTGCTCTCTTGGTCTAACCACAGCCATGTTCTGAACTCCACTCTACCACACAGACATGGCTTTGACATCTTGCTATTGCTTTCTGGGTTTCTGACCATCCTGCTCACCTTCTGGCCTTGCCTTCATTACTACCAGCTCAGTGCTGACAGCTTGTAGCGGTCTTGCTCCATTACCCGGCCATACATGTCAACTGGTGTGTGGAAAGTGGACCTGCTTGAAATTGTGTGATGGATCAGTGATGGCCAAATAAAGTCATGCTTGTCTCAATCTGCTGTCTCTCCAGACCATGTGTCTACCCTCTGCCCTCTATTCCCCAGGTGGGGAACTCTTGCTCTGGAGGGTATGGACCTTGTCTGTCTTTTCCTTTAACACTGAAAGTCTTTGACTTTTATTTAATACTTTCACCATGCTAATATATTTTCACATAAACTTCCTTTTATTTCAGAAGCAAAGAGTTAGATAATTTTAAATATACCAAAATGCTGAGTTATTGAATAGAAGGAGGGAGTCCACCCCACATATTCCATGACCCTTATGTCATGAGCAGCCTACTTCATCCAGCAGAGTGAAATACATTTTAGGAAGCTGGTGACATCCCTTACTGGCTCAATGGCCAAGAGGTTACCTGGAGGGAAGAGATGGATAATTAGAAGATGCAAATCTCTGCCTTCCACCTGCCTTCAGTTGAGAATCAATCACTTGGAACTGCTAGTCTTCGTGGCTCTTGGCCAAAGTCATTTTCCATGTTTCTTGGACATGCTGCAGAGGAGGGCTGTGTAAACACATGTGTATGGGATGGGTGGGGGTGTGGGGGCGTGTGCGCGGTCTATAAACTACAGAACCAACACAGTGCCCGACCACATGTGTTCCTGGCACCAATTAGGCCTCCAGTCTGTCTGACCAGGCCTGGTTGATGCAGGGCTCAGTGCCAGGCACAGCAGCATGACATGAGGAGTGGTGACGACTTGCTTCAGTGCTTGATGACAATCTGCTGTCTGTTCTCTAGGGGGGAAAATCGGGCTGCTGGGAAATCGCAGTAATGCCACCAGAAGTCCATAATGAATAAGAATGGACTCAGTGATGATGGTTGTAGTCAGTAGGAAGATGGAGGCTAATTAAACACCAGAGCTGTGACTGGGAGAGGCTCTGCCTCAGCTGTGGCGATGATACCACGTGGCACCATCACTTTGCTAAAGTGTAAATTAGCCTCAGCCATGAGCAAGTGTGTTAAAACTACCTCATCATGATAGGAAGGAGTTCACAGGCTACCATGACTATATTTTCAGAGCCCAAGACATTTTGAAAAAGGAAGTCTGACGAAGGAATCTGAATCTGGGCTCCTTGTTGATGCAAGAGGCAAATGGTAAGGGGCTGTTTTGCATATGAATATAATATAATTTCTTAAGTATTTTGTGGCTTATATAAAAAACAGGTCATGATATTGAAATCTGGATTACTCTGGAAAATCCAGGCCATGTAGTCACTGTGGTATAGTAAAATGGTTGATATAAGGTGTTTTGAAATAGAGTGGCAGTAACAAATCCATAAAATGCCAGTAATAGACAATTGGTCTGTTGTTTGATGAGTCCAATTAAACAATGGATTCTGGCCTCGTATGGTGGCATGCCTGTAATCCCAGGACTTTGGGAGGCTGAGCGGGGAGGATCACTTGAGACTGGGAGTTCAAGACCTGGGTAACATACTGAGATCCCATCCCTGCAAAAAATAAAATAAAAAAATTAGTTGGGTGTGGTGGGTGCCTATAGTCCTGGTTACTTGGGAGGCTGAGGCAGGAAGATTGCTTGGGCCCAGGAGTTTGGGGCTGCAGTGAGCTATGATCACAGCACTCCAGCCTCGGCAACAGAGTGAGACCCTGTCTCTAAAAACACAGAGAAATACATAAACTAAACAATGGATCCTTTTGATGCTGCTGGTTCTCTCAGCAGAAACAGCTCAGAAAGACATGCTGAGAAGTTAGGTATTGATTCTGGTGAGAGGGATGAATTCAATGTCATGAAATGTCCTTGTAATAAGGAGGTGGTGGAGTGTAATGATTATGAGTTTAGGCTACCTGGGTTCATATCTTGACCTCAGCACCTAATTGTGTGAGCTTGGGCAAATAGCCCAACTTCTCAAAGTCCTAGTTTTCTTTTCCACATATTTTGAAAACAAATGAAGTTATCTGTGTAGGGTGTTTAGTGCAGAGTGACTGAAACATAGAAAGTGCTAAATAAAATTAGCTATTTAAATCATTATTAGTCTTCCACTCTGCCATTAAATATCTTAAAAAACTAGGTATTTGTTTTTTATCCAGGTGGACTCCTAGATGCATAAAATCCCAACCTCAACAAGGACAGTGATAGTCTATAATAATTGACTGAAAGTTATATGGTAATGAAGTCACATGACAAAATCTGTGAGCTGCCCTTGAAAATCAAATTTTTTTTTTTTTTTTTTTTTTTTTTTACTGTAGACTTCAAAGGAGCAGAAGGCTCAGTCCAGGTGGTAGGTATCTGTGAGCTGAGACTGAGGCTTTGGCCTGCAGCAGTCCCTCTTGCTGGTGACCAATCCAATTTCTCCCTAGTCACAATCCCTGATTTGCTTGGTGGTCTCAAGGGGCCTTGAAAAAGAATCAGGTTTCAGAAGGGGACAGTGGAGTGCTGCTATGGGAGTGGGGTGATCATGTGGAAGGAAAGAATCTGGTGGTAGGATGGACCAAGCCAAAGAAAGACAAGGTACCCTGGGAATGATAAGAGGCTCTGCTTGAACTCACTCACCGCAAACCTGCCTCTGGAAAGGAGAGGGCAGTCTGGTCAAATACAAAGAAAACATTTCCCTCGGGATCCATGAAACCACGTTAAAGGTCCAGTGGTGGGACTGAGAAAAGCAAGACATCTTCTTTCTAGTTGGAGACAAAGATGGATACTGAGGTCATCTTAGCAGTGGTCCAGTATGGGTGGTATCAAAGCAAAAAGGATCCAAAGAGAGGTGAGGATGAAGTGAAGGGCATAGCCATGTAGAGCCTGGCTTAGCAGCTGTGAGGACAGAGCTATGGGCTCACCATGAAGGTAGTGGGAGGTACTCACTCCTCCTCCTCATCACCAGGATTCCAGGAGAGGCTAAGAAATGGGATAAGCTAGGCTTCTACCTTTTGGTAGGTTACTGGGGGCTCCCCATCCACTGGGCTCAGGGACAAGTTGCAAGGACCTAAGGGATAATGTGGGTCTATGGCAAACACAGGTAGAAAAATGTCAACTTCAGTGAATAGTTGTTTAATGTCCACATTGTTCTATGTAGAATATGGACCATTAAAAGTTCAATCACTGGTATTTCCTAGTTATCTTGAGGCTTCACAGAGCAAAAGTCTTATGGGGCAGGGGAAAGAGAAAGGAACATCTGTGGTTGCTAATTGTCCCATATGGAAGTTAGGCTACTACCCTCTCACAGAGACAGGGAGAGAGGGGCCTTATTCTTCTTGATGATTACATTTCAAAGGGATGGCTCCCAGGTTCTTGAAAAAGACATTCCTGGGTTATAAAACCGGCAAGAGGCAGGGAGAGATTTACCTCTCAAAGGAGCAGAGAAAGAATGTATAATTGCAAGCTTGCTAAATAAGTGCTCTAAGAAACAAGAGGTCAGAGCCTAGAGTCAGGAAGAGATTTGTCTAAAGAAAGTTCAGTTGGGTTGGGCACGGTGGCTCACACCTGTAATCCCAGCACTTTGGGAGGCTGAGGCAGGTGGATCACGAGGTTAGGAGTTCGAGACCAGTCTGGCCAACATGGTGAGACCCCGTCTCTACTAAAAATACAAAAATTAGGCATGGTAGCATGTGCTTGTAGTCCCAGCTACTCAGGAGGCTGAGGCAGGAGGATCACTTGAACCTGGGAGGCAGAGGTTGCAGTGAGCTGAGATTGTGCTACTGCACTCCAGCCTGGGTGACAGAGTGAGACGCTGTCTCAAAAAAAAAAAAAAAGGTTCTGTTATGCCGAGGGGCATGTAAAAGCTATCTCCTCTCTGTCACTTGCTATTGGAAGTGAGAACTGTATGGGGCACTGTTACAGCATTTTCTTTTGGGAAGCAGCTTTTGTCTCCCTACTTTATAGAAGCAGACGCTGCCCTAAGAGAGGGTGACAGGTTCGGAGTCCCCAGCATCTGAGTGGAGGAGATGGTGTCTTAATTCCTCCCCAGGTCCCCCATGGGCACTGATGTCATTCCTATGTCTACCTCGGGCCCCTCTCCCAACCCCATGCCTGTCCACCTACCCCCTGCCCTCTCCTCACCTCCCTCTCTGGGACCATTACTGGATCCTGAGACCCTAGCTCCTCCCCACTGCCCTCTGGAGAGGTTTGGCTTCAGCGAGCTTTCTTAAGTATTTATTGCAGGGATAAGAGCCTGCTGCCCCTGATGGGTGCTTGGCTGCCAGGAGCTGGCGTGAGAGGAGGCAGTTTGTATGCTAATCCGCTGATTGCCTTTGATTCTTCCGGGAATTCTGCTTCAGCCTTTTTATCTGTCCCTGGGGAGGGACCCCCTAAGCTCTTACCATCTGCCCTCTGCCTGCCCCTCCCCCTCCGGCCCCAGACCCACACTCAGTCTTCCCAGAGAGACCCATAAAATTTTATTCAACTCATTATATCCCAGGCAAAAACCCTATCCTTCATTTTGAGAAGAATAACCAAATGTCCAGATTCAAATGTGTTGTATGAGTCAGGGAGGTGGATATAGGAGCCTGGCGTGAGCTGTCTGGAGGCAGTGCTTGAGGGCTGTTCACAAGGGGTGTGGAGGGAGAGCCCAGACCTTACACCAACCATTCTTTTCTCTGCTGGGAGGGAAGAAAAGCCTCAGTTTTGAGCCCTGTGTTCATTCCCAGAGTTTCCTTCTGAGATCTGGGAGGTGATGCTATTGGCCATCCAAGAAGCATGGCCATGGTGATTCAGAATGTCACAGGATCAGGTGCTTAATTTTTCAGGAGTTTGTTAGATGCAGCCTTGTTGGTTACCCTCATCCAGTGGTCATGACCTTGACATGCGTTATCATCACTTGGGGAGCTGTGAAAATACTGATGCTTGGGTAGCTGTCCTTGAGATTTGGATTTAATTGGCCCAGGGTGTGCCCTGAGCACTGGGATTTTTAAAAGGTGAATCGAACATGCATCTAAGGCCATTAACCACTACCCCAACTCAGGTCATAATGTTACCGGATGGTCTTTGTTTTTAGAGCTCCCAAGATGGTGGCGAGCCACTCCTAAGATGGCGGCAAGGCTTTTATTCTCTGACCTGGGGTTCTTGGCCTCACAGATTCCAAAGAATGGAACCTTGGGCCATGCGGTGAGTGTTATAGCTCTATTAGAAGCCATGGGTCATGGAAGAGAACCATGGAACCCAGCAACTAGTGTTCAGCTTGATTAGGATGAACTCGGGCACTTAGCCATGCAGGAACAGTGGTGAGCCTCTAGTCTGATTGGGAGCAGCAATGGGCACCTTGCTGGATCAGAAGTGCAGCGGACACCCTATCAGATTCGGAGGGGTGGGAGTCAATGGCGGGTCTGCGATGGCGGCATTCAGCAGTGGTGGACAGCGAGCAAAAGCTCAGCTGAAGCTGGAATAAACATAGACCAGAAGAGCGTGCAGTTGCAAGATTTAATAGAGTTGAAAACAGAGCTCCCATACAATGGGAGGGGACCCTAAGGGGGTTGCCCATTCTTGGCTCAAATGCCTGGGATTTATATCCCAATCATTGTCCCTCCCCCTGTGCTCTCAGATTATAGATGATTTGACTATTTCTTTACCTCCTGCTTTTAGCCTAATTGGTATTTTAGTGAGGCCTCTTTACTACCTGATTGGTCGGATGTGAGCTGAGTTACAAGCCCCGTGTTTAAAGGTGGGTGCGGTCACCTTCCCCAGCTAGGCAAAGGAATTCTTAGTTGGCCTAGGAAATCCAGCTAGTCCTGTCTCTCAGTCCTCACTCTCAACAGGAAAACCCAAGTGCTGTTGGGGACCACTCTAACTGCTTCCCACTGAATTGGGGCATAGCAGGGGTCGTGCAGTTGAAATTTCCTCGGGAGGGGTGTCTTTGATGTCATTAACATCAGAACATGGGCTAGCAGGCCAGTCCAGGGGTCCGTGGTAGATCTTAGTCATGGACTGCATCTGGGACTCCCTTTGAAGAACCACTGGTAGTTTTACAGTTTCGATTCTGGAAGAGACAAACTCAACAAGGAGGTTAAAGATACAGGGATTGAAATGTAGGCCTGAAGTGCAGGGCATTATTTCTTTGGCACACTTCATAGGCCCTGAGTATCTACTTGATAGTTTTGAAAAGGCCTGGTACAGTAAATAATAATTTGGCCATCTGATGGGTGCTATCAATGCTTAAGTGAAAGGTTTGGTGAAGAGTCTTAAGTAATTTACGTTGGTTAGCTGCAGGCAAAGGTATTTTTCCTTCTTCAGTGGTTAGCCATCCTGAGGGGAGGAAACTATGTCCTTGTAAGGTTCCCCATTCTATTTCTTCTGCTGAGTACTGGTTTCCCAGAGGGGATTACCCCATACTAGGGGTCCTTTTATAAGCATTTCTAATGGAGGGTCCTGCCTTGTGGCTCTTTTGGCTTCAATATTCGCTTGGCGGTTCCCTTCTAGTTCCCTTTCCTTTCCTTTCTGATGACCCCAGCAGTGTAAGACTGCCACCTCTTTAGGTTTCTGTATAGCCAATAATAATCTCCTAATGGCTTCCTGATGTTTGATAGGTGTTCCCTTGGAAATTAGGAATTCCCTTTCTCTCCATATTGCTGCGTGGGCATGGAGGACTGGGTAAGTATACTTAGAGTCTGTATATATATTTACCCTTTTTCCTTCTCCTAATTCTAGTGTATAATGGCCCCTGCTTTTGCTAGGATGTCTCTCCCTAACAAACGAGTGGGACTTTCAGGCATAATTAGAAAGGCATGTGAAAAGAGTAAAGTTCCCCAGGCACAGCTTAGTGGCTGGAAGAAGTATCTAGTAACTGCCTGTCTTAGGACCCCCTCGGATAGTGACAGATCTGGAGGACAGTTGTCCGGGACAGAAGAGTAACACTGAGAAGACTACACCAGTGTCCAGGAAACAGTTAACCTCCTGGCCCTCAATGGTCAAGCATACTCGGGGCTCTGTAAGGGTGATGGCATGGGCTGGTGCTTGCCCTGGGCACCCTGAGTCCTGCTGCTGGATCATCTGGTTAGTGGCTTCTGACTCAGAGGACCTTCGTCCCCTGGGGCAGTGGGCTTTCCAGTGATTCCCTTGACATAAGGGGCACGGAGGATGGGGCGGCTTATTTCTATTTGGACAATCTTTTATAAAGCATCCTTGTAGACCGCACTGGAAGCAAGCCCTATTAGGCTTTTAATTTGCCCAGCCTTTCCCCGCTCCAGAGCCTCCAAAGTCCGCTTGCCTGAGGGCCATGACTAAAGTGGTGGCCTTTTTTTTTGTTTTTAATCCCGTTTGTCCCATTCTGCCTGCTCCTCCTGATGTCTATTATAAAAAACCGAGGTTGCCAAGTTCAATAGGGTTTCTAAGTTTTGCTCCAGGCCTAAGGCGGACTTTTGAAGTTTGTTTCTAATGTCTGCAGCTGACTGAGTGATAAACTTATCCTTTAAGATTAGTTGGCCTTCAGTGGAGTCAGATGACAGAGAGGTATGCTTCCTCAATGCCTCCCTTCACCTCTCCAGAAAGGCAGTAGGATTTTCTTCCTTTCCCTGTGTTATAGTGGACATCATTGAATAATTTATAGGTTTCTTCCTGGTTTTCTTAGTCCTTCTAGCATGCAAGTTTGCAAATGTCTGCAGCAACAATCTCCATGTTCTGATTCTGCGTCCCAGTGAGGGTCAACACTGGGAACTGCCTGCTGGCCTGTGGGGAATTGCTCTCTTTCCTCTGTTGTCATCCTATCATTGACCTGACTGAGATACCAGAGATCACCAAACTCTCGGGCTACAGTTATGGTGACACTTCTCTCATTTGGGGTTAGTGTCGATCTAGCAGTAACATTATATCTCTCCCATGTCAGATCAAAGGATTGTCCTAACCCTTGTAAAACATCAGTATAGCCATCAGGGTTATCTGAGAATTTACCTAGGCCTATTTTAATTTGCTTCAAGTGTGAGAGGGAAAAAGGTACATACAGTCTGACTGGGTTGAATTCTCCAGAATACATCTTAGGGGCATTTTTGCCTTGGGGGAAATGTTTCCCATCTGAAAAAATAACATAGGGATGCCAACACCCCAGTCATTTTCTGATGAGCATTAGTCCTAGTGCGTCCTCTATGGTCCTAATGCTTATTCCTTTCCAGGGTGTGTAACCACCGATGGACCTCTGCTTATCGAATTAGTTATGCTCACCAATGTAGCAGTCCTGCACCTGTTTTCCCGCCTCTCTTGACCACAAAGAAAGGGGCCTGGGCTGCTGGATTCTAGTGATCCTTTACCAGCGTGCCCAACGTTGCCTTTGTGCTCAGGGGTGAGTTCCTTTCCAGGGTGCGTAACCACCTATGGACCTCTGCTTATCGAATTCGTTACGCTCACAGATGTAGCAGTCCTGCACGTGTTTTCCCACCTTTCTTGACCACAAAGAAAGGGGTCCGGGCTGCCAGATTCTAGTGGTCCTTTACCAGCATGCCCAACGTTGCCTTTGCACTCAGGGGTGAGTTCTAGAGCTGGGCTGGTTTCCTGAGTATTTCATAACAATCCAGCTGCCCCATCAAGATCCATTCCCATAAACATCAGTTCTTATGCAAATGCGTTTCAGAGAGGGTGTAGGTAACCTTTTGAGTGAGGATTGAGATAGAGTTTTTTGATTCTGTAAGTACTTTAAGGCTTGGCTGAGTGCAAACAGCTTGCATGTTTGAGCAGACCAATTATTAGGCAATTTTCCTAACTCTGCTTCTACAAGAGTTTCCCTATCAATTACTGAATACCCATTGTGTGTGTGTGTGTGTTTTTTTTTTTTTTTCCATCAATCACCTGGGAGGAGGCATCTATCATCCTGTCCTGAAGGGAGTTCCTCCTAGATCTGATCGGACCTTTGTTTGGTAATTAAGATTTAAATCCCTCGTTAGGAAACCTGCTGGGTTAAGGGAATTTTTCAGTGGATAATGTTAAATCACCTTTTTTCTAACAGAATAGCCCCATACCTTAAGATTTTTCAGTTAGTAAGCTACCTTTTTGCTTTTTTTTTACTTAGAATGGTTCTGAACTGGTGAGGTGTGCTCACAATGAGGTTTCCTCTAAAAGTTATTTTTCTACTTTCTTCTGTTAGCAAAGCAGTTGCTGCTACTGATTGAATGCATTTGGGCCATCCTCAGGTTACTGGGTTAAGGATTTTTGATAGGAAGGCTATGGGTTGTTAGTGGTCTCAGTGCTTTTGGGCTATGCCCTTGTTTGGTATTGGAGTGTATAGGGTCCTGGAGAAGATCTTCAATGATCAATTAGAGGTTTTAAATTTACCCTGGCTTTTAAAGGAATAGGGTACACTGTTTTTTCCTTTACTACTTCTCTCTCTCTCTTTCTCTCTTTGACTCCCTCTTTGTCTCTTCCTCTCTCTTTCCCTTCTCTTTGTTTTTTCTCTCTCTCTTTCTCCCCTCTCTTTCTTTCTCTGCGTCTTTCTCTCTTTTCTCTTTCTCTCTGCCTTTCTCTCTCTCTTTCCCCTCTTTTCTCTCTCCCTCTGCATTCTTTCTTTCTTTTCCCTTTTCTCTTTCTCTCTGACTCCCTCTTTGTCCCTTTGTCTCTTCCTTTCTCTCTCTGTAGATGGATTTTGGGAACACAGTGGAAGGAAATTCACTCGTTGCCCCCATTTGCCACTATAGGAATATGCGCCTCCCTTTAATTTACTCAATTCACTTTCATCCTGATCTATTATGTTGTCGTAGACCCAGTTCCAGTTGTTAAAGTACTGGGTCATCAGTTCTAAGGCCCTGGCCAAGGAGCTAAGGCTTGGAGATTGTATTGCAGAGGCAGGGTAAGCTGGGTAGAAATTTGGGGGGAGAGAATCTTACATAATGGGAGAGCAATCCTCCTAGCCATTTACAAACTTGGGGCCCTGGCAAGGGTGGTGGGGAATGGGTCCCAAATAACTGCCCGTGTCGAGAGCTGTATACCTAAATTGGGAGGGACACCAGGGGCAAGACTCCCTAGGTTCATAGCCTAGATGCCTAAGGACATAGCGTAGAGCTTCCCTAGATCCCTTTGGAGGTACAACTTGCTCTAATACTTGGGAGAGGAAGTGAAAGTCTGAAGCATTAGCATCTAGGAGGCAGGGATTGGAGGAAGTAGATTCAGAGGTAAGGAGAATTTTGGGGCTACACTTTCAAGAAAGTTGTGGTTGGGACCCAGGAGGTATAGGTCAGAAGGAGAGGTAGGGGCGCATGCTTGGGCGACTGTTGAGTAGAGACTTCTGGCTGTGCCATGATCTCCACTGGCCAATGCCGGAGTTTGGGACAACAGCTTTCTGCCTCTAGTCGGCCCTCAGCTTCCCCCAGGACATTGTGAAAGCCAAAGCTGGTTCCATGCAGACCAATGCTCCCAACCCAGAAGGATTGGAGGTTGTTAGAAAGCCTTTTCCCAGGAAGCCTAACATCTGAGTCTTAAGTAACATCTGAGTCTTAAGTCTGGCGGCCATGCTAATTGTTTTTAACCGGCCAACAGATGCCTGGTATTTCCTCTGATTCTAAGGAAGGATAGGACAGAATAATAAGCAAAAGTGATTCTATGTTACTCACCACTTTGGAGAATCGCCGTACAGGCCACCAGATGTTACCAGACCGTTCTTAGAGCTCCCAAGATGGTAGCGGGCCATTCCCAAGACGGCAGCAAGGCTTTTATTCTCTGACCTGGAATTCTTGGCCTCACAGATTCCAAGGAATGGAACCTTGGGCCATGCAGTGAGTGTTATAGCTCTATTAGAAGCCATGGGTCATGAAAGAGAACTGTGGAACCCAGCTACTAGTGTTTAGCTTGATTAGGACAAACCTGGGCATTTAGCCATGCAGGAACAATGGCAAGCTTCTAGCCCAATCAGGAGCGGCAATGGGCACCTTGCTGGATCAGAAGTGCAGCAGACACCCTGCTGGATCCAAAGGGGTAGGAGTCAATGGTGGGTCTGTGATGGCGGCATTCAGCAGTGGTGGACAGTGACCAAAAGCTCAGCTTGAGCTGGAACAAACACGGACCAGAAGAGTGTGCAGTTGCAAGATTTAATAGAGTTGAAAACAGAGCTCCCATACAATGGGAGGGGACCCTAAGGGGGTTGCCCATTCCTGGCTCAAATGCCTGGGGTTTATATCGCAATCATTGTCCCTCCCCCTGGTGCTCTCAGATGATAGATGATTTGACTATTTCTTTACCTCATGCTTTTAGCCTAATTGGTATTTTGGTGAGCCCTCTTTACTACCTGATTGGTTGGATGTGAGCTGAGTTACAAGCCCCGTGTTTAAAGGTGGGTGCAGTCACCTTCCCCAGCTAGGCAAAGGAATTCTTAGTTGGCCTAGGAAATCCAACTAGTCCTGTCTCTCAATAAGAGATGGACTGATAAACCCGAATGCTAATTTGTTAATGCAAAATGAGAAACATAATTGTCAAGGAGGTGAGATATTCCATTATCCATGATTTCTCTCCTTGGTAGAAAAGTCAACATAGAGAGTCAAAGTGCTCCCAGAAATAGCTTGGCCATCCTGGGGAGAGGTGGGGCATTGTGGTAGGGAAGAACCCAGGCTCTGGGGTAACACAGGACTTGGTATATGTCTTAATTCCCTTGCCTTAAGTTACATGACAAGGAGAAAGTTACTTAATCTTTCTAAGCCTTGATTTCATCACCCACAAAATGGGGCTAATAATAACCACGCCAAGAGTTGTTGTGAGGGTTAAAGGAATTAATGCGTGTGAAGGAGCTGGTAGAGTGTGCTTACAGTGATTAAGGTGCTCATCAGAAGGTAGTCGTGGTTATTGTCATACAACCTGGTGCCTTGGACTTTGATGACCTGGTACTCTGCTCTCCTCTAGGGGGTGGTAATAATAATGCTGACTAACAATGCACTTTCTGTTTGCTGAGCATGATTCTAAGCCCTTTTCATGTATTAACTGAGACACTGAGTCTAAGCCATATCCCCAGGGCCCACAGCTAATGAACAGTGGGGTTGAATTTAAAGCAGCGCGGCTGACTCCAGTGTTTGCCCTAAAAATCACACTCGATAGCACCTTCAGCTGTCCAGGTTTCCCACCAAGTGGACCAGAGCACCTGGATGTGGCCAGAGCTCTCAACTCTGGCTGGTGCCAGCAGAAACCTAGAAGGAGGGATGTGTTCACAGAATAATGGTGATCCTGTGTGGAGCATCTACAAGAGGGAGTGTGGCTTTGTTATGGTAACGTTCTGCCAAGCCATGGATGAGATTACAGCCTTCGTCAGCTATAGCCCTAGCTACATCTGGAGGGTGGCTCAGATCACCTTGGTCAGAACAGTTGTGATGCCATTGTTCATGGCACTGATGCTGATGGTTAGAGTTGTTCATTTTATGCCCATTTTCAGGTGGCAAACTGACCTAGTAGATTTTCGACACTGCTGTTTTGAAGGCTACGTACCAGCTCTGAAAGGGCTGCTTTTTGAACAGGGACTCTCTGTGCTTGTTGAGTGTCCTGGAGTGATCTGCTTAGGGTGTCTCAAACGCAGACCACCTTGAATGTACCCAAGGGACAGTTCCACATACATCCCAGGTTGTTTATGCCAAAGAATTTTAAAGTAAATTATGTCATAAGCAATATAATATTCCTCTTGGAAGAGGGACTTTTCCTGGAATATTTTTCTCAAATATTGTGACAGGCATATATACAGGCAGAGGCCCCGCAGTCTCTGCAGAAGGATGTGGATAAAAGAGATTCCTGCAGGAAAGCCCCGTGTACAGTCCGCCCTCTGTATCCACCATTCCACAGGCACAGATTCAACCAATCGTGGATCAAAAACGTGGTTGAGCCTATGAGGTTTGCATCTGTACAGTGCAGACTTTTTATTCTTGCCATTCCCTAAACAATACAATATAACAACTATTTATATAGCATTTACATCGTACTAGGTGTTGTAAGTGGTTTAGAGATGATTTAAAGGATGTGTGTAGGTTACATGCAAATACTGCACCATTTTGTGTAAGGGACCTAAGCATCTGTGGATTTTGGTGTTCATACGAGGTGCTGGAACGAATCCCCCACGGACAGGCACCAAGGGATAATTGTAATCTACTTTTACAGAATGGCCTGGAGCCTTTTTGCTGAACATGGGCTAGTTCCCATTACTGGGACAAGTTTAGCACTACCAGAGCTGGGGAATGGGAGCAGGAAGATTCTTCCTGCTCTCAGATCCTCCTCCCTGCCTTTCAGCCATTTGCAAAAGAGATGGATGAAGAAGACGTGGCTGGAGGAGACCTCTTCTGAGATTGCACCTGGCATAGAATTAAAGCAGCCAAGAGGAAAACTGAGCATGTCTTGCCCCCCTAGCCCTCTCTCTGACCACTTTTCCAACAATTTCCCACTCTTGACTTGACCATAGTATGTGCTGGCAACGCTTAACTGAAAGCTCCCTTTCTCAACAAGTTTCATTGACTCATTGCAATGAAGAGAGATTGCAGAGTGCCCTGGCCCCACTAGCATGGCCTGTGACACCCTTGCCTGTTGTGTTCCCTGTACTTGGCTTCTGTCCTTGTGTGGTTGTCTCTCCTGCTGTTGTCTGTCATTACTGTCTTCTAGCTCTTCATTCCCAGCCCTCTGGAAACTGAGGGCCAAACCCTCATCCAGGCCCTCCTGCAGATAGGACAAAGGAAGGACCCAGTGGTGATATTGAACCCTGTCATGCACCAGGACTGCTAAAAGCTCACTCACACATTATATCATTCTGCTCTCACTAGAAAACTCTGGAAGTATGTATGTCCTGTTCTCATTATAGATGAGAAATCTATAATGAGGCTCCAAGAGGTCAAAACAGCTGCCCAAGACAAACTGCTGCTCTTAGCAGAGCCCGGATTCAAATCCAGGTCTTCCAGCTCCAAATCTAGTTCTTCTACATGGTACTGCATTGTCTCTGTTTTTTAGCTACTGATACTAAACATTAGATGATCCTTAATGAGTGCTTTCTGGATGCCCTAGCTCCTTATTCCATTCACCTGGGGCAGTCTCTGTGGCTCTCAAACCCCTGTTAGCATCCTCTTCTCTTTGTGGCTCAAGGAGAAGAGACCCAGCAGGGAAAGCACAGAGGAAGCTTGCCGTTCACCCCACCCAGCAATGGGGGCCCTGGCTTGGCCATCAATGGGGAGGGTGTGACTGGAATCCTGGCAAACCTTGCTCCAAGCCAGCGTGGCTTCCCGTCTGCCTCCCACAGCTTTGCAGGGAATTCCAGGAACTCCAAGTAACAAATGATGGCAAATGAGGAGCTGAAGTAACATAGCAACTGAGAATGTTATTAGTCAGGTGATCTGCAGAAGCCGGCTGCCATTCCAGGGCAGATTATGTTTATCCGAGTAAATACCAAGTCCTCATGACGATGGTTTGTGCAGCAGAGAATGAAGAAGCTCTATTGTTCCTGCTCAAGAGGACTCAGAGCAGTGGAAACTGGGGAATTTTTACTCCTTTTTAAAAATTCAAGATGTTTTTGAGTGTGCTCTCTGTGTGTGTGTGTGTGTGTGTGTGTGTGTTTGAGTGTTTATTGAGACACGTTTAATGAGCAGTTCTGATTTTTTGGCCCACATCCTTTGTTATTTGGTGAAGAAGTAGGTGTAGCCAAATTAGCGCAGAAATGAGAGAAGGGCCCTGGGTTTTATTTCTGGTTCTACAATGAGCAAGCCGCGTAGCTTTGGACAAAGAATGTGTTTTCTCTGGGCTTTAGTGAGGTGATTGCAGGAAGACTCAGGGATGGTTAATGACTCGTTCACACTGCAGCCTTCACATCTCCTTTCTGAGGAGTAGCAATGCTCTCTTTGGCTCACTCCTGAGAAAACTGAAACAGGAGACAAGGATGTCATGCTTTCTTGATGCCTTTCTTTGCCTGGGCTCTGGGGGACTCGCAGCTAGGGGACACCCCTTACTTTCCTTGCCTGGCGATTGCCCTCCTGGGTAGCTGTGGGTAGCAGATGCTCCTCCTTACCCAAGGGTCTGTCTTAGTTTCCTAACTTCTGCAATAGGAACGGAAATGCACCATGTAGGGACACTTTAAAAATCTATTGTTTGACGTCATTTCTGACTGAGGAGAGGTCTGGGTCAAATTTGACTCTAATACTACCTTATCATTTTTGATGAGTCTATTCTTTCTTTTTTATGCCTTTCATTGCCCCCAAGCTGCTCTGCTCTCTTTATAGGGCACCTCATTAAGGCAGGGCAGAATCCCTTACTTTCGATCTATCTCTTTATGACTTAGACCAGAGGTTGGCAAACTGTAGTCCTCAGGCCAAATTCTGCCTGGTGCCTTTTCTGGTAAATAAAGTTTTATTGGAGCACGGCCATGCTCATTCATTTTCATAGTTGCCACAGAGGCAGTATGGCTTGCAAAGCCTAAAATACTTATTATTTGGCTCTTTACAGGAAAAGCTTGCCAACCCTGAGCTAGATCACTGCAGCATCTGCTCAAGCAATCTCTCTACCCTCCAGTACCTCTTTTGCACCATTAGCAATGTGATGGCTCAAAAAACACAAAACAGTTATGTCACTCGAGAGCTTTAAAAACCTACAAAGGCCCGCACCTCCATTCTCATTAGATCCCATGCTCATCTCTCTTGGGTGGCTTTCAAGACCTTTCCCAGAAAGAACAAACCCTCCCTTCCAGCCTCCTTCTTTCTCAGTTGTTTCAACTTGTCTTTGCTGTCCTGAGGATCCTTGATCTGTCCCCAAATAGTTCAAGCATATCTAGGCCCCAGGACCTGCTTTATTCAACAGATTTGCTCTGCCTGGTCCACCTTCTCCTTTCTTGCCTGGCAACATTATACTCTTTCTTTTCTTTTCTTTTCTTTTCTTTTCTTTTCTTTTCTTTTCTTTTCTTTTCTTTTCTTTTCTTTTCTTTCTTTCTCTTTCTTTCTTTCTTTCTTTCTTTCTTTCTTTCTCTTTCTTTCTTTCTTTCTCTCTCTCTTTCTTTCTTTCTTTTTCCTTCCTTCCTTCCTCCCTTCCTTCCTTTCTCTTTTCCTTTCCTTTCTTTCTATTTCTTTCTTTTCTTTCTTTC
This sequence comes from Theropithecus gelada, assembly GCF_003255815.1. Lineage (NCBI taxonomy): Eukaryota > Metazoa > Chordata > Mammalia > Primates > Cercopithecidae > Theropithecus > Theropithecus gelada. The sequence goes on from NC_037670.1 coordinate 156,247,850, forward strand.
TCTTTCTTTCTTTCCTTCTTTCTTTCTTTTCCTTCCTTCCTTCCTTCCTTTCTTGCCTTTTTCTCTTCCTCCCTCCCTCCCTTTCCTCCCTCCCTCCCTTTCCTTCCTTCCTTCCTTCCTTCCTTCCTTCCTTCCTTCCTCCCTTCCTTTCTTGCCTTTTTCTCTTCCTCCCTCCCTCCCTTTCCTTCCTTCCTTCCTTCCTTCCTTCCTTCCTTCCTTCCTTCCTTCCTTCCTTCCTTCCTTCATTCCTTCCTTCCTTCCTTCCTTCCTTTCTCTCTCTCTCTCTCTTTCTCTTTCAGTCTCACTCTGTCACCCAGGCTGGAGTGCAGTGGTACGATCTCAGCTCACCGCAACCTTCACCTCCTGGTTTCAAGAGATTCTCCTGCCTCAGCCTCCTGAGTAGCTGAGACTACAGGCACGCACCACCATGCTGGGCTATTTTTTTTTTTTTTTTTTTTTTGTATTTTTAGTAGAGACAGGGTTTCGACACATTGGCCAAGCTGGTCTCGAACTCCTGACCTTGTGATCCGCCTGCCTTGGTCCCCCAAAGTGCTGGGATTACAGGCATAAGCCATTGCACCCAGCCCATAGTTACACTTTCAAAACCCATGGTTGAAATGTGACCTCCTTAAAATACCTCTGAGTTATTTTCTACTCTAATATCCAGATGAACCGACCAAGACAGAGGCAAACAGGTGAGAAGCAAGTGAAAATTCCAGGCACTTGGGTACATAAAGTCCTCCGGGAGAGAAGAAGGAAGAGGTGGCCAAGTTTGAAAAGGGTGGTTGTGGCCTAGCAATGGAAGTGTCCTTGGAGGGTAAATAAGGAAGAGCATTGAGGCCGTCGATGGGACCTCACTCATCAGTCCTCTGGCTTCCTGAGAGCGAGTCTATGTCCACGCCTGTCCTGCCTCCTTCCTGAGTTTAGAGGACTAAGCCCTTCTTCCATACCAAGGCTAGGTCCATACCTGTACGCCCTTAACCATTCCTTGCATGTGTGGTCTTAGTGTGTGCCCAGCACCGAGGAAATGCTTGCTCTATGCTCCGTGTAGCAGCAGTGACAAGAATCAACACCTGACAATACCTTTCTTATTCCAATGCTCAGCTGGTGTCTAGAGAAATCTCTTTCCTGATAAGTCTGGCAAATCTGGCTTACTCTACAGATTTCATTGTGTTCCTGTAAAGCCCCAGCCCTCCCGGAAGCACCTTCTTTGGCGCTCCTGGGCTTGGATTCTGCTGGGAGGCCGGGGGCAGGTGTCCATGGCAGGCTGTAGGACTCCTCTCACTCTGTATCCCAGACCTCGCCCTGGAGCTTCTGCTGCCCTCTCCTGCTCCAGCAGGCAAGGCCAGGAAGCCAGAAGTGCCTGCTGTCAATATCACATGTGGAGCTGTTTGTGGCCGGCCAGGACTCTCAGAGCCCAGCCTCCCAGGTCAGGCGTGGGCTCCTCCCACTCCTCATCACTTTCTAGCTGGAAATTTTGTCTCAGCCTCCCCTCGTCTGGGGGCTGGGTGTGGGCCAGGAACTCCCTCTTTCATGGACAGGTTTTAAAGCTGAGATTTGACCGGAAAGGGCTGAGATCAGGAATCTCCTGCCGCCTCAGGCAGGGCTAAGGCAGGAAGATCTCATTAACACCTTTCCACAAAGGGGAAAAATAATATTTCAGCTTGTTCCCTTTGTGTCTTCAAGCGGTGATAAGGTGCCACCAAAGTGCCAGTCTGAGCTGCGTTCAAATGAAGGATGATTCTGATAAGATGGAGAGGAGAGATGTTCGGGGAGGGGGCTGTTCAAGGAGGGGGGTGTGCGCTGGCTTAAGGTTATTAAACAGGAAATGCCTGGCCGTGGCGGATCAAGGGGAAATTACACATTCTGTCACATTTGCTTATTGAATCCCAGTTCTATTAAAGCTTGGAAGGGGGAAAAATGACGCCATCCCCATCAACCTCCTTGTAGCTCTTATTAGATTTCACAACCTTTCAATATTAAAATGCTAGTGCCGGTGGCAAAATTCCTTGTCAGTTTTTAATATCAGTAAGGGATTGTGGTATTAGGTTTAAGGGGGATGGAGGTGGGATTGGGGAGGGTAGGCAGACAGTCGGCAGGATCCCCGACACCCGAGGCCTCAGCTGGCTTTGCTTCTCAGGGCCCGTTGCAGGCCTGGGTCCTCCTACTTAGTGCATAAAACTGCTGCGAAGTGGGTGCCAATCTCAGGGGGTCCGCACTCCCCTCCCACCTTCACAGTGCGTGTCACTGTACCCCATACTCAGGTTTAGCCTGCACCTAAACACTGTCATCAGGTTCTATATAAGTTTCCCAGGGCCACTATAGCAAAGTTCCACAAACTGGGTGGCTGATAGCAACAGACATTTATTCTCTTGCAGTGCTGGAGGCCAGAAGTCTGGAATCAAGGTGCTCCCTCTGAAACCAGTAGGGGAGGATCCTTTCTTGCCTCCTCCAGCTTCTGGGGTTTACTGGCAATCCTCTGTGTTTCTTGGCTTGTAGACATCACCCCAATCCCCAGGGAGGCAGATATTGCATCTCTCCCTTTCTCATCCAATGCCGTTTTCTGTGTGTCTCTTCTTTTCTTATAAGGACACCAGTTGTGTTGGATTAAGAGTCTACCCTACTCCAGTATGACCTCATCTTAACCTATTACATCTACAAAGGCCCTATTTTCTTTTCTTTATTTATTTATTTGTTTTTTGAGACGGAGTCTCACTCTGTTGCCCAGGCTGGAGTGCAGTGGTGTGATCTTGGTTCACTGCAACCTCCGCCTCCTGGGTTCAAGCAATTGTAATGTCTCAGCCTCCCGAGTAGCTGGTACTACAGGTGTGTGCCACCACGCCTAGCTAAGTTTTGCATTTTTAGTAGAGATGAGATTTCACCATATTGGTCAGGCTGGTCTTGAACTTCTGACCTCAGGTGATCTACCCACCTTGGTCTGCCAAAGTGCTGGGATTTCAGGTGTAAGCCACCGCACCCACCCCCTATTTTCAAATAAGGTCACATTCCGAGGTCCTGGGGTTGAAGACATCAACACCTGCATCTTTTTAGGGGACACAATTCAATTCATAACAGATGTCTTAGTTTAAATCCTTCCCCCCTCAAACCAACCCTGAGACAAGGATTTTGGTGCAAGGAGTTTGGGCGGTGATTCCAGGATGCATGCAGAGGAAGTGGAGAAGTGAGACCAGCAAGGGAGAAGGGACAATGAAGAGTAGAGTCAGTCCCTCCCCTGGGGCTCTGTTCATCTGGAACCGTCTGAGGGGCTATGGGAGCAACACTAGGAATTGCATTCCCGGGGGCAAGGTGGTGGGCGTTTACACCTCAGTTGAGGCTTGCCCAGAGCATGAACTCTTGACACTCCATCTTTCCCAAAAGGAGCCCAGCGAGCTTCTGCAGCCAGTGAATGATCTCAGCAGAGCGAAGTAGGAGACCACTGACTATACACAAATTGTCTTTAGGGGCCCCAGCGTAGGACAAAGGGCTGTGGACAGGGAAGGCATTGGCAGCTTCTGCTACACTCGGAGATCAAAAGAGCCTGGGCCAGAAGTTTCTAGATGTAAGCACGCCAGCCTTCTGTCCTGCTGGCAGGAGTGGGCCCTTCTCCGGGTCACTGTGACCAGGCCCCTGATCCACAATTTATCATGCTTGCCCCTCCGTGGCTGAGTTGCTTCCTGGTCTCCTGTCAGATAATCTGGTTCTTTCAGGCTGGGGGTCCTGTCTCGACTCCCACTTTCTCTTTCCTGGGCACAGCAGTCCTGTTTCCAACCCGTGACCTTAGAGTGTTGGGCAAAACTACTATGCAACCTTGGTCCAGCCCAGTTGCGGCGGGGTGGGGGAGGGGGGTGCATCTTGACCCGGAACAGAATGGGCTCTCGGCAGCTTGCCATCACACAGCTTATCTCCTGCCCCTTTCCGCCTTGCAGTGACCCCCATCTTTTCTCCTCACCCACTTGGTGAGCTCAGCCATTTAGGGATTTGGGAGAGTAGGATGCTAAAATCACAGGGGAGTCTTTAAGCTGCATATTTTTAGAAATCAGCCCAGAAGAGGGGAGAGACCTTTCTGGGCAGATGGCTTCCCAGCTGGCAGACAAGGACACCAGGAGGCAGGGCCTGACCTGGACCCCTGACTACTTACTGTTCCCTAAAGCGGAGCTGCTCCAGGCCCCTCCCCACTGCCCTGCTGCCCACAGACCTGAGGATGTTTGAGAGCCTCAGGCAATGTGCACCCCATCCCAAATGATTCTCAAGACCTTAACTGTCCTACCCTCTGGAGCTGAGCTTCTTCTCAGAGTCACATTTCTCTGCTAGTTTCTGTCCTAGTCCATTCATACGCAGAATACCCCACAGCCATCATCAAGTCCATGTGCAAAGCATGAACAAAGCCACAAGGTCTTCATAAACAGTGGGGCACTGGCATGGGTCATGTGGGTCCCACCTTCCGCCGTCTTTGAGGTTCTTCAGGGGGAAGATGGAGGCAAAGGGATCCAAGACGAGCCCAACAAGAAGGCGGAGGAGCAAGGTCAGCCATGGGAAGCACCAAGGGCTAGAGTCTAGAGCCCTAGGTTCTAGTCCTGCCTCTGCAGTGTTGTTTCATTTCATTTTATAATTTTAATTTATTAGCCTCCTTGTTGTGCCTCAGTTTTCTCTTTGGCCAGACCAAGGTCCACCATGTCCCAGGTTTGCTGTGACAATAAAACAAGATAACGCCCCTCCTCAGGAAAGTGGCCCTTCTTGGCATACTCATGTGAAACAAAGTTATTGTGAAGTTGATAATGGGATGGGAAATGGACCTTTTGGAAGAAAGCTGTGGTAGGTGAGTGATCTGGGGGCCTGGCATGGCTGTATCAAGTCTCTGAGAATCTAGGAGGTTTTGTGGTCCAGGTGAGGTGGGGCTCAAAGTTGGGGAAGGGAGAGGCTCTGCCTCCTGGTGGCAGGTGGCCTGTCTGTTCACCTTGCTGATTGCCTGCCTTTCCTGAACTCTGCTCTTCCTGCCACCTCTGCCACTGGAGAGAGCTCCAGGCGCCTCCCTCTCCCCTCCCAGGGAAATAGGCACACGGCATATCAATCATCCCTTTCTTCCCATCTCAGGTGAAGACACAGCCTCCCACATTCAGAACAATCTCTGTGTGTTCAACATTAATGAAGTTTAGGCTGGAGCAGAAGCCAACTGTGGAAGGATCCTCTGGGAACACAGCATTGTGAGATGGGGTAGGGACGCAGGGATGGCCCATAGTGCTGGTTTTTTTTATTTCCTTTCTGAGAAATGGGGAGATGCCTGTGGTGGCAGGTCTGCTTTGACCTCAGCATCTCATGCAGGCCTTCTATTTCTCAGTGCCAGTGGAGACTCATCCATCTAAATTCACTCAAATTGATGGAACCGATTTACACCGGGTCTCTTTTTGATACATAATTTTAGCTTTAGTGTCAACTTGAAAAACTGTGCTTTGGAGACAGATGTGAGACATCACCCTTCTTAGTTTCTTGCTGGACAAATTGCTCACAGCTGAGTGGGACTAAGTGCAGGGGTGAGTGAAGCTCGCTCGCTTGGGGCCATCTTGAGGAGCCCCTGCGTGGAACTTGAACTACAGCCTTCTCCTCATGGGACTGTCTGACCTGCCAGGGGCATGTACGAGTCAGCTGTGACTTGTATGATGACTATTTGCCTGCATGTCTGACTCCCAACTGGTGGTGAGCTCCTTCGCGGTTGGGTCTCAGCCTTCTTTGTGTCCCGGGAACCCTGCACATGTCCAGCCTGTAGTCAGCTCTACACATATGTTAAGTGAGTCAAACCCTGCCTGTCGGCCCTGGAAACTGGAGGCCCCATGGAGAACCTGGGGGGAAGCCAGGTTGACAGCTGAGCAGCTCTCCCAGGAGCAGCCTTATAAATCTGTTCTTATTAGCAGGAGGCCGGGGGGGAGGGGAGGAGAGCGAGTGCGTGTGTGCGTGTTGAGGGCTGGGGAGAGTGCTGCCATTAACCTGTCAGGAACCCCCTTCAATCTGTGACGCTTTACTTCTGTGTCTGGGAAAGCTGTGTTTGCTGGTGATAGCTTTTCAGGATCCTGGAAAAATCCTGATTCTGAACCCCAATGCCCTGCAAAGCTGCACAGCACCCAGTCCAGAAAGTCATGCTTCTCCATCTCAGTCACATTTTCAGGTGCTCTAATTGGCTTATGCTTTTTTGCATAAGGGTTGAAGAAAGAGCTGAAAAGTTCTGTTCAGCTTTGGTGGCGGGTTCTCTTTGTTCTGAGTGCTCTATTGCGGTCACATCTGGTAGCCTCAGCTGCAATTGACTTTTGGCTCTTGGTCTTTAGGCCAAAGGACTTTCCTGCCACACAAATGAGAAGTTTTAAAAAGAGCTTTTCCATCCCACCCATAAGTTACAACCATTGTCACTAACCCAGCATTCAGAACTTCGCAGGAGTGAGGCCTCCAACAGCAGGGCTTCTCCTCGGAGCCAGCTCCACGTGCGGATGCCTCCCTTTCTATGTGTGCAGCCAGCTCTCAGGCATGTCTCTTCCCGGCATGAGACAGTCACAGTCACAGGCAGGTTAGCATCTGCTGTCCCTCTCCAGAGGCTCGGAGCCCACACCAATGCCCATTTACAGCACCTACACCAGCTGTCAAGGTGCAACATGCTTGCTCCCTCTCTGTTTCCCACTTTTCTATTTAAATTTGTATAGCATTAGGATAATGAAACATATTCTGTTTGTTAAGGCCACAGAAACCTGGTATTGGCATAGAGACCCTAAGGGGGCACAATAATGAACAAGATTAAGATAAATACAAATGAAAGGACAGGGAGTCTCAGGTGGGTGCATACGTAAGGCTCTGCTTGAGCCTGAGCTTTTAGACTGGCACAATTAGCATCATTACTGTTACAGTCTCAGCCTTAATATGGAATGAACCTTCATTGATGATTTTTGTTAACTGAAAAGGCAGGTCTCAGCTGTTTTCCATGGGATCCAGATCTACACGAGTTTTCTCATAGGCTGAAGCTGCAGCTGCCAGACAGGTGAGGTCAATGGGGATACAGGTGTTTGAACCCCACTGGGGCCCCATCAATGGGATCCAGGGCTATGGAAGGACTGGGCTTCTTGCTAAGTGCCCTTGACTTTGCCTAATCTCTGCCCAGGCTTCACTTGTGGTCCTGTCAGGCCCTCTGAGCAACAGAATGAGCTATTCACGAAACACTTTGTAAATATTTTTATTTTGAAAACAGCTTTGATTGCCATCACTTTGAGAGGAGTGTTTTTAATACCAGGAATATATACGCAGGTTTCTCCGACAGCGACCTAAAAGACACCCAGAGTTAGGGGAAGGGTCCCCACGAAAGGCCTGAGCTCGTACCTTGCTCCACTGCCGTGCTGCCATCACAGTCAGGAAAGAACCAGTTCTGAATCCAGTCCCACCCCCCTTATTATTGGCATAAAATAGAAATGTAGCATTTGGCCAAACCTTTTAAGTTTTCCTTCAGAAACATAACCCTTTGTCAATATAACTACGGTTCTTAATTATGAGATAAAACAAGGGAAATGATATGGAACAATATTAAAAGAAATAAAAATGTCTGTCTTCAAATTAAGTACCTTTTTATCTCATTCCCCTGGGTCATTAATTACCACTGTGGCCTCATGTTGGTCTCCCTACTCAACTCAAGGAGAACACTTAACTTTCTTTTGGTGGTTCAAGTGTCAAAAATGTCCTTAGGCTGGTGTACGGTTTTTCGGAAAATCACTTCTAACTCCTCTCCTGCTGATCCTTCTAATAACCCTGCTTATGATTTATCGGAGGCAAAGTGTTAAGTGTTTCATCATTTCTCTAATTAGTTCTAGAGGATAACAGCTCCTTCACAAAAACAAACCATTTTTCAAAAATTTCTCCAAGTTTTGCTTCTAGAATACCTTTCCCATCCCTCTTTCTCTCTAGCTAACCATCTGATTGAGAGTGGTTCTAGAATATAACACAATAATAACAGCTGCAAATGCTTTTTGAGCACTTCCTTACTGCCAGCCAGTGAGGATGCTGTGACTTAGAAACAGCACAAGATCACATGGCTGAGGAGTGGCTGTAGAGCCTGTGCCCCACCCTGCCTCCTGAAGGTCAAGTGAGGTGGGAGGTGCTTGGAGTTGAACCTGGGTTCTCCCTACTTGCAACCAGGTGCTATTGTCCCTGGACTCTATTCCCGCCTTCCTTTGGTTGCTCCCACTCTGATTACAAACAGAGAGAAAAATCCCTTAAGGAGTGAGTCTTTGAGCCTATAACAAACCTTTCTGTATCCAACCTTCTTCTCTATCTCTACTAACATATCTTTTACATTAATGAAAATTACAGAGCATCATGGTTCTCTGCTAATTGTAAAAAGGTTTTTAATTTTAAAAAGGTTTGTTGCAGAGATTCATGAAAGGAACCAAGTGTTTTTCTTCAGGATGTTTTATATATGAGTATAATACAGAAGAGTTGGAAAATAGTTATTCCATGCATATTAATTAAGATATCCTTCCTCTGCCCCTGCAACAGCAGAAATCAATTCTGGATGGCTCAAATAAAAGGGACATTTTTAAAGGAACACTGGTGAATTTCATGGGCTCAAAGAAGCACGTGAAACCACTGAGACTCAGAGAGGGGAAAAACTGGGGCATGCCCGGAGACCCCACAATAGGAGAACCTAGACCTTATCACCTTGTCCTGCCATGGTGCAACCCCATTCTCACATTTCTTGAGATCTCACCATCCCACAAGATAAATCTTCTGTTGGAAGAAAATGTGATTAAACCAGATTTACTTAGGGGTGTACAAATGGATCAGTCAGCCATGGTGAAGGCTGGGGGGTCAATGGCCACATTTCAGGACTTCTCCCAGAGAAGGGGCCATTGTGGTGAGTGGGCTTTGTATTGTGGTTTCTTTACATGGCCTTGGAGCCCTAGAGATATCTTTTATGTTCCCTTTCTTCCTTATTCTATCCCCCATCATGGGGCGAGACTGACAGTCCAAAAATGCAAATATGGGGAACAAGCAGTATTGGCCACTGACGATTTGTCCCCAATATCTCTTCGGGTAGCTTGGTAACAAGCTAGCAGGGCTCAGGGCTCCCCTGCCCCCTCCAGCAGGAGGTGCTGCACACCCTCAACTTCTCAGCCTCCTACATCCAGAAGCAGGGCTGCTAGCCTTCCCTGTGACTCCTGTAAATAGCTGGTGCCCAAGCTCAGGACATTTTGCAGCCAATCTCAGACAGTTTTTGCCTCACTTCCATGGCCCCTCTCATGCTTGTCCCTTAAAAGGAGAGGTGTAGGGAGTGGGGTCCCTCTGCTGACACACCCTCCCTCCATCTCACCCCCTGTGATCCTGCAACCCAATCCCAGCATGGCTTTGTGCAGGATGCTAGAGAACCAAGGCAAATTCAGCCCCTTCTGCCCATGAGTGCCAGCCTGCACCAAGCAGCATTTGCTGGTGGCCACCCCAGTGCTTTTGCTCAACAGTTAGCCTAAAGCAGTATGACAAACTTACTTCAGACCTGAAGTTGGGGAGGTTATTAAGGGAAAGAGATATAAATTATTCTAGGTGATAGCAACTCCCAGCACCAGATGGAGTCTAAGCCCTCAATCAAAGAAGGCCTTAGGAGATGATGCAAAGAACTAGTTGCAGGTTCCAGGAACCAATCTGGGGCTTCTGTAGCTGGGGGGACATGGGGACTGCCGTTCTTGTCCCAGCTCTGTCTGTCACATATTACTTGATCTTGGGCAAGTCATGTGACCTTTTGTTTCTTAATTTGTTCGTTATGATACAGAAATGTCATAATGTCCATCCCATCTGGGAGAGTTGATGTGAGACTGAAATCAAAAGTTAAAAGCACTGTACATTTTGAACTATTGTTGATCTGGGGAAACTGAGCCACAGAGCCATTCCCCAGACCAGATGCAGAGGAATGGGCACAGCCTTTGGGATGTGCCAGAGTGGATGGGGTAATTAGCTGCCCTGGAGTCCTCTCACTGCACTTTGTAGTTAAAGGTGACTGTGACTTTTGCTAACTTTTCTCAGGATCACAGATTTCTCTGAGCAGAGCTTTAGCCATAATAACTTAGCAGGCTCCACTGGATCGATAACTCTGAAATCTAAGGGCCATTCAGTTGCTAAAGGCTTTTTATTTAGCCTTTGTGTTTGGTATTAATGTTATCCCCATGGCATCTAAATGGCAGAGCTATTTATGGATTGGAAGTCATTCTGACAGTGTGGCTCCTGGCCATCCATCATGGGTAGGAGAGAAAAATCCAGGTGTGCAAAACTCCTAGGGTAGGCAGGACAGATGGGGATATTTAATGCTTGCTGATGCCATGAATTCTACTTAATTTCTTTGCAAGCAACGGTAGCAAAGGGCAATAGAAAAAGAGCATCTTTCTTTGAAAAGGTAAGAGATCAAGTCCTAAACTTTGCATTGGAGGCATGACTTCTCTGGGGTTGAAGTCACTGTAGAGACAACATTGTGATATGTGTTGGTACTTCTCAACCTTTTTTGAATATGAAGATTCTTTTAATTGGAAGAAAGGAATCTCAACATGGGAGTAACTGCACCTGAATGTTGACTGATTGAGAAGATACATAATTACTGTAGGGTACACTGTATTCAGTAACAATTTTCAATGAGTTTATATTTAATTCATGAAAATGACACACTTGAAAAATAGTGCATATATGATTGAGACACTTTTTTTTTTCAGTTTAAAGACTGAACATAGATCTTGCTGCTAATGGTAACAGTGTACCTAATACTTGTTGAGAGTTTATCATGTTCCAGGTACGGTTCTAAGCAACTTTTTTGAGACAAAGTCTTGCTCTGTTGCCCAGGTTGGAGTGCAGTGGCATGGTCACGGCTCCCTGCAGCCTTGACCTCCCAGGCTCAAGTAATCCTTCTATCTCAACTTCCTGAGTAGCTGAGACTAGAGGCACATGCCACCACACCTGGCTAACTTTTTAATTTTTTTGTAGAGATAAGGTCTCCCTGTGCTGCCCAGGCTGGTCTCAAATCCTGGGCTCATGTGATTCTCTCATCTTGGCCTCCCAAACTGTTAGGGTTACAGCTATGAACCACTGTGCCCGCCCTGTTTTAAGGCATTATCTCATTTAATTTTCATGACAACTCTGTGAGATTGGTAACAATCACTATTCCCATTTTACAGATGTGGAAATTGAGGATCATAGATGTTAAGTAACTTGCCCTGGGTCACTCACCTGGCAAGTGATGGAAAAAATGTTCATCCCTGAATCATCGGTTATTGTCATCAACATCATCAGCCACAGTCTGCAAGACTCACCCAGTGCAGACTTTGCATGTTGCTGACATGCAGGCAGGTGTGATGGGGGAGACACTCCAGCACTCTGTTCAGCATCTTTTGAAGTCGGCCTCCCGGCTGTGAGCATGTGCCAACCTCTCTTGACTGCACATCCTGCTTTATTCTCTTCTCCTTTATCTCTTCCATTTGGCCTTTACAAGTGTGGGTTCAAGAGGAACTTTTAGAGAGGGGGCAGGGCACAGAGAGTTGAGAGACTGCCAGAGATGTGAATAAAATGTTGTCTCTGAATCCTATTTTCCACCGTTTATCTCCTTCAAGGCTCCTGACTGAGGAAGGATATTCACAGGAAACAAGAGTCAAATGGGAAAACCTATGACTTCATTAGTAGCTAGGAAAACTGACACTCCAAAGGCCAGCCTTCTCTGCAAAAATCTGGTTTGGAGATCATGAGGCCCAAGTTTAGCTTCCTATTTCCTATTCTTTACATCTAGAATGTAAATATTCTGTAGAAATTTCTTTCCTTTTTTTATTTTGTTGAGACAGAGTCTTGCTCTGTTGCCCAGGCTGGAGTGCAGTGGTGCAATCTTGGCTCACTACAACCTCCGTCTCCTGGGTTCAAGTGATTCTCCTACTTCAGCCTCTCAAGTACCCGGGATTACAGGCACATACCACCATACTTGGCTAATTTTGGTATTTTTAGTAGAGGCAGGGTTTTGCCATGTTGGTTCAGGCTGGTCTCAAACTCCTGACCTTGGGCAATCTGCCTGCCTCGGCTTCCCAAGGTGTTGGGATTACAAGCATGAGCCACCGCACCTGGCCTTCTGTAGAAATTTCTGAGTCCACTTTTTAAAACTAGTCTCATGAAGAAAGAACAACTAGCCTGTCTTTCTATGTGGACATCCAATATACTTGTCCCTATCTTTTTTTCTGGCAATGGCACTGCCATTTCTTTTGGGAGACTGCCTCTCTTCCATTCCTTGTCATTCTTGTAGAGGCCACCAGTTACAGTATCTGCATTCCTGCCTTGTCATGGCCACATTGATCCAGGAACATGGATGTGACTCAAGCAAGGCTGATCCATGGACCTGGGAAAGAGGAGGTCTTCCTCCTTCTTGGGTGTTACCAACTGAAGTGCTATAAATGTAGAGTCACCTGAGGCCTCTGTCCATGCCATGGAGGAGGACTGTACATGGTAAGAAGGAAGTTGAAGCTAACACCCAGAGAAAAGCAAGGTTGAGAGATGGAAGAGTTGCAAAAGGAGTTTGAGAGATGGAGCAATAGATTAGTAGATAGATAGGTAGATACCTGATGACATTCTTGGTCTAGATAGGCTTGCATTAGGTTCCACTCTTGGGATTTGTGGCTACAATAATTCACCTTTCTTCTTATCTTAAATTGCTTTGTTGTAGACTTGTAGTCAAAAAAGTCTTGACTAATCCACTCACCCATTCGGCATAGAAAAGTACTTTTGATGTGCGTCACTTTACAACGCAGCCATCCTGCCTGCTGGCACCATGTGGCTTGATGAATATGAGGCTTTGACCAATTTTGGAGGAGCTACTGTGGGGTGGAGATGTGCTTCAAAGTGTGGGCAGAAGGGTTCACTCTCCTCTAACTGAGGAAGCATGTTTTCTCCCAAGAGTAAGGTAGGTGAACCCCTCTTTTAGACTCTTGGGAATCAATGAATGCAATGAAAAAGGGATTTGCTGCTCTTTCTCGTGAGCTCCCTGCTACTGAGATGTTCTAGAAGGGTGAGGCTTAAAGATCCAGGCCCAATCTGGTGGGTCATGTAAGTGTTATTCTGAGTATATTTTTGAAACTTGTGAAATCTGGTCACCACTTCTGAGAGGTGGTAGAGAGTTCCATTTTTTTCTCAGCAGACAAATATCAATAAGGAGGGGAGAGTTAGAGGGGCTTTACCTATGAGTAAGAGGGAATCCTGAGGAAATGCAATTCTGCTCCTTTTGGACTGGTTTAGGAAGAAGTTGGTGGGAGTGAAATGCTGCTTTTTGGGTGTATCACTCTGATCTCATCATAAAATGTTATGGCTTTATTGCTTTACCATTTTAACAAAAACTCAGCTTAAGGATGTATAATTTTGGACAAACATGTAACCTGGGTGGCCACTAGAGACAAATATTGCAGACTCTAATGCCTGAATATAGACCACTGCACATATTGGAAAGGTATAAAATGACAAAGTAGATCCTTTTAGACCCATGCAGCATCTTTTATTTTTATTTTTCTTAGCATTTTCCATTCTCCTTCTCTTTCTTCTTTGATCAAACACTCCTATAACCGAAGACTGTGACCTTCACTCTTATATTCACGTTAGTATCTTCGGGGAGTCGTGGAGTATCTCCTAGATAGTAATCACTGGGCTGGTTTTCCAGAGACAAATGTGAGTGCTGGCTGGGACTTAGGAAATCCAAGTGACCCTCTGGAAGGCATTTAAAATTCTCTCAAAGCCTCAATTTTTCCAAGTGGAGAGTGAGAAAGTAAGATTCAATAACCATTAGCTTTCCTCTGGCTGTTCCCTGCAGAAGCTGGGCACTATAGTGGTTGCTTCTCTAGCTGGAGTCTTTGGTCTCAAGCAGAACTTGTCTTGTGCTTCTTGAACTGTTGGACAGTTCCAACCTTCCAGCCCCTGCCTCTACACCCTGTCCCCCAGCCCCCAACCCCTTCCCCAATTGCCAACTGCTTAGATGACCGAGAACCTGCTTATTTTTGAAACAAGAGAATGAAAAGAAGGGTTTCTTTGCAAACCTTTTTCACTGTCAGGGCAAACACTGGGCTGGAGGCATTGTGGGCTCGGGAGTGTCCAATAGCCTCCATATCACACTGTTCTCTGTGGCCCACTTTGCCCACCTTGCCTTTATGTCGCCCAGGGTCCTTATAGACTGCCTTTGAAGAGTTGCTAATGATGGTCCACATTCTGAAGTTCACGTTATTGGAGACAGCCTGGAACAGGGCCCTCGGGCTTTGATGGCCGTGGCTCTGAAATTGTCGTATAGTTTAGTTGTTCAGAAGTTCAGGCAGGGAGCTCAGGCGTTCCATTCCTTTGGCCCTATATCTCTTCCTATGATTAGGAGGCAAGCAATATTTCCCAGGAAGGACCTTGACCTTCTGCAGAACTCACAGAGGAATAATGGGGAGTTTTGGCCAAGGTGATAATGAATTAATTCAGAGGGTCTACTTTGGTGGTGACTTTCTATGGCTATTTGGTGACTGTCTGTGGCTGTGTGGTGGAAAGAACACATTGGGTTCACATGGGTGTCGAGGTAGTTCTAGTAGTAGATCCCTCACTCCCTCCTGAGTGACCTTGGGCTGACCATTCACTTAACCTCTGTGACTGTCAGCTTTCTCACTTGTAAATTGGGACAAGAATTCCCATTTCATGGGGGATTGTTGTGACAATTAAGTGAGATAATGGGTGTCATGCCATGTTGCCAGCACTCTTAGCTTTCCTACAGATACCGTGAGGATTAAATGAGCCAGCTGACAGGAAGGCCATTTGCTAATTGGGAAGGCTAGGGCAGAATGGGACTGTCTGAGCCAGGCCAGTGGATGTGATTGAGCAGAACTGATGACCTTGGCCACTTAAGATAGGAACCCGCTGCCCCATGAGCCCCCTCAAGCTCTGGAGGTGAGGTGTGGAACTTGCTCAAGTTCAGTTGCTTGGATTTTGGCAGAGATACGCAGACCCAGGGGGTGAAGTGCTCTTCTTGTCATTGCCTCCATCTCTCCCCGTGTCCCAGGCAGGGAATAGCTGCAGCCTCAGTACCTCCTTGCTCATTGCTCAAAGTCAAGCAGTGTTTTATGACTAAGGCGGATGAGCATGTCTAAATATTTAACTGGCAGATCAATCTGTGGCGACAAGGAGCAGCATTAAAAAAATAAAAGACGAGACATTCCAGTGACGTCTTCATGACTGGCAGCATGCCATGGGGAGGGGACTGGGCTCTGTCTGGGATATAGCTCAGAAGGGGAGAGAGTGATAAGTCAAAGAACACTGGACTAGAAGTCCTATTGCTGGCTCTTAACCAGAGCCAGTGTGCTTGGAGCAATGGAGAGTGGACAGACAAGAGATTGATTGCACATAGCTCCAGCCAGCCTCCCGGCATGCTGAGCTCCTGGGTGGTCTCCAGCTTCGATCGTTGTCTGTCCCCTGATTGAGTGTTCTTAGACAGGTGACATCAGATGGGAGGAAGGAGGACATGGCAAAAAGGGAATACAAATGAGTAACTGTATTTTACATGCTTGACAGAGGACAGTGCTGGGTTTGCAGGCGTGATGATGGTGGCTGTTCCTGCCCTGCTAAGGTACCCATAGGATAGGATAGGATGGCTCCTACTGTAAAGGAGGCAGGTGGCATCTCCAGGCTGGATCAGGCAGCCGTGTTATGATGAAGCTGCAAGCTTTATGTTAGTAGAGCTGCAAGTGCAGATGTAGCCTTCAGAAATGCAGTACCAGATGGTGCAGGGTGGAGGAGCCTGGCTTGTCATCACATTCAGACGGTCATAAAGCAAAGACAGCAATTATAGCTAATGCTTTCGGATGCCTACTATGTGCTAGACCCTTTGGTAGGGAATTTACATACTTATTTACTCCTTCAAGAAACCCCTGAGATAAACAGAATAAGTAAGTGGATATATAAACAGACACACACACACACACACACATGTATAAATATGCCACATATATAAATAAAATACACCCATATATATCCATATGTGTGTGTATATATATGTATGCAAACACATATATAATAACTTTGCTATAAGCTTGGTTTAACTTTGCATAAATCACTTATCCTCTATTTCTCTTGCCTTTAATATGGAAATACACTGCCTATATCTGCTTATTTATATACTTAAGACTATGTTTATACTCTCTAAACCTTCATTCCTTTCTAGTGACCAAAATGTATTGAATACTTGGCTATGGGAGATCCCAGTGAGGAATAGTGGCTAAAGGTAGACCTTGACCTGGGAAGAGCTGCCTTTCGAAGCAGGAACAGCTCCAGAGGCAGTTGCATCAAGCAGTCCTGCCTGGCGAACATCAGAGTAATGAACATCACTGCTGTGCTGCCTGACACCCTCGTGTTGTCCAAGCTATGTAAGCATTGATCATTGTTCACGTGTGTACATATGCATTAGAGTTCCTTGTACACCATGAATCCTGAGTGCTTCCATCAGCGCCTGGCACCTAGTAGACACTCAATAAGTCTTTGTTGAATGAATGAGTTCTAGGTGCGGGAGGAGAGCTCAGTTTCCACGAGTTCCACAAAGTCACAGAGTAAGAGCATGGTAAACTTACATCCCATCCCCATGTAAGCGCTTTTAGCTTCCAGGCCTGAATATAAAGAGCAGAGAGTTTAATCTCAGCCTGGTTTAATGCCCTCAGTATTTCAGCCATTGTTTTATGCAATTCTCTTTGTGAAATTCTTAGAAATAGTCCCTGAGATTTAAGGATTTCCTTCATGTGGTTTTCATCCCTCCTTCTAAGCAAAGGCAAAGTTAACTTTAAACAATGTTAGGGGAGAGGTAAATGGCAGTGTCCCAGGGCCCCGTGTGCATGCGTGTGCATGTGTGTGTGCAAACACATACTTGTGATGCTGAGAACACTGGTCTTATTTTCTCCCAAACATGTTAGCTCCACAATTTCATAATTAGGGGGGATGCTAATGTCTATGATTGGAAAATGTCACCCTGCGTGACTAATTTGCCAGCAGGGCCTAATTGAAGTTCGGCATCATCTGCGGCTCCTGTAAAGTCTTTCTTCTGAAGTGTGGAGGCAGAGGCGGTGACGGTTGCAGTGTGGTGGCAGGGAGCCAGGCTGGGCCAGTGGATGGCGATTTATTGCCCCTCATTTCTCAACAGTTGTGAAGGGTCAGATGGGATATCAGCTGTGGTTGAAATGGGGTTGGCCATAAAGGAAAAATCTGGGGCTGGACTAACCCATGTGGCAGGTGGCACTCAATAAATAGCTGGGCTTTCTCCAGGGAGGGCTTTTTTTTTTTCTTTTTTTTTTTTTGAGTGAGACAGGTCTTTTGTGTGAAAGCAAACATCGCAGAGCAGCAGGCCCAAGGCAGCCTAAGGCACAGGGTAAACCCTAGGGAGTTTGTTCCCATGGTATGTCCACCAGGCTGCAGGATCCTGGAGGTCCAGGGATGCGTGTTGATTTATTCCAAGGTTCTCAGTGTCTATCGTCATGCATGGCACCAAGTGGGCATCCAGTTATTGTTTCCTGCGTGCATGGAAGGAATGGTGACCTCTGTTTCTTGAAGTCAGAGATGACTTTGTATTGAATTCTTGACCTGGATTTTAGGGAGTGAGTGGAGCAGCAGGAGGATGGGACATAAGGGTATTTGGAATTTGAGACCTTCATTCATTCAACAACAAATATTTTCTTGAGCATAATCTATGCACAAGATACGAGATGAGATACTGGGTATAAACTGATGAACAAACTCTCATGGTTTCTGGTTTGTGCAGGTCACATTCCAATGAGAGGGTCAGACGATAAATAGACAAGAAAGAAGCCAACCCTCAAGTTACAAATTTGATCCAGTGCTGTATTTAAAGTTACGTATGTGTGGTGAGGGAGGATGCTATTTTCATATGGTGGTCAAGGGGGGCCTCTCTGAGGAGGTGACATCCAGTTGACGCAGGAGTAATGAGAAGGAACTGGCCATGTGAGGATTGAGGGAAGCACATTCCAGGCAGAGGGAACAGCATGAGAGAAAGGTGTGCAGCAGGAAAGAGGGTGAACTGAAATAAGGACTGAAATTGGGGTGCGGGTGAGGAGGAGTGTTAGAGGTGTTGGAGAGGCAGGTACAGGCTACATCATGCAGGACCTTGTCGGGTTTAGGAAGGAATTTGGGTTTGCTCTGTTGTCCAAGCACAACGGAGGTTCATTAATGAGGTGTAAATAGGGGTAATACTTTGTGTTTTTTGTTTGTTTGTTTGATTTTGTTTTGTTTTGAGACTCAGTCTCGCTCTGTCTGGAGTGCATTGGCATGATCTTGGCTCACTGCAACCTCTACCTCTTGGGTTCAAGCAATTCTCCTGTCTCAGCCTCCCAAGTAGCTGGGATTACAGGTGCATGCCACCACACCTGGCTAATTTTTGTATTTTTAGTAGAGACGGGATTTCACCATGTTGGCCAGGATGGTCTCGATCTCTTGAGCTTGTGATCTGCCTGCCTCAGCCTCCCAGTGTGCTGGGATTATAGGTGTGAGCCACTGCGCCCGGCCAATACTTGGTTTTTGTTTTGATTTTTATTTTTTTAGAGACAGGGTCTCACTCCGTCACCCATGCTGGAGTACAGTGGTGAGATCAAAGCTCATTGCTGCCTTGAGTTCCCTGGCTCAAGCAATCTTCCCACTTCAACCTCCCAAGTAGCTGGGACTACAGGTGCGCACCACCATGCCTGGCTAACTTTTAATTTTTTTTGTAGAAATGGAGTCTTGCTGTGTTGCCCAGGCTTGTCTCAAACTCCTGGGCTCAAGTGATTCTCTTATCTCAGCCTCTCAAAATACTGGGCCTTCGGAATATAATTTGAGAAGATGATAAATCCTGCTGTAGAGAATGGATTATGGAGTGGCTGGGTAATAATGGATTCAGGACCCTGGTTAGGCTGTTGGAGTAGTCAGAGGAAAGAGGGGGCTCTGGAAGATGCTAGGGAGTAGCAGTATTTTTCTTGTAGGCAGTGGGAGCTGTTGAAGCTTTTTGCCCAGCAGTGGGTTACTGGGTGGGGTGTGTATTTTGTAATAATTGCTCTAGTGGCAGTGTAGAGAATGGATTGGAGGAAAGAAAGGCGAAGGGAAGAAAATCAGTTTCTGTTTATGTTTCTGTTATCAGTTTCTGTTATAGGGACCGTATTTTAAAGGGGAAAGGGGCAAACTGTAGCTAACCAGGATGGCCACAGATCTGGAAAATGCTATATAAGGAAGAGTCAAGAATCCAGCCTGATTTAACACAGAGAAACACGCTGGGCAAGACAGCCACCATGTTCTGTGAGAGTGGCCGCCAACCAGAAGGGAGCAGACCTCTAGGGGTGAAAGCTGTGAGGTCACTGGGAAGCTCAGTGTGTGAAAGGGATGGCTTTCTGACAATTAGAATTGCTTGGCTATGGGACAGGTTTTACACAAATAAATACAATTACTTCTTTTTTTTTTCCTCTACATCATGTGAAAACAGGTAGATGAGTTTTCACTAAGTTGGGGGCATGGCTGGGATGGTCTGCCTTAAAATAGCAATGATGTGGTATATTCAAACCTCACTTTGAGGATCTCAAGGAGATCCTACTGCTCCCATACTGAAGAACTGGGAGACATCCATGGGACTGATTGGGAGGGACATGCTCTGTGTAAACTAAAACTGTGGGAAGAGACCATTCTTTTGCACACCTCATTTTCTGGACAAAAAGAAAAAGACGTTCCTGTTTTTGATCTTTTAATTCAAGAAATGGGGCAAAAGCAATCTAATCTGATCCTGGACTTTCTCTTGAGTTGCATACAGAGGATTCCTTTTATTCATTGTTCCTCCTGCTATTTCCCTTTAACTCTTAATCACTCACCAACCTCCCTCCCTATCCAGAAAAGCCCCAACTCAAGAACTAAATGACAAGAAAGTAGAATAAAAAATAAATGCTCAAGGAAAACCCACTGCTATCAGCAGCCCCCACCCCCTCCCCATGTACTCTCCCCAGAATTAATTCAGGAGGGAAAGCTATAATCTGATTTCAGATTAATAATGTACTCAGCAGCCCACCCAGCTGTCATTCTCTCTCGCACGCTCTCTCTCCCCCTCTCTCTCTAGCTTCATCAATTCCTGAATCGCTTTCAGGCCTGTCTTTTCACATGTGATTTCTCCACTTCCTAATATTTAATTTTAATTCCAGCCCCCCTTCCCTTGCAAATCCTCTGACTACACAGACCAACCTGGTTTTCCCCTCTGATCCCCGTCTGCTTCCTTCATTATCAGCAAGACAGACCAGCGTCTGCCGGGAGAGCTACACTGACTTGATTCTGCTTGGATTCAAGACCTAAGGCAGATTATTGCCCCTGTTATTAATATAAAGGACATTTTAATTTTCTGGGATCCGAGAACAGGCAACCTACTAGGAGTCCAAATGGAAGAGGACCCCAGAGCTCCTGGCCTGCCCCGCATTTTCCACTGTGTTCTGGAACAGAGCAGGACCTCTCACACCCTGTAGGAAGGAAGGCTCCCTCTGGGTCCTGGGAAGCCACTGGTTCTGGCCTGGCCCGGCAGGCCGTGTGCCGTAGCTCCGAGTGGGAGTCGATAGTTCTGCAGAGCTCAGAGGCCGGGCGGAAGTGTAGGACTGGGGTGCGTTCAGGCTCAAGGAGAGGCGCTCAGCCAGCTCAGGGACAAGGGGAAAGGTGGAGATTGCCCTCACTGCTCCCCAAGACCCTCCACACCCTTCTTCACTTGCTCAGGGTCAAGTACCAGAGGGACTGTGTCGGACAATGGCCAGCTCTGGGACAAGTGTTCAGGTTCCTCAAGCATGGGCACGTGGCAGGACAGGCTGCGCAGGCCTTTGAACACAGCCCTGATCCAGTTTCCAGTGCTCGGGCTCCTGCCGGCTCTCAGGAATGTCTAAGCGGTGGCTATCAGGAACACAGCCTGCATCCCTGGAGGGTCCGCTTCCCCTCAAAGCTGGGTCTCAGGGGGATCCCCATTCAGCAAGTATGGGGTTGCTCTGTTTACTCTAGATAGAGCTTCAGTTTGAACAATCATTTAATTTGGGACAGTGGCAGCCTGGCCCCTTCTTGGAACCCCTGCAGCCATCTCTTCGGATGGCCTTCCTTATTTTAGTCTTACAGAAATGTCTTGAAGGCAGGGACTGTGTCTTGCACTGCTTCATATCCCAACAACACCAGGCCCAAGCTCTTGGCCATGTGAGATATTCATTAGGTACCTTTCTCCAGGGGATCAAGGCAGCGTGTAAGAGAGGAGAGAGGTTGGGCCCTCCGTCTGCACACCTGCGCTGTAGTCTCTGTGTCAGTGCCTGTAGCTGTGCCAGCCTGAGAAGGCCTACTGGTTTCTTGTGACTGCCTTAAAAATGTACCACAACCTGGGTGCTTAAAACAGCAGAAATTTCTGGAGGGCAGACATCCACCATCAAGGTTTCAGCAAGGTTGGCTCCTGCAGGAGGCCCTGGGGCAGAATCTGTTCCTTGTTCCCCTCCTGGCTTCTGGTGGCCACTGGCACTCCTTGGTGTCCTTTGGCTTGTAGTTGTGTTGGTCCAGTTTCTGCCTCCCTGGCCACATGGTATTCTTCTTCTGTCTCTGTGTGCCTGTATTTTCATGGGGCCTCTTTTTTTTTAGATGGAGTTTCATTGTTGTTGTCCAGGCTGGAGTGCAATGGCGAGATCTCAGTTCACTGCAACTTCCACCTCACGGGGGTTCAAGTGATTCTCCTGCCTCAGCCTCCCGAGTAGCTGGGATTACAGATGCCTGCCAACATGCCTGGCTAAGTTTTGTATTTTTAGTAGAGACGGGGTCTCACCATGCTGGCTAGGCTGGTCTTGAATGCCTAACCTCAGGTGATCCACCCGCCTCGCCCTCCCAAAGTGCAGGAATTACAGGCGTGAGCCACCGCGCCCGGCCCACGGGACCTTCTTATAAAGACACCAGTCATTGGATTTAAGGGCCCACACCACTCCAGTATGACCTCATCTTAGGGCCCATCCTACTCTAGTATGACGTGACTTAATTACATCTGCTAAAATCATATTTCTAAATAAGGCCACCTTCACAGGCATGGCAGGTGGTAGTGGCTAGGATGTTGACATATCTGTTTGGGGGAGTTAATTCACCCCACATCAGAAGGTTACTCCACCTATCCAAGGGCGTCACATCCTAGGAAAAGCTTGAGACAGTGTAAAGGGAACTGAACTGGGAGAGAGGAGATTGTCCCCAAGACCTAAGTGCTAGAAACTGTGGTCTTACCTTGGCAAAGTCTCTTCTTTTTTTTTTTTTTTTTGAGACACAGTCTTGCTCTGTCACCCAGGCTGGAGTTCAGTAGCCTGATCTCAGCTCACTGAAATCTCCACCTCCTGGGTTCAAGCAATTCTCTTGCTTCAGCCTCCTGAGTAGCTGGAATTACAGGAGCCCGCCATCATGCCTGGCTAAATTTTGTATTTTTAATACAGGTGGGGCTTCATCATGTTGGCCAGGGTGGTCTCAAACTCTTGACCTCAAGTAATCTGCCCACCTTGGCTTCTCAAAGTGCTGGGATTACAGGCATGAGCCACTGTGCCTAGCCTGTCTCTTTACTTTCATGGGCATCAGTTTGTCTGCAAAACAAGGACATCCATCTAGATATCTGAGATAACTTCCAGTCCTAACATTTTATGATTTGAAATTTATTTTTGATTTAGCCATTTTCCTGCCTCAAAGAGGAAGACAAAGAATGAATAATAAGAAAACCAAGAAAGCAGAGAAATAGAAAGAAATAAAGGAAAAGAAAATAATGAGGGGAGAAATACAGTGAGCAGGAACATCAGACAAGCAGAAAAGTGGAAGCATGTGTGATAGCCCAAACAAAACCAAAGGAGGGCGTCTGAGGGAGCAGAAAATGGAAGCCTATTTATCTGTGTGCGTGTGCGTTTGCATTTAACCTCATTTGCTCATAATCTGGTTGCAAAAAATATATAGCTATATAATAAGGAGCTGAACATTTCCCCTGGTTGCATACAAACTCCTGTTTTATAAACCATTATCTCCTGATGCTATTAATTTAGAACATATTGTTCGAGGGACTGCTGAGGCACGACCTGGGGAAGGTGCTCTGTGTGTGTGTGTGTGTATGTAATGAGAGCAAGCCTTCTTTTTTTTCTCCCTCCTTTACATAAAGCAAAGCAGTTTGTTGACAAAAGCAAAGTCAGGGAGAGAATAATTTTCCAGGTCTGCAGCACCAGCCTGTCTTCAGCTGCCTGCTCACATTCTACCTCGAAAGATTGCAGTGGAAACAGCCTTCCCTTACCTGAGTTGTGCATGTCCTCTCTGGCTCCTCGCCCAGTGATCCTGGCACACACCCAGAGCCCCAGGCCTCATGCAGGCTGCAGTCAGAGCCACCTCTGTATCTCTGGATAGCTCTGTTGCTTTCTCCAGAGTAGGAATCCTTGGACTGAGATTCCCCCAAATAAACCCCCTCATTGATAAGAAGCTGCAACCCCTGCTGCTTTAACTATTGCTCTCAGTTTGCAGGGTACCAAGTTATGTGTCACCTCGATTCACATTCACCCCTTCCCCCACCTGTGTGACTGCTGACCTTCTCATAATAGCTAGTCCACAATAATTGTGCAGCAAGTGGGGTTGCCAATTAAATTGTGCAGTGATAATTATGCAGCAATTAGGGGTATGTATAATTGTGCAGCAAGTAGAGTTGCAAATAAAAATCCAGCGTACCCACTACTTTAGAATTTCAAATCAGCAATGTACTTTTTAGGATAAGCATGTCCCAAATATTGCATGGGATATAATTACACTAAAAAATTATTTGTTTTTTGGGGGGGTGGAATTCAAATTGAACTGGGCAACTTGTATACTTTCTGGCAACTCTAGCAGAAGGGGGAACTGAGACTGCAAAATTCCCTTGCTCTTCCTGTTTTCATTCTTCTTGGGTCTGAGACAACCAAGTCACTGCAGTCCTAGCAACCTCTCCTTCCCTACCCCCTCTGACATTTTTCATGTGATACTTTTAATTCTTTTTGTTCTTGGTCAGTCCCTTTTAGATAGAAGGAGTCAGGTAAATGCTGTAAATAAATAAATAGCCTTGCCTATCACTCAGATTAACCCTTGGGAATTGTGTCTCTATTCCATTGTGATTTGTTTGCCAGCACTCAGATAATGCTCCTTTTTTCTTTCACATGCATTCCTCCATGGGTATTTATCTTTTGCCATCAGGACACAAGGGAGGATGGAACACTGAGATGGAAAAATCCATCAAAATGGCAAACATTCTAGCACTCACACTTCTAAGAATCTGTCCCAAAGAAATCATCAGAGATGCGTAGAGATTTATGTACAAGGATGTGCATCCCAGTGCTATTTATAATAGTGAAATATTGGAGACTCTCTAAGTGTCCATCTGTGGGAGGATGGTAAATGATGGGACATTCCTAGAGTGGAATATTATGTGACAGCTAAAAATCATGTTTTTAGAAAAATATTTTATGACATAGTGGTGTTAATAATATAGAGAGTGAAAAAAAATGATACATGGCAGTGTGATCCGAATACACACAGGAAAAAGTCTAGAAGGATGTTCACTAATATGTTGGTTGTTTGGAAAAGCATAGAGCCCCGCTTGCAGCACTGCATGCAATTCATTTCAGAGTTTCTCCTGTTCTGATGGTCAGGATGCCATGGTTGAAAATCAGCATGAAATTGTGATTTGGTTCCACTTTATCTCTGGGGCATCATTGTTTGTTTGTTGTTTTTCAGCACTGGGGTGGGTGTGAAGAGACAAAGGGGACAAAACTAGTGCCTCTGTTCGTAAAATCATGTCTCTAACATGTGCAGAGGTGATGACACGTCTTGGAGAACCCAGAAGTGACGTGGCCTCCTCATGGATCCCTCTGTCTCATCTTCCCTGTCTGCAAGGCTGCTGTTTAACTTCCCAGACCCCAAACCCAACCTAGTAAGCTTCTACTCAACATTCTTCTATGGCTCCTTATTACCTTTAGCAGTGGCTCCCAATCTGTGGAGGACTCTCCAGAACTGGGGCTCAGGAACCCATGTCTCACACACAGTCTCACACACACGATCAGCAAATTATGCACGTTGTTTTTCAATGCAGGTAAATGCTGTTGTCATCAATACAATACAAAATATTGGTTTAAAAAGCCTTTTTTGGCCAGGCGCGGTGGCTCATGCCTGTAATCCCAGCACTTTGGGAGGCCAAGACGGGCGGATCACGAGGTCAGGAGATCAAGACCGTCCTGGCTAACACAGTGAAAACCTGTCTCTACTAAAAATACAAAAAAAAAAATTAGCCGGGTGTGATGGCAGGCGCCTGTAGTCCCAGCTACTCGGGAGGTGAGGCAGGAGAATGGCATGAACCAGGGAGGCGGAGCTTGCAGTGAGCCGAGGTCATGCCACTGCACTCTAGCCTGGGCTACAGAATGAGACTCCGTCTCAAAAAAATAAAAAAAAAAGCTTTTTTTGTGGTAGGGGGAGGAAGGGAAGAATGAATAGAAAGAACACAGAGGATCTTTAGGGCAGTAAAACAATTATTCTGCATGATACCATAATGGTAGATACATTCAACATACACTTCAAAAGCCATAGACTATACAGCACGAAGAGTGAACCCTAATGTAAACCACAGACTTTGGTTTATAATAATGTATCAGTATTGGCTCATCTATTGTACAAATGTACTGTACTAATGCAAGATGTTAAAACTAGGGGAACCCAAGGAAGGCAGGTGTTGGGGGGATCTATGGAAACTCTCTGTACTTTCCACTCATTTTTTTCTGTAAACCTAAAACTTCTTCCCTCAAAAATAGTCTATTAATTTTTTAGAAAGCCTTTTGTATGTAGTATTGACACAGGATTTTCTTGGTCACTTTGCAACCCAAGGACCTCCGGCCAGTGACGTGCCACCCAGATCTTGCTCAACCAGGCTACCTGTTGCAGGAGATAGCCCACCCACTGGGGCTGAGTCTGGCTTGTGCATTGGTTCCCAAGTTCTTGTCCCCCACCCAAGAAGAATGAGGATGCACTGACAATCAAACAGTGAGCAATGTGCGAAGTTTTATTGAGTGATGAAACAGCTTTTAGCAGAGAGGGGACACAGGGTTGGTCCCCCTACCTGAAGGTGGGAAAGTCCCCCTAGTGTGACTGAGACTGGGGATTTTATGGGCTAGAATAGGGGAGGGGCAGGCAAATAGGAACATAAGTTCTCACTCTGAGTCTTGAATTTTTTCTGGGATCAGCAGTCCTGTCTTTCAGCCTTCATGCTGTTTTTTTGGCTTGAAGGTGGGGTTTCACCTAGGCCCCTATCTACCTAGGAGTTTGGCTGCCTCCTGCTATTCTCAGTATACTTATGCTTTCTAATCAATCAAATTAAAATATACTTATGATCAAGTGATGGCCACTGAAACGTAGAGAAATTATTTCCTTTCAAAATTGTGGCTGCTGACCTTTGTTTCATGTTTCTGGAGTAAAGTATGGGCTTTATATTTTTTTAAGACTTCAAAGGTTTATTCATTCTGTATGAATGAATATTTGATTTTCATAAACTTATTTATAAAGAGCCTTTAAAGGGAGAGAGATTGTTCCCGCTTAAACAGTTGGGGAATCATTGACCTATTGATCGAAATTTAGTTTCTCAGCATCACCTGGTCCCCACATTCTCCACCACCAGCTCTTTCCTCAACATGCCATCGGCCTTCAATCTCTTTCTTCTTTGAGCATCTTTTTCCACTTCTCCACTTTCCCATTTTACTTCCTTGTTTAAGGCTTGATTCAAACATCACATCTTCCCTGAAGACTTCCTGGTTGTCTGGATTAGAGGTGGCCTCTTGCTCTGTGCTCTAAAACATCTTGTTTACACCATGATATGGTTTGGCTCTGTGTCCCTACCCAAATCTCATGTCAAATTGTAATCCCCACATACTGAAGGAGGGACCTGGTGGGAGGTTATTGGATCATGGGGGCGGGTTCCCCCATGTTGTTCTGGTAATAATGAGGGAGTTCTCATGAGATCTGATGGTTTTAAAAGTGGCAGTTTTTCCTGTGCCCTCTCTTGCCTGCTGCCATGTAAGCCATGCCTTGCTTCCTCTTCATCTTCTGCCACAACTGTAAGTTTCCTGAGACCTCCCCAGCCATGTGGAAGTGGGAGTCAACTAAATCTCCTTTCTTTACAAATTACCCAGTCTCGGGTGGTATTTTTTATAGCAGTCTGAAAATGGACTCATATAGAGAATTGGTACAGGAAGAGTGCGGTACTGCTATAAAGATAACCTGAAAATGTGAAAGTGACTTATGGGCAGAGGTTGGAACACTTTGGAGGGCTCAGAAGAAGATAGGAAGATGTGGAAAAGTTTGGAACTTCCTAGAGACTTGTTGAATAGTTTTGACCGAAATGCTGATAGTGATATGGATAATGAAGTCCAGGTTGAGGTGGTCTCAGATGGAGATGAGGAACTTACTGGAAACTGGAGCAAAGGTCACTCTTGCTATGCTTTCGCAAACACACTGGCATCATTTTGTCCCTACCCTAGAAATCTGTTGAACTTTGAACCTGAAAGAGATGATTTAGGGTACCTGGCAGAAGAAATTTCTAAGCAGCAAGGCATTCAAGAGGTGACCTAGTTGATTCTGAAAGCATTCAGTTATAGTGCTCACCAAGAAATGGTTTGAAATTGGAACTTATATTTAAAGGGGGAAGCAGAGCATAAAAGTTTGGAAAATTTGCAGCCTGATAGTGGTTTTCCCTATACTGTACTTGTGATAGTGATGGAGTTCTCGTGAGATCTGATGGTTTAAAAGTGGCAGTTTTTCTTGCACTCTCTTTTGCCTGCCACCATGTAAGATATGCTTTGCTTTCCCTGCACTTTCTGCCATGATTGTAAGTTTCCTGAGGCTTCCCCAGCCATGTGGAACTGTGAGTCAATTAAACTTTTCTTTATAAATTACCCCAGTCTTAGGTGGCGTTCTTTATAGCAGTGTGAAAATGGACTAATACACACCATATTGAGGCTCTTGCAATGGTTTCATTCATACTTCTGTTTCCCCTCATGAGTTTGTGGGCAATTCTGGGCGAAGGTACATGTTTTAAGACTTTAAAAAATTATCCCTACTTCTTGAACAGTGACTAGAAATATGTTTGTTATTTGAGACAGTCACCTTGTCCCCAGCCCAAACGGAGGTCCCAGCTCAAGGATTCTCATGCATTAGTTCATCCATCCATTCATTCAACAACTATATATTGAACACCTACTATGGGTCAGATACTATTGGAGGCAATGAGGATATGGTGGGTACATGATAGAGGAGGACTTTGCTCTCAGGGAACTGTCATTCTTATGGGAGAGTTAGGTAATATACAAGTAAACAGTAAACAGATAAAGAAGAGAATCTTAGATCAAAACAGGGTAATGCTGTTCATTCAGTCATTCAACAAATGTTTATTCAGTACCTATGACATGTTAGATATTACTATAGTTGCTGGGCATGTGGAAGAGAACAAAACAAAGGTCCTGTCTTCAAAGATGCTCTTGGGGTAGAAAAGGACTTGACGGATGAGGTGTAGTATTAGATAGGATGGTCAAGACAGACATCTCAAAGGCACTGCATGGGGCCTAAGTAATGAAGAGGATGGCATTTGAACAAACACTTCTATAAATAATGAAGAGGAACCAGTGACGGAAATATCAGGAAGAGAATTGCTCCAGGAAGATGAGAAAATAAGTGCAAAGGCCCCAAGGCAGGAATGAGCTTGGCATGAAGAACACAAGTGTGCCAGTGTGTCTGCAGTGGTGAGAGCTGAGGGTGGGAGCTCCCGTGGGGCCCTGCAGGTGGTGCTCAGGTGTTTAGATTTAGTTTTATTTAATTTTAAATGCATAAGGAGCTCTTAGTTCAGGATGGATAAATGTGGATCAATTTCCTGGAGCTCACATCTGAAGATTTGATTCAGTGAGTGGTGTGAAGCCTTGGAATCTGCAAAACATTCTCCCCGTGGCTTCAAAACAAGAAGTCTGTGAATAATTCTTGATGTTAGATTTTAGAGAGAGCACTTAGACTTTGACTAAACGACTGCTATTTAGATTTGGAATCACCATGGGAGGAGACTTTGGGTCAAATACATCAGAGTAGCAAGGAAGGATAACTGATTCCCTGCAGCATCCCAGACCCCAATTCTGCTTTAGCCTAGCACTGAGACTCCTTTATGAATTGAGAAAGCATTGGAGAGCTTGTGGAGCTTCGACTTCTTACGTGGGCCCCAGTATCTGGAGAAAGCAATGCAAAGGTTGCATTGGCTTAGGAAGTAGAGTTCTGAAGTTCATGCCATTTAACGTCTCTGAGTTCTGGCCTTCTAAAATGATCCCAAAATCTAGCAAAGAAACTGGATGAGATTCACTCAAGAATTCCCTCTCTACAAATAAAATGAAGTAAAATAAAATTTGGATTATATTATTTTATGAAAATCATGATAATCTTCTGAAGCAGGTAGGTCAGGATCATGATTCATGGCTGAGTTGAGTTGAGAATCCAGCATCTCCTGATCCATAGCCCCACGCTCTTCCAAAACATCCAGCATCAGCTCCTCAGCCCATGTTCAGTGCACACCCAAACCTCTGATTCCTAAAACCTTGTTTCTTATTCTGTTCCTCTGTTTACAGACAGGACTGCACCCAGGCTGGTAGAGGGCTATTTCGTTTAAAGGTGTCTGGGGAAGAAATACTCACAACCTCACTCTGAGCCCTTTCTGGGACCATTGTCTCTTGGCATTTCTTGTGCAAGGAAAGGAGGCAGGGCTGAGCTTGGGGCTGAGCAATGAAGACCAGATGACGTCTGCCACATATTAGCTGGGTGACTTTAGGCAAATCCTGTCCCTCTCTGGGCCTGGGTTTTCTCCTCTGCAAAGTGAACTGGTGAGATGAAATGTAACTTCTGACATTTATTCCATGATTTTTCAGCCGCTTGCTTTGTAGAGCTGGGGAAATTGAGGCTCAGTGTCAGGACGTCTTGGAGAAAATTGCCTTTTGAATAGAGAGTGGAATTACAATTGCTCTCTGCTTCCCTGTTCAGTGAGCTGGCCACTGTCAGACCATACTCTCTCCCGGGCAAGCTTTTGTTCAAAGCAGCATGCAGAGAGGCTGGAACAAGCCCACTGGCCTCTTGGTCCTGCTCCTCATTTTCCACTCCAGCCTCATTTAGAAGGAGGCTTTTATTATCTCTTTTTCTCTTGGTTTCCTTTCTTTCCTATTGGGATGCAGCTGCAAACACAATTAGAGAGGACAAATGCTAATTTAATCTAGAACTGGAGCCTGAATTTCTTTTTAAAAAGGAGATGGGACCTCAGAGGGAATATTCTTTATTTTCAAAGCATCAGTGAACCAGAGGAAGGAAGAGGGGCTGTTGTGATTTGGGAAGCTGTGCTCCCCGCTCTTAGTGTGAGAAAGTAGACTCCAGAGTCCCTGACTGAAGTGACGTTACATTTGTTCGGGAAGCATGATCCATCAGCTGGAAAACACGGGGATGTGCCTGGGACTAGCTCACAATCTCAGAGAGGCTTTAACACAGGCACTGACGGTGGCCATGGACACCTGGAGACAGGGTTGCCATAGCTCCATCACTTTGACTTAGAGTTGTGCAATTTGGACCTGATTGGGCAGCAGAGAACATACCCAACCTGTCCAGTGGAGGGTGCCAGCGGCCTCCACCCATAGAACTGCCTCAATGTGAACACCCTCACTGCTTTCTGAGGGAGTGTTTGTAGGCAGAGCTGTGTCCATTCATGGTGTTCAGCTGCTTGAGCATAGCTTCCATCCATCTGGGGAGAGCAAAGAACCCTGGACCCAGAGTCGTGAGGTCATGAGCCTTGGATGCCAGCCTTGACTCTGGGACCCCAGGGAAGCCAAACATCTTGGCTTTATTTTTCTTATCTTCAAAATGTGCAAGAATTATCGCAGAGGTGCCTTTTAGCTTTAATACCCCACAGTTCTATGACTCATACGTATGACTGAAACTCTCATGAAAAATGAGTTAACTTGAAATGTTCTGGAAGGTTGGGCTTGGAGTAACAGATATACACAATTGGAACTGATTTATGGAGAATTTTATTTAGAGGAATAAGAAAATGAAATAATCTCCCCACTGTCTCCATTCTCTTGGATGAGAACCTTTTCAATTGCTTTTAGCCAGTGGTCACTTGAATCTTTTTAGGCAAGATTGTTAAAAGAAAGCAAGATGGTTTGGGCTTGCATTAGGACAAATCAAGTACCATAAGAACCCTGAAAAATCAGAGGCTGAAATGCAATACAATTATATTTGTCACTCATATCATAGTCCAGTTTGAAACAGGTGCAATGGGCTCTGCTCCACAAGGTCATTCAGGGACTCAAGAGTCCTTCCAATTCATGATTCCATCCTCTTCCAGTCCTCAAAGTTTTCTGCTCAGTCAGTGGATGGGGAAAGAGAGAGAGTGGAGAATTGCCTAGGAGTTAACAGGCCAAGCTGGCAGTGACATATTTTTTTAAATTATTATTATTTTTTGAGATGGAGTCTCATTCTGTTGCCCAGGCTGGAATGCAGTGGTGTGATCTCAGCTCACTACAACCTCTGTCTCCCAGGCTCAACTGATTCTCCTGCCTCAGCCTCCTGAGTAGCTGGGATTACAGGTGCATACCACCACACTAATTTTTTTGTAACTTTAGTGGAGATGGGTTTCACCATGTTGGCCAGACTGGTCTTGAACTCCTCACCTCAGGTGACTCACCCACCTTGACTCCCAAAGTGCTGGGATTACAGATGTGAGCCACTGTGCCCAGCCTGAGAGTGACATATATAATGCTTGCCCTCTTTCCATTCAACAGGAGTGGTCACATGGCCCCACCTAGAAGCCCAGGGACTGGAAAATACTGCCCAGTGTTGTGGCCCAGAAGGAAAAGGAGAACAAAAGTCTTGTTGAGAATTAGCAGTTTCTGCCTCTCTCAGGGCTGTTTCTGAGAATGAAGCAGAATGCCCTCTCTATAGCGCAGGTGCTATTTACATGAGGGCAGTGTCCCCATCACTGTAAGACTGTGTCCTCCCTTAGAGGCACCTTTCTTGGGTTTACACAAAAGTGCTACATTAGCTAGCAGTGGCCCGATATATGCTCTGAAGTCAGGCCTATCTTGTGTCTAATCTCAGCCCCACTCACTAATTATGAGAACTTGAATAGGAAACCTGTTTCCAGATTACAAATGAGGCAACTGGGGGTTATAGGGAAGGATTCAACCAATCTCACAGGGTTTTTGTGCAAATCACATGAAATAAGATAATTAAGGAGACAGGCAGAGTAGGCACTCAATAAATAGTATTAGAGTTCTCTTCTCACCTCCCTTTTGGAATGGTTCTACCACCATGAGACCCCCTGTTAGGAATATTGGTCTATAGTTCAGTTCATTAATGAATCTGGGCCAGTTCCAGCTCCTAAAAACATTATAAGGTCCTTTCCATTCCTGCTGAAATGCAGGGTTAATGTTAACTCTGAGCCTGATTTCCTTTAAATGGCATGCATTCAATAAGACACAAAACAAAAGCTCAGAACCCTATAGAAGAAGGAGCAGAGATAATAACAATAAAATCTAAGCTCCGTTAGTGACTGCAGTGGAATACTTGAGTGTTGAGATGTCTGGCAACTAAGGCAAAAAAAGGGGAATAAAATGGATTGCACAAATCTCATTATATGATTTAAGAAAGATGCCTCTTTGTGAGGGAATAGTAACTCTTTTTTTCTGGGGCTACAATGAAGAAGACATTTATCAGGTGGCACTTATGGGGGGCATGATCTTTCCCCTTCTCTCTATGTGATTGACTCTGAGAACTGCCTTTGGATTTTCAAAAATGTAATCTGGGGCAGAATGAAGAGAAATACCTGTTCCCCAGGATTCAGGAGCAGACCAGTGCCTTCCATGGGTAGAGTAAATACCTTCCTCTCGAGTGGAGATTTGTGTCTTGAGAAGGGCACAGATGGATTCTACCAGCTACAGGCTGGATTCTAAGAGATGGGAATTACCTCACACAGAGTCAGGGTCACAGGGCTATGAACTCAATGAAAGCCAAGCAACGGTGCAGCTTCCAGAGTCCCCTCCTGCTTCTGGTAGCCCTGCTGGATGGACAAGGTGCAGGGTGCAGCCGCCTGCCTGGGGCCTGCCCAGCCCTGTTTGTCTCATGTGGAATAAAGTCCTCCTGAAATAATTTTGCATTTGCTTTAAAACAGTTTGCCTAATTGTAATGATAAAACAACATTATATGCAGATGTCTCGCTATTTTTAAAAACTTAATTTACTTTGAATTAATGTTTGTTGACATGGTGTTTGGTGGTGGCAGACACAGAGATGCAGGGACCAGGAGATGGAGCTATTGAAATGATAGAACCACTAAGTAAAATGGTTCTTCTCATTTATTTTTTCTTCAAATCAAAATTTTAGGAGAGAGAACAGAGTTAAAATCTGCAGGAAGTGCTTGCATCCAGGAATGTTTTAAAGCTCTTGCCAACATCAACAATGAGAAGTATGTTTGGAAATTGCTTTGCAAACCTCCCAGTTTGGAGAGCGCTCCACCTCACCAATAATAGTGATGGTGGCTGGTGTTTATAGAACACCCATTATGAAAGAGCTGTGAGCACTGGGCATTTATTTGTAAGCACCACTTGTTTACACAATCAAGCTGGGACCTTGGGGTGACAGAAATCACTCTCCTTTTTAATAAACAAGGAAACTGAGTCACAGCAACCAGTTCGAGGGACTTCATTAAAGTTTAGATTCAGTCCCACAGTATTGGAGTGGGTTTCAGAGGTCACCTGTGGCAAGTTTGTGGATTGACCTCTTG
The DNA here is from genome assembly GCF_003255815.1 of Theropithecus gelada. NCBI lineage: Eukaryota > Metazoa > Chordata > Mammalia > Primates > Cercopithecidae > Theropithecus > Theropithecus gelada. Next base: position 156,281,717 of record NC_037670.1, read on the forward strand.
GAATTTCAGACCTGAAATGGTCTGTGAGGACCACGTGAGGACCACATCTGGTTACAGGTGGAATTGGGCATAGAAACAAAGCATCCAGGATGACTTCTGTTAACCTTTCCTGTCTGCAGAATTCCTCTGAAGCAGTCCCAGGCCTCTACCAAGTCTCACACATCTGGCCTTGTTTTCCTTTGCTGTGTCCTCAAACCTTCTTCAAAAAGCTTCAGATTCTAGATAACTGCAGGGGGTTCATCTTCAGGAGAAAATGAGACTCCAAGGTACAGGTACAAGGCTTGGCGTCAGCAGACTTAGGTCTGAATCTCAGCTCAGATGTTTTTAAATGATTTGACTGTAGGTAGATGACTTAATTTTTATGATGCCTCCTTTGAACACCTAACTCAGTGGCTCTCCAAGCGCGGTGTCCCAAGCAGCAATATCAGCATCATTTGGTAACTTGTTAGAAATACAAATTCTTGGGCTGTACCCCAGACCTACTGAGTGGTCAACTCTTGAGTGGGGCTCAGCAATCTGGGTTTTCGAAGTCCTCCAGGTGATTCTGGTAGATGCTGAAGTTTGAGAAGTGCTCCTCAAACTAATAATACCATCAGCCTTATAAGGCTGATGTAGGCTTAGAATTAAAACATGGAAAGTTCATAGCACACATGAGCTGCTCAATAAACTATGGTAGCAAAAGTGGCTTCTCATCATCATCATCATCCTCATCATTTTCTTTCTTTTCTTTCTTTCTTTTTTCTTTTTGAGACCGAGTTTTACTGTGTCGCCAAGGCTGGAGTACAGTAGCGCAATCTTGGCTTACTGCAACCTCTGCCTCCTGGGTTCAAATGATTCTCCTGCCTCAGCCTCCCAAGTAGCTGGGATTACAGGCGAGTACCACCACACCTGGTTCATTTTTGTATTTTTAGTAGAGATGGGGTTTCACCATGTTGGCCAGGTTCATCTTGAACTCCTGACCTGAGGTGAGGAGCCTGCCTTGGCCTCCCAAAGTGCTGGGATTACAGGGGTGACCCACCACGCCCGGCCATCATTTCTTCTCTGAAAGTACCTTTTAGCTTGAGAAATGTATCATTCACAATCCAGAAGCCTGTAGGATTTTAGTGAGCACCTGAACTGTGCTCTCTTAGCTGACACTCATGAGCTGGTGAGATAGATTTGACTATTTTATATATTCTTATTTTCTTAGCTTCTTATTCAAGTTCTGGAACTATAAGCAGAGTGATAGGGAAAAGGGTCAAATACTATAGGGGCCATTTGGGCAGGGAGTTTATACCTGCAAGCTGTCACCTCTCCCATGATGAAGGTAACAGGGAGAGGAAGAGCTTTGTCAGGGATGTTCGGAAGACTCAGGGTCTCTGGATTCCAGAGGGACTTTTTGTTGGTTTGTTTTAGCTTGTGTTGTTTTGTTATTTTCCCTAGTCCTACTACTTTTCTCTGGTTCTTTAACCTCCTCCAATAGGATCGTGAGCCCCAGAAAGAGGGCTTGTTCTCATCCAAAATAATCTCACAGGAATTAATACAAAATAAGAGTTCTTAAATTGAGTGCAACACACAGACAAACCCCAAACTTTACAAAAAACTTACATTTAAATACTTTCCACTCAAAGTACCTTCATTTTGCTTTCCAAAACATCCCTTGGGGTCAGGCAGGAAGGAGATCGTTGTCTATATTTTACAGACGTGGAAACTGAAGCAGAGAGGAATTGGGTTGATTTGCCCCAGACGATGTGGTGGCCCTGGAGGCAGCCTCCTGGGCTCCCAGACTCCCTGCTTGCTGGATTGAAGCTTCTGAGGGCCCTGGGCTCCCAGAGGCTACAGTGGACATGGAGAAACAAGGAAGAAATGTTTGTTTATTAAGTAAGGGAGCAGAACTAGGAGATTCATCAGCTTATATGGTAGAGCCCCCTCTGGTTCCCGGCATGCCTGGGAAATGGGGAGTGGAAGAGGATCTCTTTCAAGCAGGGGATCCCGCAGGTGCTGGACTGGGAGGGTCATTATGGACGGAGCTGCCAGGCATACTGTTCAGAAAAGGTCTGAAGTTCCATCCAAGGATGCCCCAGAGGAGTGATGAGCAGAGTGCCCTGGGGAGCTGTTTGTATTTGAAGCCTGGAGCTGAATGTGGTAGATTAGCCTGGGTGCCAAGGCACTCAAATGGCAGGTTCTGATTTCCTCATCTGGAGGTTTGGAATTGGTTCTCTGAACCATTTTCACACTTCACAACGTAATGCTTGAGCAGCTGGTGTGAAACCCAACTAGGGAAACTGAGGATATCGGGAGGTTGGTAGAAATGACTGTGAGATGGAGTCCAGGACTCAGCCAGCAAGCACAGCCTCTGGATTCTACCTTGCTGAGTGAGCAGTTCATCCCGGATTTTCTGCTACTCAGGGGCCCGGGCCTCACACTCCCAGGCTTCATTGCAGCTGGGCCCATGCACCAGCCTGTTTGGCCAAAGTGTCTGGATTGGAGAACACTGAGAAAGAGAATCACTTCGAGCAAGGGATAGGGTGTGGAGTAGAACTGCTTTCTCTCTCATCCTCCTGCCAGGAATCCAGATGTTCTCCATCTCTAGACAATTTGTGGGAGATTTAACAGCATCTTCCACTGGATGCAGCAGCTGGTGCAGATGCTGCCACCAGAGAGGACTTAAATCATCCTGTTCTATGCAACTGAGGCATCAGGCACAAGAGGTGTGCATGTGTGTGTGAGCACATGTGCCCATGAATGTATATGTGTGTGTACATGTGTGAGGTCCTCATCTTATAATCCTAGCTCCTCACTTCCCACCAAGGAAAACTGGGGCAGCCTCACACAGAAGGGAAGAATGTGAATCTGAGGGACATTGGCCAGCCAAGGGTAAGGTGATCAATTGCAAGAGGGGGTTGTCCTCTCTTCCAGGAAAGGGCAGACAGTGTAGGCCCTCCTGTGATCATCCTTCCCCCTATGTGGTTCCAGCTCTGTTTAGAGACATACAACAGAGCCAGAAGGGACCTCGTAGGGCATGGAGTCTAAGCCGTTTCACAGAGGAGGGATTGGGAGGGGGCTCAGGGCGAGATAATGACTGAGGCAGCTCTTGGTAAGTGATGCTAGGAGCTCTTGGAAAGTGATACAGGAGGCCTAGGTGCAGAAATCAATTTTATTTTAGTTCACTGACCATGTCTCTGGATTTCATTATAACCACAAACACACCCAATTCTAGCTGATTAGCCCACTCATTTCCAGTATTTTAATGAAAATTTAATGGTGGTAACTTACTTTTATAGAGCAGTTTCCATGCAAATTTTTTTCAATTGTTCTTTTGTTTAACATCTCAACCCTTCTTTGAGGTAGATAACATTGCTATACCCATTTTGCGGATGAGAAAACTGAGGCTTGCATTAAGTTGCTTGTCTTAGGTTGACAACTTTCATTACGATCTGGCTGTAGTTTGATGCATAAAATCTCTGAAGAGCTAGAATGAAGTCACTTGGCATAAGATGCTTTTGCATGATTGAAACTCAAACTGTAAGTAGTAGAACTGGGATTTGAGCCCAAGATGTCCAACTCCAGACCGTAGGTTTCTTTTTCTTTTTTCTTTTTCTTTTTTTTTTTTGAGATGGAGTTTTTCTCTTGTTGCCCAGGTTGGGGTGCAATGGTGCGATCTTGGCTCACTGCAACTTCCACCTCCCGGGTTCAATGGACTCTCCTTCTTCAGTCTCCCGAGTAGCTGGGATTATAGGCACGCACCATTATGTCCGGCTAATTTTTTGTATTTTTAGTAGAGATGGGGTTTCTCTTCGTTGGTCAGGCTGGTTTTGAACTCCCAACCTCAGGTGATCCGCCTGCCTCGGCCACCTAAAGTGCTGGGATTACAGGCGTGAGCCACCGCACCCGGCCCAGACCGTAGGTTTTAGCAACAAGGCTGTACTGCTCCACTGTGGCCTCACCACATATGGCTACATCTCCTTGGAGTTCATTACAATGGACTTTGACCTTCTACACTGCACAAAGCCTTGTATAACTTTCTAGGTGGTCCCTTCAAGGGTCTAGAATCTAGCAGCAGTCTGTTTTCAACAGCTGTGGGTAAAGGTGAGCATCACCCTGTCAGTTGATGACTGTTGAATTAGTTTAAAAAAGGCAGCAGGGAAAAAAGGAGATTAGACGTGGGTCATTTTTTTTTTTTTTGTTAACAGCAAATGATCTATTGAGTCAGTACTCCTGATGGTAAGGTGAAAAATACCAAAATTATGTATCCTTCTGAAGTACCTGCTCTCAGTAACTCACTTTCATGCCAAAAGCAATGAAACAAAAGAGCTGATGTCTTGTGTTACGAGAAGTGCTTTGTTGCTGTTTTCTCCAAATTTATGTAACTAGCTTTCGTTAAGTTCTGGCTGTTATTTAACGCATATAATATGTGGAGAGCTAAGATGAAGCTGAGAGGCCTGTGATGCTTTTTCATTCTTGCAACGCAGCTGTAGCTGAGAGTCTGGAGTTCTTCACTTTATGTCATTTCCTGTTAAAACTTCCATGTTTTCTTCACTGGGAACTTTGCCTGCTCCAAATCTGGCTCTCAGAGGTTGTCTGTGCAACTGAGGTCTTTGGATAGTGAGCCCTGGATCGGCGAGGAGCATGTGGGGTCAGTGATGCCTGCAGGGTCCTTCCTCCATGGGACTGGAGCCTGGGCTGGAGGGGATGTGGTGTGGCATGCTCCAGGTCCCCAGTGCCTCTTCCCTTGCTTATTCCTCCCCAGCTACACTGCCTGCTTGGCGTGTTTCTTTGAGTGGAAAAAACACACTCCAAGGGCTTTTTTCCATTCTTTCACTCAACAATGAACAGAAGCCTTCTGTGACCAAGTGGATGGGGATTTCTTCTCACCAATAAGCAAGCAATCAATCCTGCAGTGGCACCAGCTGGGTGTCCTCCAATCCAATACCACTCTGATGCTATCTACCTGGAGAGAGCGTCAGATCCCATGGGTGAGGGCTCAGTCCCCAAGACTGCTCCCCCAACAACTTTCAGTGTGAATTGCACAGGTTGTTTTACCTGTGCTTCTGACTGACCAACTACAAATCAGGGATTCTCCACCTGGGGGGCTAACGTCTAGAGCAGCTCACAGAACTCAAGGAAACACTTACATTTACTGGTTTATTATAAAGGATATTGCAAAGGATACAAATGAAGAGATGCACAGGGAGAGGTGTGGGGGAAGGGGCATAGAGCTTCCATGCCCTGTCTGGGAGTGGCAGCCTCCAAGACCCTCCATGTGTTCAGCTATCAGGAAGCTTCCCCAACCCTGTACTCTTAGGACTTTTATATAGACTTCTTTGGATAGGCATGATTCACAACCATGTAGAAATGTGATTGGAGAAAAAGGGTGTGATCTAATACAAATAGACTGAGTGGGGAAACCCAGTGAGGCCTGTCCAGATTCCTCTGAGCCTCAGGGTGTGGGGCAGGACACCTTCTGAAATGAAGGTCTTAGGATCTTCAATCAGACAAGGTAGGTCAAAGAATTTCTTATTGCCAGCTCCAAGACAGAAAGGTGGGGGAAGATTCCAGCCCTGGGGAGAAGAAGGAGCAGGTGAACGGGGACAGGAGAAGGGGTGTGTGTGTGTGTGTGTGTGTGTGTGTGTGTGTGTGTGTGTATTTGTGATTCTGTTTTCTAAGGCTGGCTTAAAGTGTCCAACATTATAACAAGGGCTATGAGAGTTGAGCCAGGAACCATGAATGAAAACTCATCTATCTGTCTGTCTATCTATCTATCTATCTATCTATCTATCTATCTATCTATCTAATCTCTATCATCTATCGATCTATCTATCCATTCTTCTGTCAATCCACCCATCCATCCATCTGCCTGCCTGTCTGCCTACCCAAACATCTATCTATCTATCTATCTATCTATCTATCTATCTATCTATCTATCTATCTAATCTAATCTATCTCTATCATCTGTCTATCAATCTATCGATCTGTCAATCTGCCCATCCATCCGTCTGTCTGCCTATCCAAACATCTCTCTCTCTCTCTCTTTCTATCATCTTTCTTTCTCTATCTATCTATCTATCTATCTATCTATCTATCTATCTCTTTCTATCATCTTTCTTTCTCTATCTATCTATCTATGTATCTATCTATGTATCTATGTATCTATCTATCTATCTATGTATCTATGTATCTATGTATCTATCTCATACCATCAGAGATTCTCAAACTCCTCAACAGCCTCCCTACTCAGGGCATTGCATTTGCTGTTTCCTCTGCCAGGAATGCTCTTCCCCTAGGGAGCTGTGTGGCTCCTTTCTCCCTTTCTTTAGCTCTTCGTGCAGACATTATCTCCATGGGGTCTTCTCCTATTATGTCGAACCCCAAAAGCCTGTGTTTTCTATCTTCCTTTTCCTTCTTGTTTTTCTCCATAGCACTTTTCACTATTGAACATATTTTACAAATATTTATTTGCTTGGTTTCTATCTCCCCTTACTTAAATGTTAGCTCCATTGTCGAGGGAGGGATTTTGTCTATTTTATTCACTGCGGTATCTCTAGTTGCTAGAAAGAGCCCTGACACATAGTGGGTCTTCAGCAAATATTTGTTGAGTGAATGAATGAATGCAAATCCTCAGAGGCCAGAGGGACAGATAGTACCCAGTGGTGTGAACATGGAGGGAGTGGCTTCTGCCTCAAAAGGGTGGAGACAGATGAGCTCCTGCCTGACAGCCATGCTCCATGGAGGCAGCTGGTTCAGGAGAGTGCACAAGACCCAGAGTCTGGAGAACTGTGTGCAAGTGGAAGCTCCAACGTCAAATTCGTATGTGAATTTGACCCCCTTCACATTTCTCACCTGCAAAACATACACAACCATAGGGGGTCAGGTCTGCTCTGTCTGCTTCCCAGATCCATGGGCTCTGGACACCACTGACCTCCCGCCTCCCCTCCCCTCCCCTCCTCCACTCTCACCCATAGCAGCCTGTCATTGTCCTGCAAACATTCCAAGTTCATTTCTGCCCCAGAATCTTAACCCTTGCTGTTTCCCATCTGCATAGTTTCTCAGAGAATCAGAGTTGGCCCCTTTCATCATTTAGGGCTCTGCTCATGAATGTCATCTGCTTAGAGAGGTCTTGACCACCCTATCTATAGAGATACCACCTGCCCCCTACAATAGACTCACAAAATCCCATGCTTTGCCTTTACCATAACTGGCTTCTTGGGCTCTCTTATCATTATCTAAAAGTATCTTGTTCCTTTCCTTGTTTGTTGCCTGTCTCTCAGCCTAAGCCCTGTGAGAATGGGGTCTTCATCTATCATGTTCTCCACTGCATGCTCATTGCTTAGGGCAGCACTCAGCATGTCATATGCCCTCAATAAATATCTGCTAATTGAAAGCACAAATTAAATGAGAGAGTGGATGTGAAATGTACTCTGTAAAGTACATAAACCTCCATGGACATGAGGACCTATTATTTCTGGAGTGTAACCTGTGTCTCCTCCCATGAGGAGTAACTGTGGCCCCTCATCTCAGAGCATAAAGTGTGGGCATGCTCCCTGGGAGGAGGTTAGAGGTCACCAGGAGGAGGGTCTCTCTTTACAGTCAGGCAGGGGGAGCAGGGGAGGCAGAGCGAGGGGGTGGGACATGATGTCTGGTCTGCACTGAGCCCCAGGGAGAAGTGAGTGAGCTCAATAAAAATCCAAACAAGGCAGCCTTGACTCTTGAAGGACCCGGAGTCTCAGCCAAGCAGCCCCTAGCCTGGCTTCTGAGAAAGAAAGGCCTGGCAGAAAAAACCCTGCTGCCCAGGCCCCTAAGACACTAATGGAGGTCAGACCAGGTTCTCCCATCTTGTGGCTCCTGGGGTACCCCTGGACAGGTGGTCCCCTTGTCTCAAGTCATTTCACCACTGCAAGGCTGATGCATGGTTTGGGGCCATTCACCTCCCTTTGTTGGGTCCTTCCTTGACCTGGACTTCTTGAGTCTGTGGCTCCTAGACACAGCCCATGTTGGGCTCCCACTTGCAGGAAGTACTCCTCCAAGACGCAAGGCACCAGACAGTAATAAAGGCAGAGTGTGGCTGATGATAGGAGGCCGCAGTGGTCTGTGTTCCTGTGTGGCAGGAAATGCCTGCACATCCCAATGTGATGCTCCCTCCCCTCTGCTCGAGATCCTGAGTGGGATTGACAGTGGCAATGATATACTAGCCAGCAGCCTGTTTCTAGAGCGTGTTTGTATTCACTCACCTGGTTTATTTGGTAGACAGGCTGGTTGAGATTTAGGGGGGAAATTGGGGCTATGCAGTGCATTAATGCAATGGTACAGAGGGAACTCGAGGCTGGGATCTCCCCCACTGAGCCCTTAGAACAGAGACATTCTTCTCCTCCTCCAAGGAGGGAAATCTTTCTCCAAGACTTCCTACAGTCCTACCAGCTTTCTAATGGTTCTTGGAATATTTCCAGAGTTTTCTCCTGTATATTCACAATGCCAATGAATGGAGAGAAATGGGTAGAGATAATGATCTTCACTTTTCATGAGGGGAGACTGAGTCACCAAGTAAGAAAATGTCAAGATATTCATCCAGCACAGTGTTTCCGGGGATCTCAACTAAACAATGCCTACACTGCTCCATATGTGACAAAAAATAGATTGGTCACTATATTAGGCCATTTTCTTGCTGGTGATAAAGACATACCTGAGACTGGGTAATTGATTTAAAAAAAGAGGTTTGATGGACTCACAGTTCCACGTTGCTGGGGAGGCCTCACAATCATGGTAGAAGGCAAAAGGCACATCTTACATGGTGATAGGCAAGAGAGAATGAGAGCCAAGAGAAAGGAGAAACCCCTTATAAAACCATCAGATCTCATGAGACTGACTCACTACCATGAGAATAGTATGGGGAAACCACTCCCTAATTCAATTAACTCCCACTGAGTCCCTCCCACAACACGTGGGAGTTATAGGGTGTACAATTCAAGATGAGATTTTGGTGGGGACACAACCAAACTTTGTTAGTGACACTACACAAAATGATCCCCAGGCCATAGAGTCTATGGGAGGGTGGCTTCTAACAAGACCCCTTGGCAAGACCCTTTGGCCTTTCTTGGAGTTCCCTTGAATGGCAGCTGTCTGTGGAGGAGGTGAGGGGAGAGGGAAGACACCAGAGGGAAGAAGGTTCCTGCTGTTTGTGTAGCTTGAACTTTGCCTCCACCCATTCCTTCTGGATGAAGGCAAATTGTTCCAGACGTGTCTTGCACTTTTGGTTACACCTTCATCTAATCTCCATCCTAACCCTTCCTTATTGAGAGCCTGTATGTACAAAGTGCTTTATATAACTTACCCCTAATCTTTGCAATGGCTTTGGGAGGTTTACCAATGAGGAACGGTGGTAGAAAGGTCAGGATTTGTCCAGGATTGTGGAGCTGGGGCACTGCTTGGTTGTCTTTGATTGAAGACCTGAGCTCCATCTGCCACCCTCATCCCTCCCCCATTTCCCCTGCCTTGTACCCCACAGCTTCATGGTATGGGTAGACAGGCATCTTCAACATTAGAGACACGAGAGTGGACAGCAAGGCGACTCTTCAGGGCATTTTATCCTAAGGTCAGGGGTTCTACTGTTGTTTTGATGTGTCTCCCTGGAAGCCCTTGACTGGCAGAGAGGGGCTGGTGATGCAGAAGGGAGCAGTGGGTCACACTGCCTTCAGCCCTGCCTCAGTGACTGTTAGTGCTGCCCCAGGTGAGTGGCTTCAGAGAAAATTGCCTCTCAGACTTAGCGGCGGACAATATGGGTTGGAGAGATGTGGGTGCAACTCTACTTATTGGCTGTGACCTAGGACAAGTTACTCAACTTTCATGAATTTGCTTATATGTAAAATGGGCAGGATTGTTGGGAAGGTGAAACGAGGCTCTGGATGGCAAGCATTCAGCAGGGAGCCTGGAATACTGTAGGCAGGTGACCATGGGAGGCATTCTTACTCTTATTACTGTACCTTCAAAACTGGAAATTAGGCCTGGTGCGGGGTCTCACACCTGTAATCCCAGCACTTTGGGAGGCCAAGGCAGGCAGATCAGTTGAGGCCAGGAGTTTGAGATCAGCCTGACCAACACAGTGGAACTGCATCTCTACTAAAAAAAACACAAAAATTAGCCGAGTGTTGTGGTGCACACCTGCAATCCCAGCTACTGGGGAGGCTGAGGCACAAGCATCATTTGATCCTGGGAGGCAGAGACTGCAATGAGCCGAGATTATGCCACTGCACCACAGCCTGGGTGACAGAGGAAGACTCTTGCCTACAAAAAAACAAAACAAAACAAAACAAACCCCAAAAAACTGGAATTATGGACTGGGCATGATGGGTCGTGCCTGTAAACCCAGCACTTTGGGAGGCTGAGGTGGGTGGATACCCCTGAGCCCAGGAGTTCAAGACCAACCTGGTCAACATGGCAAAACCCCATTTCTACTAAGAATACAAAAACTTAGCCAGATGTGGTGGTGCATGCCTGTAGTCTCAACTACTGGAGAGGCTGAGGTGGGAGGATCACCTGAGCCTGGTAGGTTGAAGTTGTAGTGAGCTGTGATCACACCACTGCACTTCAGCCTGGGTGATGGGAGTGAGAACCCCGTCTCAAAAACAAACAAACAAACAAACAAACAGGGAATTATGCTTCAGTTCTCCAGTATGCAGTTTCATAAAGTCACCTCAATTATAAACTTCCTTGCTTCCTCTCCACTTGCCCCCATCCCTCCTTTCTTTCCTTCCCAATTCCATAACTGTGCGTTGAGAGGCTAGCTTGTTTCCCCAAGGAGCAGTTCTAGGCCATTGGACTTTTAGGACCCCTGCCCTGCAGGAGCCAACAGTCTTCCCCATGGCCTCTGCTACCCTCGCCCTTTCGCTTCATCACCCTAGTTTGCACATGGTCCTTTGAAGCTGCTGTCACTGCTGTTTAGTGACAACACTCCTGTCTGCCTTTGTATCCCGCACTCAGGCTGATGTAGGGTCTGGCTTCCCTGGAGAGGAATTAGACAGCACGGTCATAATAAGTTTGTGGCATTATTTCTCTCTCGGCCCCTCTTGCAGGGATCAGAATGAAGTTGTCATTGCTCTGTGGCCAGAACAGTCCCTGGAAAAAAACTGCAAATGACCTTCCCTCAAGGGGCGGTATTTGGGGCTTAATTGTGTTTTGTTAATCAGGAAAACAATTAATTTGGCTGCTGCCTCTCTGGTGGAGTGTTTTTTCTTTCTTTTTTAATATAGTAGATGCTGCTAAGATGATCCATGTGATGTCTCTAGATTCAATTTCTCTCTCTCCCCAAGGCAAAGAATGACTCCTCTCTGTATCCATGACATCCGGAGACAGCAGAGCGAGGCATGGAGTTTTCCAAAGAAGGCTGGTTTCTAGAACTTAATATCTGTTTCACAGCAATAGGACAACTCCTCTGCCCAAGCTCTTGCACAGTTTTAGGAATAGGAGTGAGACTGAGGCAGAGGAGTGACAAGTCACAGACCTGTTTCAAAGTAGGAATGTGGAAGTTCTGCATTCTGTCCCCTTTCTTGACATCCTCCCCACCTCATATGATAGAAAATGGTGAAACAGGCATTTCGCTGTGCAGGAGCTACACCACAGAGCTCAGAGAATCGCTAGATCTAGAATCTGAAAGGATGGGGCTGGGGAGATACAGTGTGAACCTGGATCCTCTGGATAAATTCACTCCCGCAGGTCAATGACCGATGATGGCTTAACGTGAGGCAATGCCATAGAATGCCATCCCCAAACCAAGAGAATTACTCGTAGTGTGGTAATCAGGCTTTGGAGGGTGGTTATCAAGTCCCCTCCAGTCACACCATATGACCTGAATTGTCCTTGGAATAGAACACATGTAAATCTGACTCTGTAGACAGTAATCAGTGGTCATGTTTAGAAAGCATGCCCTGCAAGGTGACCCATTTCTGTTTTGTTCACTGAGGTATCCCATGGTTTAGAACATTCTGGCATATGGTAGATGCTCAAATATAGGTTAAAAGAAGGATGTGGGGCCAAATTTAACACAGAGGATAATAAGCCCCTTGTTGTGTGTGTCAGTCAACCTGAATTTAAACAAGTATAAATACCAGTTTGTCTTCCACTAAACCCCTGGATTGGGGGATGATTTCTGACATGAGAGAAGGATTTCTCACTGTCCAGGAGTCAATGACAAGGTCTTCAACAAGATGTGAGGAAGAGGGAAGAGAAGAAACATTTACTGAGGAACTGCCAAGTGGCTAGCTCTGTGCCAGGTGTTGTATGATGAACACTACCTCATTTTATTTCCCTTAAAATAATTGTGTGAGGTGTGTTCACATTTTACAGTTGAATAAACTAGGGCTTAATAAAGAAGTTAAGTAACTTATGCAGGGTCACACAGATGGTGGAATTAACTTGACTTCCAAATTCATGTTCTTTCCACTCGTCCACAGAACTTCTCGTTTTTGGAATGCTTGATTAACGCAAGAGGGTACATTCTGTGTGTTCAGTTTAGTAGGAGTGGGGAGGGGCTGAAATCAAATTAACATGACTCCATTCCTCCCCTCCAGATGCCTGGACTCCTTGGCTTTGACTCCTTGTTTAGCCACTCACTGGCTATGGACATATCCTTCCTTCTTATGCTTAACATCTCTGTGCCTCAGTTTCCTCATCTACAATGGTGATAACAACAGTACCAATTTTATAGCATCGTTGTGAGAAGTAAGTGGGTGAAGCACTCATACTTGAGTCTGGTCCATGGCATGATTGATGTAAGTTAAGACTATTATTAGGACAAACTCTGTCTTTATACACCCTGTATCAATTGAGGGTCACTTGTGTAGTATGTAGCTCTTAACCTATTAAGGAAAGCCTGGTCCCCAGGTACCCTCTCCAGAAAAACATCAAACCTCTAACCAGGCTCTACTGAAATGCTGATTATTTAACGCCAGGAAAGTACACCTTTGTCTAGATGCCTTTTTATCACTCTAGTACAAGCATGCAGGGTATTATTACCTGGAGCTGAAAACATATGTTTACAAAGAATTTTTGTTGGAGGTTTACCCTGTGTGCTGTTGTTAAGCTCTATGAAAGGGTTTTGGAGATGAAAGTGAGAATGCACAGACCACTTCAACATGCGCGTATCACTTCAACATGCCCATACCACTTCAACATGCGCAGACCACTTCAACATGCACGGACCATGTCAACATGCGCAGACCACTTCAACGTGCACGGACTATGTCAACATGCGCAGACCACTTCAATATGCATGGACCACTTCAACTTGCAGGGACTACGTCACCATGCGCATACCACTTCAACATGCACAGACCACTTCAACATGCATGGACCATGTCAACATGTGCAGACCACTTCAACAAGCATGGACCACTTCAACTTGCAGGGACTACGTCAACATGCACATACCACTTCAACAGGCACAGACCACTTCAACATGTGCATACCACTTCAACATGCGTAGACCACTTCAACATGCATGGACCACTTCAACTTGCATGGACTATGTCAACATGCTCATGCCACTTCAACATGCACAGACCACTTCAACATGCATGGACATGTCAACATGCACATATCACTTCAACATGCACATACCACTTCAACATGCACCTACCACTTCAACATGTATGGACCACGTCAACATGTGCATACCACTTCAACATGCACCTACCACTTCAAAATGCATGGACCATGTCAACATGTGCATACCACTTCAACATGCACAGAGCACTTCAACATGCATGGACCACATCAACATGCGCATACCACTTCAACATGCACAGACCACTTCAACCTGCATGGACCATGTCAACATGTGCATATCACTTCAACATGCACATGCCACTTCAACGTGCACAGACCACTTCAACATGCATATACCACGTCAACATGTGCATATCACTTCAACATGCACCTACCACTTCAACACGTGCATACCACTTCAACATGCACATACCACTTCAACATGCATGGACCACTTCAACATGTGTATTCCACTTCCACATGCATGGCCATTTCAACATGCACCTACCACATCAACATGCACATACCACTTCAACACACATTTACTACTTCAACATGCATGGACCATGTTGACATGCGCATACCACTTCAACATGCACAGAACACTTCAACATGCATGGACCACTTCAACATGCGCATAGCACTTCAATATGCATATACCACTTCAACATGCATATACCACTTCAACATGCGCATTCCACTTCAACATGTGCATTCCACTTCAACATGCATGGCCATTTCAACATGCACCTACCACTTCAACATGCACGGCCCATGTCAACATGTGCATACCACTTCATCATGCGTAGACCACTTCAACATGTGTGGACCACTTCAACATGCGCAAACCACTTCAACATGCACAGAGCACTTCAACATGCGTGGACCATTTCAACATGCACATACCACTTCAACATGTATGGACCACTTCAACATGTGTGAACCACTTCAACATGCACAGACCACTTCAACATGTGCTTACCACTTCAACATGTATCACCATTTCAACATGCACCTACCACTTCAACACACGCATACAACTTCAACATGCACATACCACTTCAACATGCACAGGCCACTTCAACATGTGCATACCACTTCAACATACACGGCTATTTCAACATGCACCCATCACGTCAACATGCATATACCACTTCAACACACACCTACCATTTCAACATGCATGGACCACGTCAACCTGTGCATACCACTCCAACATGCACAGAGCACTTCACAACATGCGCATACCACTTCAAATGCACATACCACGTTAACATGCACAGACCGCTTCAATGTGCATAGACCACTTCAACATGCTCATATCATTTCAACATGCACATACCACTTCAACATGCTCATACCATTTCAACATGCGCATATCACTTCAACATGCACAGAACACTTCAACATGTGCATACCACTTCAACATACGCATTCCACTTCAACATGCGCAGACTACTTCAACATGCACAGACCACTTCAACATGCGCATACCACTTCAACAAGTACGGACCACTTCAACATGCATGGACCACTTCAACATGTGCATTCCACTTCAACATGCACAGAGCACTTCAACATGCACATACCACTCTGGTCTTGGAGAATGCCCTAACCTCCAATGACTTGTGTATGAAGGGCTGTGTGGTTCTCTCTTGCTCTCCCCCTCTCCCTCTTTGCAGGGAGGAGTAGAGGGAAATGAGGGCCAGTAGAGATGACCCACAAAGTGGTAGAGAAAGTCAATGCCATAAGCTGATTCCAGAATGGTTGCTCAGGTGGGCATCTGCTTTGGTGGCAGAGTCGAGGAAGCAGCCTCTATGGAGTTAATTGTTGGATTAATCCCAGAAGCTTCAGGGAAACTGTGACTAATTCTCCCCACCTTTAGGTGCCTTGTACTAAGGAAGTTAGAACCCTGCATTCTGCATCAGAATCTATCTTTACAACATTGCTGCAAGACAGACTTTCTCCCTTTTTTGCAGATGAAGGAATTGAGGCCTTAGGGAGTCGTGTGTACAGCCTCATCACACAAGGAGGGTCATAGCAGAACTGACCTGAGACCACCAGGGCTGTCTACACCTGAGCCCCCATCCTTTCCACTAGACCATCCTTTCCACTAGAGCCCATCTGTTTTCCACAGGGGATGACTTTGCCCACCAGGTCATGTGGCAACATCTGAAAATATTTTTGGTTGCCACAACTGAATAGGCAGTGCTTCTGGCATCTGGTGAGAGAGGCCAGGGCTGCAGTTACACACCCTCCAATGCAGGACAGTCCCCCATGACAAGGAATTCACCTGCCCAAATGTCAGCAGTGCCGAGGTTGAGAAACTACTTTAGATGGATTTTCTTGCCGCCCAGAAATGACTCAAGGACAACTTTCAAGAAGAGAGTGCTGAGTTGGAGCCCTGCCATGCTTCAGCAACCACCTTCCCCTGTTGAGAACCACTGTCCTGGAACAATTTCCCCCAAAGTTCTGTGAGGATGGGAATCATCAAGTCACCTGTTAGAGCTGTAGTTTCTTCATCCCCTCTGCTGGAGATCCTGATCCAGTCTTTAAAAACACATTCTAAAAATATTTTTAAGAAAAGAATTTGCAGTTTGAGTGTCTCAGGTGGTTTTTATTGCCAAGAAAGTCTGGAAACTACCTTAAACAGCTTCAATGTGTACGTACCACTTGGATGGGGCCGGTCTTCAGTTGACATTGCTCATGGTTTATGAGGATTACCTCCTTTCTTTCCCTCACAATGATGTAGAAGCTTGATGGCTGATGTGACAGAGCACTATGAGAGCATGTTAAATTAATTAGCACGTGGATGACTCAGAGGTCCCTCCCACCTTGGAGGTATATTTTTGAACAGAGGAGCTTCCTTCCATCCTGCTCATGATGGGCAGTAAGAGGAGATGAAGAAGCACTGACCAGTGCTCAGAAGACCTGGACTGGGGTCTTAGCTAATGGTGTTTCCCTGGACAAGTGTCTTCAGTGTCCTGAGCCTCAGTTTTCTCATCAGCAAATCAGGCCTACCAGGGGATGTCCTATCTTTCAGGGCAGCTATGAGGAGTAAGGAGATGGTGCCCACTAGGGATCACCTTCTGGATGTGCATCAGGATCACCTGTGGGTCTTTTTAAAACTACAAACACCCAGGTCACATCCAAGACTACTCATTCATTCTTAGAGATAAGGCCCATATTTAAAAAGTAGTGCTCCTTTAAGAAGTGTCACAGGTAAGTCTTTAGAAAACTAGAAAGCTCCTCAGAAAGTACCTTGTAAACTAAAAAATGCTGTTCAGATAAAAGGGATTCTTTCGTTCGCACAGATTGCTGATCCCAGCCATAAATGGTGCTGTAACAGTTTCCTATTTGGCCTTGTCAGATCGTCATACACCTTTGACTACCTAAGCAGATGGTACCGTGTCTTGTGGATATTTTGAAAAAATAGGACAGGCTCCCATCTGCCCGCAATGACTCAGGGGCTGCCTGTCTTTCCCAGAGGCAGGGGCAGTGGCTGAATGTCCTCTGAGGATGCCTCTGGCACCAGGGAGCCTTGACAATGTCTCCTCCCAGTGCTCATGCCAGCAAATGGGAAGGACGCAGCTGCCCAACATTCACCAGTGCAAGTTGTGGAAACAGGGGCCAGGCCCTGTGCTGCCCATTTCCTTCTGCCAGTGGGGGTGATCCCCCAAACGAAGGATGGAGCAGGGGGTTCTTCCTGCCTTCCCAGTGTCCCACCCAGGGCCATGCGTGGTGACAACAGAAAGGAAGGGGCCCTGCTAAATATAAAACTCTGTGCAGGTGGGAGAATCATCACGATTGCTTGTATATTGTCCTTACTATGACTATGGATTTCTCTCTTTCTCCCACTGCAGCAAGACTCAGGGCAAGTTTGGCACCACCTGGTTGACCCCTGAAGGGTGGCTATGCCCTTGTCCCATCATTTCTCTGATCCTCAGCCTGGGAGCAGGAGGAGGACTGCAGGCTGGTGTGATGCTGGCCAGCAAGGTTCTCCCTTGCAGAAGGAGTAAGTGGCGACCGCTCTAGATTTTGCAGGCTGGAGCCTGCGCAGTACTCCTCTTTTCCCAGGGACAGAGTGGAACTACCTGGAGGTGACTGTAGGAAATGATGAACACAGCATCTCCCGGGGGCACTGTAGTTGGGAAGTGCTCCTCCTGACTTGTGGTAGGCTCCACTCCAGCTTTGGAACCAAATGCCTCAGATCTTCCTGTCTGGCTAAAATGCTGGAAGCTCATGGACCCATCAGCTTCTAACTATCCCTTTGGTTGTCCCTCTGCAGGCTGCTCCTCCAGAGCAGGTCTGCTGCCCCTGCCTCATCTCAGGACGTCCAACTCCCCTGACTTTGCTAAGGTGTGCAATATTCTCCATTTGCTTGGGCCTTTCCTTCCTATTTTCCTAGACCTTAGCATCTTCTGTTTCTGGACAGAAAACCATGTCTGCTTGCCTGCACCATGGAAATGGTTCCATCCCAGCCAGTTCTGCTGTGGACTGGGAACCCTTTGCCAGGGAGGGCTGTGTGTCTGGTCTCTGAGAATACAGCAGGCCAGAGGGCTCTCCTTTCAGCTCCCTTGGAGGCTGGGACATTCTTCTTGTACCTGGACGACTGATCACTGTGCTCCACTTAGACCACTGTGCCGAAGAATTGAGGGACAACAAGATGCTGAGACTTTGGGTTAGAGGGTGATGGGATACGTTTTTATTAAACTTTGTGGAATGGAATTAAATCATCCTGAGGGAAAATCTAAGACTAAGAAAGAATATTATTATAAAAGGAGAAATAAAGTTCATTTGCAGCTACTGTACTTAAACTTCTAGACCAGGATAATGCAGTCCTTTGGAATTCAGAATAGAGAGGAAATGATCATGTTAGTTGAAGATGTTGGCTAGTCCTAAACATAATTTAATCCTCTCTTTCTTTCACACATACCCGTACACTTCAGCACATACATATGTGCTCACAGACACATGCACATGTGTGCACATACATGCACACATTCAAACACATGCATACTTGGTCTGGGGCACTCTACCTGCACAACTATGCACCAATTTATCACCTGCGGACTTCATTAGTCCCTGTTTGCCTGCCCATGGAGAACAAGTCCCTTGTTATTTTCTTCATTGCAAATGTGGAGCATAGGAGGGGCCTGGGTTGGCTATATTTTCTCATTCCCAAATCCTGTGATGTAGGTTTCAGTCACTGCCCACAGTGAGGACCTCTTCTGCATATGAACCCCTCAAGGGCAGGGACTTGCCTTATTCATCTTTGGGTCTCTAGTTCCTTGTATGGTGCCTGGCACACAGTAGGTGTTCAATAATTGTTTATGACCCTGAAATCTGGAGTCTGACCCAAGGTAATAAAATTTGGTGGAGACTGCTGCCTATCCATCAAAACTCATGTGCTCTTCTTCCAGGGCATACCACTAGAATAATTTCCCTCCTCTGATGTTAGATCGGGCCATGGGTCTGAGATCTAATCATAGAACATGAACAGAAATGATGAGTGCCCCCTCCACACCTGGCCTGTCAAAACCTCCCCCTGTCTCCTCTATGTCCTTTTTCCCTCTGGCTGGTTGAAATGCCCATTCCCAGGGAAGCCTTAGAACCCACACACTGAAGCTGGCAGAGCAGCTGGTGGCTTGAGCTCTGAATGACTACGTGGAGCAGAGCTATGCTTTCAACTTGGAAACCCATCTAGACTATCACATAAGAGGGAAATAGACTTCTTATTCTTTAAGCCGCTGAATGCCTAGTGTCTGTTTGTTCCTACAGCTCTGCCTACCCGAAGTGATACTCCCCATTTGACCACGGGCCTGGCTGGTGGCCCTGGACTCACAGTGGAAGGCTGTGTGTTCATGGAGCCGTGGTGCAGGATTGGGCAGAGAGTCCATATTCTCCTGGATGCATGTTTCACTCCTTTAAACCTCTGCTTACAAAACCCTGCCTCAGGGGCTGGGTTCTGGTTCTCAAAGGCATAAGAGAAATAAGGTTAGGGAATTCCTTCCCAGAAACCAGATCTCCAGGCTGTTAGTCTGACTCTGATGCTGTCTGCTGTGGGGTCCACTGTGGGTCCCTATTCTGCCCTACTTGTTTTCCCATTTGAAAAGCTAAAATAGGCCGGGTGCGGTGGCTCATGCCTGTAATTCCAGCACTTTGGGAGGCCGAGGCGGGCGGATCATGAGGTCAGGAGATCGAGACCATCCTGGCTAACACAGTGAAACCCCTTCTCTACTAAAAATACAAAAATTAGCCAGGCGTGGTGGTGAGCGCATGCAGTCCCAGCTGCTTGGGAGGCTCAGGCAGGAGAATGGCATGAACCCAGGAGGCGGAGCTTGCAGTGATCTGAGATCGCGCCACTGCCCTCCAGCCTGGGCCACAGAGCGAGACTCTGTCAAAAACAAAAAGAAGAAGAAAAACTAAAATAATCATGGTGCTGTGTGTCCCTGTGGGATAAGAAGGGAGGATTTATTAAGGACAGTGTCTTAAGGACTTAAATTTTATTTAGAAGAGAGGAGGAGAGAGAATGAAACAATGTGGTGCAGAGAGAAAGAACCCTGGGGAGAAGCCAGGGGACATGGCAGGAACGCAGATCAGATCGAAGGGGCCTGTCAGAGATGTCAGCAGGTGCTGCTCCCTCCCCCAAGTCACATGGTTATCTCAGCTACAGTGTTTGGCCCCATCCCAAGGCTCAGGGTCACCTCTTGTCCTGTTGCTCGTGGCCCACAAGCTGTACAGCCAGTGGCTAGGATGGACAGCTCACATGGCCCTGGATGCTCGGAGCATTTTTCTGAGGAGCCTGGGCTGAGGTTTTTCACAGCTGTTGCCTGACCCTTGTCACATCCCTTTCCAAAGGGCCAACGACTTGGGTACTCCCTATGGGGGCACCCAAGGACCCCCCAACTGGAACTACCACCTTGTTTTTAGGGAGGGCTATAAATGAATGCATTTTAGGCAGATAAATGAATGCATATTTAGAGTTCATTTAAAGATGAAAATAACTTTTTTCACATTATAAAAGAAATGCATGGCTATAGTAGAAAATGGGAAAATTCAAATACTTATAAGAAAAAAAAAATAAGAGCTGCAATTCCATTCTCCAGAGATAACCACTGTCAGTACTTTTTATGTAACTTTTTCATTCTCCTCTCCTTCCTCCCTCTCCTTCCCTCTCCCTCTCCTTTCCCTGTCTCGTTCTCCCTCCCTTTCTCTTTCTCCTATCTGATAAATGCTATTATTCTATTTATCTAGCTATATTTAAACAATATGAAATTCTATTCTACATCTTTTCTACATCTGCTCAGTTAGCATACTTCCACATCAACAAATGGAGCATCATTTTGAGTAGCAGAAATGTGTTCTGTTATATGGCTGAAGGATGGGCAAGTTTTTCTGTTACTTTTCCTCCCTGCACTCAAAGCGTGGTCCCCCAACCGGCAGCATCAACATAATCTGTGAGCTTAATAGAAATGCAGAATTTCAGGCCCCCATCCCAATCCGCTAAGAGGGAATGTGCATTTTAACAAGATTCCCAGGCGACTCGTGCACATGAAGGTTTGAGAGACTGGGCGTGGTGGCACATGCCTGTAATCCCAGCACTTTGGGAGGCTAAGGTGGGTGGATCACCTGAGGTCAGGAGTTCGGGACCAGCCTGGCCAATGTGGCAAAACCCCCTCTCTACTAAAAATACAAAAATTAACTGGGTATGGTGCTGTGTGCCTGTAATCCCTGCTACTCAGGAGGCTGAGGTGGGAGAATCATTTGAACCCAGGAGGCAGAAGTTGCAGTGAGCTGAGATTGCACCACTGCATTCCAGCCTGGGCAACAGAGTGAGACTCCGTCTGAAAAAAAAAAAAAAAAAGCTTGAGAAGAGCCGGTTCAGCTGTGTGCCCAGGAAGTATGAACACAACTGTTGCTGAGTTCTGTATTAGCTCCTCTGGTTCTCAAAATAGCTTTCTGAGGCAAGTGTCATCACCTTCCCTGCTTTGGTTGAGATGTCGGAAACTGAGACACAGAGAGCTTCAGCTACCTGCCCAAGGTCACAAAGCTGGGCAAGTGAAAGAGGTGGCTTGAAACCAGAGTCCCTGCACTTCCCAAGAGCTCTGTGTGCCTCCTCATGGTCCCTGGTGTGATGGGAAGAGCCGTTGAGTAGAAATCAGCAGACCCAGGTCCTGAACTTGTCAACTATGTGAATTTGGGTAATCCATGTAACATTTAGGGGCCTGAATGTCCTCTTTAATGTTACACGCACTAGTCTTATGTAAAATAATATGTCAGAAAAAACATTTCAAGCTTTCTTTTATTAGTACCTTGCATTCAATCAGAGCTTCTAGAAGCTCTTCCTCTCTCACCTGTGATATAGAGTTAAGGATAAATAATGACAATGGTGTCCCTAATTTTGAAGGACAGACATCCTGATCAGAGAAATAACATACACATGATTATAAGATGTAAGATAGCTAAAAAATATTAGCTAATGTAACAAGCCACTCTATGGTCAAAGCTTAAGTACCAGAAACAAAAAACTAGAAGGCAAATGTCCTGTAGGACCCTGGGTAAGTTCTTGCAATGGGCTGGATGTTTATGTATCCCACCTCCAGAATGGATTTGTTGAAATCCTAACCCCCAAGGTGATGGTATTAGGAGGTGGAGCCTTTGGGAGATGATTAGGCCTTTAGAGTGGAAACCTCATGAATGGGATTGTGCTCATATAAAAGAGGCCACAGAGAGCTCATTCACTCCTTCTGTCATATAGGTCCCTACAAAAACGTGCCTTCTATGAGCCAGAAAATGAGCCCTTACCAGATGCTGAATCTTCTTTGATCTTGGACTTCTCAGCCTCTGGAACTGTGAGCAATAGATTTCTGTTGTTAATAATCCTCCCAGTTTACAGTATTTTGTTATAGCAGCCAGAACAGACTAAGACATCCCTTTATTTTCCGATGTCCCATCTGTGGAATAAAAAGCATTATCTCCACCTCTCTAGCCCTTGGGAGAAGGGAGATTTGGGTCTTTCACAACAGTTGTGCTTACAATGAAAGCTAAGAGCTGTGCTTGGGGCTGGTCATTGGACAAGGATTAGGGCCAACCTCCCAGGGGGCCTGGGAGCACTTCTTGACTGCTGTCCTACAAGGGGGGGAGGCCAGAAAATCAGACCCCTGGAAGTTCCTCTTCATTCAACAATAATTGGCCAACTGGCAAACACTGCCCTAGGCAGGCCAACTAGGCTGACCCCTACAGGGAGGGAGAGGTGCCCTGGTTAGCATCCTCATTAGTGGGGGAGTCCAGTCAGCTCAGGAGTGCTAGTCTGGGCCTTTGCCCAGAGGAAGTTGGTATCTGCTCCCACTCTATTAATTGAACATTATTATATCTCCTTTGTACTTCTCACTGTGCAAACCCCTGTCTCCAGGACCAAGAAGTCTCCCCTAAACTATCCTCTCTCTCCCTCCATGTCATCCCCATACCCACAATCACTGCATCTTGAGGATCCTACCACTTGCATAAATGGCTCCTCTGCTCCCCAGGGCTGGACTAGGATGAGGTAAATGAGGTGCCCAGGGTGTAAAATTTATGGAGACACTCCAGGATACAAAAATCAATATGCAAAAATCACAAGCATTCCTATACACCAATAACAGGCAAACAGAGAGCCAAATCATGAGTGAACTCCCATTCACGATTGCTACAAAGAGAATAAAATACCTAGGAATCCAACCTATAAGGGATGTGAAGGACCTCTTCAAGGAGAACTACAAACCACTGCTCAATGAAATAAAAGAGGAAACAAACAAATGGAAAAACATTCCATGCTCATGGATAGGAAGAATCAATATCATGAAAATGGCCATACTGCCCAAGGTAATTTAAAGGTTCAATGCCATTCCCATCAAGCTACCAATGACTTTCTTCACAGAATTGGAATAAACTACTTTAAAGTTCATATGGAACCAAAAAAGAGCCCACATTGCCAAGACAATCCTAAACAAAAAGAACAAAGCCGGAGGATCACGCTACCTGACTTCAAACTGTACTACAAGGCTACAGTAACCAAAACAACATGGTACTGGTACCAAAACAAATATATAGACCAATGGAATAGAACAGAGGCCTCAGAGATAACACCACACATCTACAACCATCTGATCTTTGACACACCTGACAAAAACAAGAAATGGGGGAAGGATTCCCTATTTAATAAATGGTGCTGGGAAAACTGGCTAGCCATATGTAGAAAGCTGAAACTGGATCCCTTCCTTACACTTTATACAAAAATTAATTCAAGATGGATTAAAGATTTAAATGTTAGACCTAAAACCATAAAAACCCTAGGAGAAGACCTAGGCAATACCATTGAGGACATAGGCATGGGCAAGGACTTCATGACTAGAACACCAAAAGCAATGGCAGCAAAAGACTAAATAGGCAAATGGGATATAATTAAGGAGCTTCTGCATGGCAAAAGAATCTACCATCAGAGTGAACAGGCAACCTACAGAATGGGAGAAAATTTTTGCAATCTACTCATCTGACAAAGGGCTAATATCCAGAAACTACAAATAACTTAAACATGTACAAGAAAAAAAAACAAACAACGCCCTCAAAAAGCGGACAAAGGATATGAACAGACACTTCGCAAAAGAAGACATTTATGCAACCAACAGGCACATGAAAAAATGCTCATCATCACTGGTCATCAGAGAAATGCAAATCGAAACCACAATGAGATACCATCTCATGCCAGTTAGGCATTGAAAGTCAGGAAACAACAGATGCTGGAGAGGATGTGGAGAAATAAGAATAGTTTTACACTGTTGGTGGGAGTGCAAATTAGTTCAACCATTGTGGAAGACAGTGTGGCGATTCCTCAAGGATCTAGAACTAGAAATACCATTTGACCCATTACTGGGTATATACCCAAAGGATTATAAATCATCCTACTACAAAGACACATGCACACGTATGTTTATTGTGGCACTATTCACAATAGCAAAGACTTGGAACCAACCCAAATGTCCACCAATGATAGACTGGATTAAGAAACTGTGGTGCATACACCATGGAATACTATGCAGCCATAAAAAAGGATGAGTTCATGTCCTTTGCAGGGACAAGGATGAGGCTGGAAACCATAATTCTGAGCAAACTATCAGAAGGACAGAACACCAAACACCACATGTTCTGACTCATAGGTAGGAATTGAACAATGAGAACACATGGACACAGGGCAGGGAACATCACACACCAGGGCCTGTCGGGGGTTGAGGGGTTGGGGGAGGGATAGCATTAGGAGAAATACCTAATGTAAATGATGAGTTTATGGGTGCAGCAAACCAACATGGCACATATATACCTATGTAACAAACCTGCACATTGTGCACATGTACCCTAGAACTTAAAGTATAATAAAAAAATAAAAATTAAATACAAAAAAAAGAAATTTATGGAGACACTCACACCCAGGGACTGTGTAAGTCCTGGCCTGCCTCATCCTTGTACCTCATACTTGCAAGCCTCACTGTCACCACCTCCTAACTATGCTCCCTGTCTCCTGTCTTGCCTCCAACCAATACATTTTTCATATGGCAACTGGAATTTTCTAGAGCAAATCACATCTGATCACATTACTCTCTTACATCATGGGCTGTCCTTTGTTCAGGCACTGGCATGTAGATAAAATCTCTGTGGTCTGGCCCCTACCTAAGATTTTACTATTCCTGCTATTTATAACCTCCATTTCCACTGGATACTGGGTATTCCCAGAACAAGCCTGGCCCTGGAATCCTTCTGAGATTTTTCTCATTTTGAACCTTTAGAAAATGCTACTGCCCCTTAGCCTCCTTTCTCTCCCACCTAACTGGCAAACTCCTCCCACTTTCATACCCAGCTGTAGTGTCACCCCTCGTGCCTCTTCCTGGAGTCTCCTTTCTGGACATTGTGCCTCTGTTTCCCAGTGGTATCGTGTGCAGCTTTCTCAGCATTTTATGAGACTAGCTACTCATGTTTCCTTCTCTCCCATCAGACATCTGAATCCTGCAGAATAGTTCCTTCTTCATCTTTACATCCCAGGGCCTCATGGAGTGACTTGTAGGGAGACAGATTTCAATACTGGCTTCCTATCTAAATGGAAACTGGCTCTGGGGGAGATTCTGAAATATGGGGAGGGGGCAGGCAAAGAGATAAAAACAAGTGTTTCTCAGACTCTGGAAGAAGTAGAGTTTAGGAAAAACAGCTTTGCTCTTTTGTCATCCCTTGTTGAGGGCCTAAACTGAAGTCTTGATCCCAGTTACTGCAAGAGGAATTTGGGTTGGTCTTTTACAATTCTCCCTCGAGGTTAAACACTCTTCCTTCAGATCCTTTTGCATTTTCACTTTTTATTTTGAAAGAATTTCAAACTTAAAGATTTTTAAAAGAAAAGTACAAAGAATGCCCTTATGCTACCTGTCCAGATTCGCTCATTGTTAGTATTTCGCCTCATTTGCTGTATTATTCTCTCTCTAAAGATATCATTGGTTTTCTGAACCCCTTGAGAGTAACTTCCCTATATAAAGTCCCTTTACCCTTTAATAATTTAGTACATATTTCCTAAGAGCAAGGACATTCTCTTCCAAAACCTCATTACAAGTATTGAAATCAAGGCATTTCACACTTATGTGATTATTGTCAGCTAATCTACAATCCACAGTCCAGCTTCACCAGTGGTCCCAATAATGTCCATTATAGCAATTTTGGGGGTTGTTCGAAATCCAATCCAGGATCACACATTGCTGTTGTAATGGTGTTTCTTTATTTTCCTTTAATTTAAAATAGTTCCTCAGCCTTTTCTTGTTTTTCATGACCTTGACATTTTTGAAGAGTACAGGCCAGTTAATTTGTCCCTGGGTTTGGACTTGTCTGAGGTTTCCGCTGGGTTAGGAATGCCACGCCATGGGGAAGCCTCATATTAGGAAGCAAAGATGGGGGTCTGTCTCATCGTTGAAGACATCAGCTTCAGTCCCTTGGTTAATTTGGCATCTGCCAGATTACTCTGCTGTTATGGTTTTCTTTTCTTTTGTAATTGACAAGTAACCTGTCGGGGAGATACATTGAAACCATGTAAGTGTCTTGCTATTCAACAACTTCCACCCTCAGATATTTTCCCTCAGGTGTTCCTTCACTCTGTCATCACCCTCTCTCCTCAGCACTTTTCCTTACTGGGGACTCCGGCAAAACTCTCTCCTCTGAATGGTATTGGTGTGCACACAGGGCTTGAACACTCTAGGACTTGATTTCGGATTCTCTAGGGTGGGCAGTGGTCCTGGTTGTCTCCAATCTACACAGTTCTTGAACTTCTTGGCATACAGCCCCTCTTGGGTTAACAGACCCCATAGCTGACTCTTCAGCATCACGGTTTATTGTTTGGCTGCCACTTTCTTCCCAGCCCCTTCATTTCCACCCTCTCAGGGGATTCCTACTCACGCCATGTCTTCTCTTTGCCTGAGTCAGGTTGAAGGCTTGTATCTCCCTGTGGGTTCTCCCTTAGTCACTTGGGACTCCAGGAATCTGGCTTGCCTTCCTGATCGTAGTTCTGGCTTTCCCACACCCTGATGCTAATACAAGTTAACCTTTAGAGTCTCCTGCCTGGTTTTAGTCTGTGGAACCTATTTTTTGTTCATTTGTTTGTCCATCCATCCATCCATCCATCCATCCATCCATCCATCCATCCACCCCTCCAACTCCCTGTGCATCCACTCATCCATTCATCCATCCATCGATCCACCTCCCCAACCCCTCATGCATCCACTCATCCACCCACCCATCCATCCATTTATCCATCCATCCATTTATCCATCCATCCATCCATCCATCCATCCATCCATCCATCCATCCATCCATCTAGTTCCTTTATATCCGAGGCACGTGCAGAGCAACAGGGGGATAGAAATGACTTAGATGCCATAGTCATAGGCATTGTGGAGCTTGGAGCTCACAGTCTAAAAGAGAGACAGACTTTGGAACAAAAAAGCAAATCACAATCTACACTGGAGGTTTGTGGAGCAGAGAGAAGGGAGCATCCAATTCCACTTGCATCCCAAAGACCCTTCATGGCGGAGAGGGTGCTAGAACTACTTGTTGAAGATTGAATGGGAGTTTGTTAGGAAAAGAGCCTCTGAAGAGAGGGGATGGCATGTACCAAGACCAGGCTTGAGAAGGCAGAGTCCACTGCAGTGTGAGTCCATGCAGGCAGACCTGTTTGAGGTGAGACTGGATAGAGACCCTGGGGACAGCTCCTTAGAGTCCTTTCCTGTCACACAGAGTAGTGCTGACATTATCCTTTAGGCTAAATGAAACCCAGATTTAGCAGAGGAGTGATAGGCACCATATAGCTTAAGTTTTAGCCCCGTGCTTCTGGCCAGTGATGAAGGATAGACTGAGTGGGGAGATATGGGAATCAGACACAGGTGGGGCCCCAGGTGAGAAGCAGCAAGGACTCCCATGGTGACAGTGAAGGCCAGGATGAGGGGAACTTGGAGACATTTCTAGCTTAGAATCAACAGGGCTTGGGGACTAATTTGATGTGTGTGGGACAAGGGAAAAGGGTGTCTGTGGTGATCCCTGCCAGATTTCTCTCTAAAGTGAGTGGATAGAGGTTATCTTCTAGAGATGGGGAGTACAAACAAGGAACAGGTTTAGGGTAGAGAAGTGATGAGTCCAGTCATGCTGCCTGGCTCCCTCAGCAATCATGGTGCATCCTTGCAGCTCCGTTTGCCTGGATTGTGTGCCTCACATTTATTGTCTGCCAAATACCCCGGCTTCTTCCTGAAACAATCTCCTAAAATCATAAAGGTGATGACCTGGGCTCAGTGAAAATGAGAAGCTGATCACTGTTTGCTCTGAAGATTACAGAACTGCCTAGACACGAATATGCTGGTTCCTCTCTCTACCTTGACGTGGTGTGACAGAAGGAAAGTCGGACTCAGACCCCAACCCAGGCACTTAGAAAAAAACAGAAGAAACTTATTACCATGAGGTTTCAACCTGGAAGACGGCCCCATAGCAAGGCTCCCTGAAACAGAGAGTGAGCACAGTTTCAATTCATATACACCCCAAAGTATGTATACATGTTCAATTATTACCTCCATCTTTCCTACAACATCAAATTTCTTCAAGACTTTATTGGAAAGTGATGGGGTTCCAGGCTTTCAGTTCTCCAGGCCTGCAGAGAGTGTTCCCCCAGCCCTGTGGCCCCCTTCCTGTCTGTTGTGCTGACACAGGTGCCTAGGCATTGCTTTCTCTACACGTTTCAGGGTTTGTATAGCTCACTGACGCATGGAACTTTTAGCAGGAAAGGACACATAGCGAAGACGAACTTCTGATTTCCCCCAAGAAGTGCCATCTTCCCTCAGTGTTTTCCTCTCAAGGAGGGGCTGGTGGGGAAGGGAGATCACATTATCCCCTATTGTTGGTATCCATGGATACCGCCTATGTGAGGCCTTATCCTTCCCTGCTCTGTCCAGTGCCTTAGCCACTGGCCACATGCAGCTCTCTGAGTTTAAATTTTAATTAACTAAAATTCAATAAAGTTAAAAATTCAGTTTCTCGGTGGCACTAGCCACATTGCAAGTGCTCCATGACCACATGTGACTGGTGGCTATGTATTGGACAGCATAGACAGGGAACATTTCCATCATCACAGAGAGTTCTATTGGGCAGCACTGTTTTATTGCAACACCCCAGATATTGCTTGAAAGCTATAGGACCCAGGATCCTTCCACTCTCAAGTTGTGCTTTTTAGAGGCTAGAAATCCACCAGGGACCTTAGGTTGGGAAGAGGGCAGGAAGGCCACAACCTCTAGGGGCTCACTGGTGCTATATAGGGACTGGGCGAGGAGCGAAGGGCACTCAGTCTCATGGAGCTAAAATAGGAAAAGTGACCCCCTGAGGTAGGCTCCCTGCAGGGTGGGTTCCAGCAGCTTTCTCCAGGGCAGAAAGTGCCACCAGAGTTTGGGAATGCACAGGTGACCTAGCCAGACCTCTGGCTCAGTATTGAGGCTGGTCTCCTAGCGTGGGGGCACCTGCTTGTCAAGCCCTTCCCCACTGCTCTGTGGTCTCTGAAAAGCTGCCATTGAGAGATGCACAGCAGTCGCTGACTCACTACGGTCAAATCATTGCCAGGCTTTGGTTTCTCTACCTTTAAAATGCATTCCACAAGCTGAATTGAGTCTAGATATAGCATGAATACCACTTTGGGGACATGCCGCTGAGGTGAATTGGTGGCAATTTTGTATGGGAGAGTCTCCATGAAGGGACCTGTCTGTGGCCTGCCTGGACGGAGGGTGGAACGGTCCACTCCTGCTGCCTGCACTTTCTCTCTGTCTTTCCTTCTCTTATGAAGGTTTAACAGCAGACAGAGGAGCCTGTGTCTCCCCTCACTGTCCTTTGGTCTCCTTGGCAACAGTCCTGCCCCTTCAGTGAGCCCCTCTCCCAGGTCTTTTGTGGCTAGACTTTCTTGGCAGAAAGCCATGAGTGAGATGTGGAAATGCAGAAGAAATACAACCCACAGCCAAAGGCTTCCTTGTTTTTCTGCAGCTAGAGGGATGCTGAAGAAGGCTGCTATATTTGTGAACTTCTCCTTCCTTCTGGGCAGCCCACAGTGTTTTGGGCACTCCATTACATTAGTCAAGGTGATTTTGTTGGTGGTGGTGTTCTTCCTTTTTCTGGGAGAAGAGAAGAAATAGTGTTTTTGTTTGTTTGTTTGTTGTTGTTGTTTTTTTTTTTTAACACAGTCTTGCTTTGTCATCCAGGCTGGAGTGCAGTGGTGTGATCTTGGCTCACTGCAACTTCTGCCTCCCCGGTTCAAGCGATTCTCATGCCTCAGCCTCCTGAGTAGCTGGGATTACAGGCACCGGCCACCATACCCAGCTAATTTTTGCATTTTTTTTTTTAGTAGAGATGGAGTTTCACCATGTTGGCCAGGCTGGTCCCAACCTCCTGACCTCAAGTGATCTACCCGCCTTGGCCTCCCAAAGTGCTGGGATTACAGGCATGAGCCATGGTGCCCGGCAAGAAATGGGTCTTATTCATTGCCAGGCCCATGCTTGCAGGCCTCCTTATGCCTTCTCTTTCCCCTTCACCAACTCAGAACCTTTTAATTGGGCAAACAAAAATGTACACTGGACAGTAGAGTCAGCCAAAATCTACATTAGGGCAGAGAATAGGTCAACGGTCATGGCAACTGAGAAAGGCAGAACATTCATGGCAGGGTAAGGCAAGAGTGAGGCCTTCAAGCAGGAGAAGTTGGCAGCTACTGACAGTGAAAACTGCTTTTCTTTAGAACAAAACACATATGTTTCTACTGGACTACCTGATACAGAAGATAATGTGCTATGGATGGATAGTGTGAATGACAAATAATGTAAACATATTGTATTTGAAATAAACAAAAATGCTTACACAGCTCAATGGGTTACTTGGAAACAAACTCTGACTTGACTGTATTACTGAGCAAAAATGAAGTTGAAACAAAAATACCCTTCTCTTTTGACATGCATTTGGAGATCGGTAGGAAGGCACTACTTGTTTTTCTTTTTTAAAAAACTGACCTTCCCTTAGGACTTGGTCATAGAAGTGTGAACAATGTAAATGAATTCACCATTGTGAGTTGTTATATCGTATCTATGTTACCTGTGTATTCTGAGATCATACATGTACCTGCCAAAATACCTGGGAAGGGTTGCCGTATCACAGTTACATTTGAGTTCTTGGCAGGCAGGACTAAGGAAGAGTAATTTAGAATGTTTTACATCCTATTTGAAAGAAATCACTAGTATTCCCTTAAATAACAGGTTACAATAGGAAGATACTACCTGGAAGCCACCCTTTTCACTTTGGTTCATTTTTATTTTTTATTTGTGATGTGCATAGTTGTTTGATTATTTTGCTTACAGTACAATCCTGCCACAAAGTATTAAAGCAGAAGATACCCGGTTTTTCCTTCAACATCTGGATTTTTCAAGGTTTATACCTCTACATCCACAGTATGCCATCAGTTATTGAGCTTTAAAAAAAATAAGTGAATAAAACTCTTCTAAGAGTGCAGATGTCTATAACTACAATGGTACTAGATGAGAAGGAGACAATGACAGAGGGGAAGAAAGCAGACAGGTCCATTTGCAGGGAAGGTGGTTCAAGTCTTTGGATTTAAAAACAAGTTCCCCAGAGAAGCTGGCTATAATGGAATTTCCAGAAAACTTCCTTTGCCCTCCAAAAAGGGCCTGAAAAGCCCTAATCCAAACTTTGGAAATCAACAGATATGAGATGCTATAAATGAAGATGAAAGTAGAAGAAGGATGAATATGTCTTCCATTTAGCTATAGCTTGTAGGAATACCTCTTTAGCTGTTGGTGGAGCGGTAAAAACCACTGAAGTCCCAGAAGTTCTTGGAAGAATAGCAGTAGAAAAGTAGTGAACATCACACCTTGTCTAAATCAGTAACAGGGCTTCATGGCTAGGAAAATTTTCTAAACAGTAAGTGACTCCGGATTAGATGTCTCTTTCCAACATTAAATGTGGCAGAATTAACAACAACAACAGATTCACACATGGATATAGTGATAACAGAAAATTACAAGGCAGAGAACAGAAAAGAATCAAGACAATGCTAGAGGTTCAACAGTATTCCATGAGGCTAGAAAATCCATTAACTTTGAAAGCCCTAGCAAAATATCACTCTTGTTTATAAATCACTTATTTGTCATACGACCACACGTTGAATCTTTGTCTTTCCACATACAGAAGAATCCTACATTCAGCCTTTAAGTCTTCTGCATTTCTTTGCCATTCTTGTAGCTGAGTAGCTTGTTCTCATCAATTCTGGTGCAGGTAATGGGTAGCTGCCGGTGCAAGGCCTTTAATGTGGCATCTGACATCGTTTGATAGTTTTTACTAATTGCTGTTTGATACTCCTTTCCTGCATTCTCTGATTTAATAAACTCCTTTACAGTTTGTACTTCATTCGAGACAGTTAGTGAATCCTGTACAACTTTATGACTGACCAATGGCACATTACCCTCTTCGTAATAGTGAACCTGAATTTTAAGCACTTCAACTACCTGGGCTATAGGTTGTTTGATTGTGGACTTCTGCTCTTATCTCCAATGATCATTCCAGAAGTTTTTAGGCTGAAACATTTCCAGAAGTTTTGGCTTTCAGTACATGCAATAACAGTCTGTTTTAGCACAAACAGTATAGAAGCCTTGGCCATTGGAATAATGATCTTTCACATAGGGTTTTTTGTTTGTTTGTTTGTTTTTCGTTTTTTTTTTTTTTTTTAAACAGGGTCTCACTCCTGTAGCCCAGGCTGGAGTGCAGTGGCTCACTGCAGCATCAACCTTCTGGGTAGCTGGGACCATAGGCGTGCATCACCACACCTGGCTAATTTTTGTATTTTTTTAAGGTAGAGGTGAGGTTTTGCCATGTTGTCTAGGCTGGTCTGGAACTCCTGGGCTCAAGCAACCCACCCACCTCAGCCTCCCAAAGTGCTGGGATTATAGGCGTGAGCCACTGTGCCTGGGCTGCTGCATACACTGTTAAAGCACTGTCACAGAATTCTCTCTGGGACTTCAGACCTCCATCTACTTCCTCTTCGTGGGGGCCACTTGCTTCTTTCTGATCTTCATATCCTTCTATCTTCACAGGCGTGAATGGATCCATGTTACAGTGGGCAAATGCATGTGCTGCTCCTTCGGTGAAGATTGTCATTATTTCCAAGTAAAATTGAGACATAAGAAAAGTTTGTCTTTAGTGCACCAAGGTTCTTCTGTATAAATCTGTTCAACTCTTTAACAATAAGCTCATCCCAGGAAATTGTCCCCTGCCCCATTTTCTATATCCTATTTGGGCTCAAGAAAAGGGGCTACTCCTACATAGGGATGGTTGGATTTTAGTGACTTTTATAGACATATAGCCAAAAGAATGAATGTCTCATAATGGAATTCCAGATTTTATTAGCCCTAGATGGTATAATTTTAGATTACACAGATATTCCTAAAATTTCACTGTGTGGAGAGCAGCCCAAGCTGGCTGAATTTGAGGCCTGGGTGCTGGGTGAGGAGAAGGTATGCATAGCTGCTGAATTCATCACTCATGCACTCCCCAGGGGAAAAGATCAGGTCTTAATTACAGAACTCAGTAACCTGGGTAATAGCAGATTTTTAGACCCAAGAAACAACATTTTCTTTAAATTTGATCACTTACAGAAAGAAGCAAGTGCCCCCCAGCCAGAGGAAGTAGATGGAGATCTACTTGGAAATTTACTTCTACACCAAGTCAGTGCTCTAGACTGAGTTTCTTTAGTTTGTGATGCGACTAAAGTCAAGACTTTTACTTCTTAATGTCTTAATTTCCCACATTCCCAACTATCAAAGTCATAGTCAGGCATAAAATCAGAACTGGCCCTCAGAAACATTGGAATGCCTATATTCTTTTTCTGTTAGACCACTCACATTCCTTACAGGAAGTCTAGTTAGCCTGTTCCAAGGGCAGACCCTGCACACCCTGTTCCCGACATTTAATTAGACAAAATCCACAAAGCACATGTATTACAGGCATTTAGAAAGCTTTCAGCTACAAAGAACAGAAAACCGAAATAAATGTATATTAAGTGATAAAAATATTAAAGTTACATGGCCAGAATCCTGGAAGTAGGTAGGGTGGGACCAGGTTGGTTAATGTCTATCTAATCACCTCATCAAGAACACCATCATTGTTCACCGTCAGCTTCAACCTGTTGGTGTTATCTCTCCCGGTCACAAGGTGGCTGCCACAGTTCTAGGTGTCCCATGGGGACATGACACTAATCCAACTGAAGAGAAGGAACCATTTCCTCCCCTGAGTTTCTTTCTATCGATTGGAAATCTTTTCTGTAGAAACCATCCATCATTTCTCTTATGTATCATTGATCAAGACGAGGTCTCATGACCCTTCTTAAACCAATGGTAGGAAAGAGAATGGGATCACATAGACCAATCAATATCCATGTCTCACCCTCCTGGGAAGTGGCTAGAGATAAAGTCACCCATCCTCAGCAGAAGGACTCAAAGGAAAGTGTCAATATGGAAACAAAATTGGTTTCTACTGGCCAAGAAGAGGGCAATAGATTCGTGTGGGCAACAAACAGTACTTGCTACATCAGGCACAGTCATAAAGGTAGGGAGCAAAACAGACTTCAGATCTGTTAGAATCTCCTCTCAGGCTAAGAAACCTACATTATTTATAGCAACTGAAAAACACAGAGTGTCCTGGAAACACTTGAGTCCCCAGTGGGTACAGCATAGAGGCAGCTGAGTGGAGCGGCCTAGGGCAGTGATCAGGGAAGGACTTCTGGTAGAAATCTACTTCAAGCTGGACTCTGGCGATCAAGTGAGCCAGACATGCATTGGTAGGAAGAAGGAGCAGCTATTCCTAGTGGAATAGCAATAGGCTCCAAGGTTAGAATGTGAGAGTTAGTCCTCCCATGCCTGTGGACATGGGGATGGCATTTGGGTCTCATTTGAGATGGGACCATGAGATCCATGATGGCAGAGACTGAGTCTCTCTCATTTACACTTGGATCCCTGATGCCCAGGACAGCCTGGAGTAATACGGTAACGTTTGCTGTGGGAATAGATTAATGATTACTTTGAAAGATGCAAAAGTGGGAAGGAAGCAGGAATAACAGCAGGTGTAGGGCATTCCCATGCTCCTTTTAGTGGGACCATTAGAATCCCTAGGACCAGGGAAACACCTCTTCAACTCATCCAGGCTTCTCCACAAAGGAAGTGACTTCAACAATTAAAAGTCCCATCCAGACAGAGATCTTTGTGCTTTTTTTTTTGGTTCCAGCTAAATTGCAAGCTGAGCTCAGAAAGTTTGGTGTCAGATTGTGTCCTGGGGAAATGAATTTTCCCTTTTCCGTGAGTCATGGCCATCAAGGGTGGTGGGTGGCTTATATAAATGAATACTAGAGGAGGCAGAAATGCGATAGCTGTTGGACTCTTGGGAGACTTCACCACATGTCTACTTTGCCATTGGAGCTAGGCACTATCCCAGCCAGACCTGACTCAGAGTGAGAAGCATAGATAATTTGCAAGGCCAATGCTAAATGAAAACGTGGGGCCCCTTATTAAAAAGTATTGAGCAATTCTATACAGCGACAGCCGAGCATTAAACCAAGCAGGGCCTTTCTAACCACAGGGCACCAACTAGCATGGGACAGCTGCATGGGGGTGCAGGTGGCCCACCTGTGAATCCAGCCCTGGAGGAAAGCATGCACAACAAATTGAATCAAAGGAGAGGTCCTGGGGCTATTTTGATATAGAGCTTTGTTTCTTTTCAGATCCCTCAATTTATAAGTGTATAACAACAGTATTGTGCTGGTGAAAGTTACCATTTTATGGATCACTGGGGCTGGCTCCTTTCAGAGGAATGAGGGAAATAACAGGGTGCTTAAATGCAATTAGTTGAAGCAACAAAAAGAACAAAGAGAACAACAAGAAAGCTATTATGCAAATGTGTGGCCATTCGCTGCCATTCTGCCTTGGGGAGTTTTGTGGTAGATTCAGGAGTTTCTGCCTGTCTGAATTATTAGTCCTCCTTATATTTAACATCAAACCTCAGTACAATTATTTATGGGTTGTTTTTTTTTCCCCTCAGCACATTAGTAATTGGCCTCTCTCATTTGTTCTTAATGTGGGCTTAACTGCTGCCGTGACTGAAAACAATAGCAACGAAGGCAAAGCAAGCACAGACCTTGCAGTAGGCCAGCCAGACGGAAGGCCCCCAAGATTCGAGCTTCACTCATTCTGCTCTGCGGGGGTCTCGGAAAAGAGGAGGCAGAGAGGTGCCTTCCCCAAGGGTCCTGGGCTACTGTTTGTGGGATTGTGAACCACGATGTTTTCTAGTCCTTTCAGAAATGACCTGGTCAGACATAATGGAACTGGGTATCCCCAGTCCTAAAAAAAAAAAAAAAAGAAAGAAAGAAAGAAAAAGAAAATCCTATTAAAGACCCAACTAACATATTTCAGATCACATTTGTGCCTACATTAAGTACACTAAATTATATTCAAAATGTTACTGGAAAGCAGTCCCAATCCAGGTCCCAAGAGATGATTCTTGGATCTCATGCAAGAAAGATTTTGGGGTGAGTCCACAGAATAAAGTGAAAACGAGTTTATTTGAGAAGTAAAGAAACAAACAAATGGCACTCCATAGGCAGGGCATGGCCTTCCCCAAAGCAAGAGAGCAAGAGGAGGAGTGCTCCCATCTTAGGTCCAATGCTTGTTTTTTATTTTAATTTTAATTTAATTTAATTTTATTTTGAGATGTAGTCTTGCCCTGGGCTGGGATGCGCAGGGAGGCCATGGAAAGCAGCCTGGACTGCAGAGTGTGGAGTCATAAGCTGAGGACTTGGCTCACAAACAAGCCCCTACGTGAGACCCTGCTGGTGGGGGTTGGGGGTGGGTTCTGTTATCCCCTTCTCTGCCCCCTGCCTTCTGTGCAGGAATGCTGGCTGATGGCCCCTGCCTCATCTCCAGGCCTCCATGTCTTCAAGATGCTCTTTACCCGGTTGCCACAGCCTCCCCAGGAACTCGCGGGAGCAAGCTCTGCATGGCTGACAGCCCCATTTAGAAGAGGGTGCTGTGGAATGAATGGTCCCCCATGCAGCTCAGCCTCATCTCTTTAATGGATCCTAATTACCCCTGACCTGCTTATAGCTTCTCTCCAGGGCCCACCTGTCAGGATGATGGATGAGGTGACTGGGAGGTGGGCCCAGCTGGGACTGGAGGAATCCCCCCACTCTCTAGTAGGGCGGGGACGCAGGAACTTTTAGGCCATCCCAAAGATTCTGAGGAAGAGAAAGCAACATTGCAGGATGAGCTCTTCTCCCCTTTTGTCCCCAAAACTTGAGCCAGGTGAGTTTTCGCTTAGGAGGAAGGTGATGGGGAAACTGGCGGAGGAGAACTGGCTATTCTGGTGTGTAGCCTGAGGGGTACATGAAAAGGGGAGGAGAGGCAGCCCTGCCCAGGACTCGAAGGCAGGACCCAGTATTTTAGGACTTCAGCACTAGGCCAATCAGAAGGCCACATCTGCTTGGAGAAGGCCAGCAGTCACGAGGCACATGGTCTTCAGCTGACCCATGTCTTCATGGACACACTCCTAGCGAGGACTCAGTAAATGAACTACAAATCATCTGGGGTCCCAGACACAGACCTTTGACCTTATGATCACCAGTAGCAGATGCTGGCTTGACCGTGATTCTCTGTTTCTGCAGATTAATCGGATAAGGGAGAAGGAATACCAGGGTTCTGCTTTTAAGTCACATCTACTCTGAACAAAGGAGTGAAACCTTCCCCTCCTCTGCTACACATATAGTCTCACATGCTCTAGGAATTAAAAATCACAGTCTAACTTGTGAGTTATTATTTTGTGCACTTGTTCTGTGCCACGTACGCTGTAAGCTCCTTGTGCACAACAGTTATCTTACTCATCTTTTCCATCTGTGTCCTCTCAGTGACCGTGCAGTTATACAACAGGGCAGGCGGAGCAAACCCAGGACCAGACTGGAACCTCTCTTTACATCTGGGATGCCAGCCCCCGGTTTCCATGGAGGGAGTAAAACTTCTCCTCCCCAGAGATGGTAGTTTGAGAAGAACGTGGCCACCTTCTTTCTCCTTATGCCTCTGGAGCCTCCTGCCTTGCTGCTGAGCACAAGAAGAGGCTTTGTGCCTTCTGGACTTTCTCTTTCAGGGTGGGCTTCTCTTCTGGTGTGTGGTGAATGTGGGAGGCATTTGTTTGCCTGGGTGTGGTGGTAGCTCATTTCCAGGCTGCCCTCCCGGATCCTCACTTCCCAGAACACATGTCATCTTGTGGCATCCTGCCATATTGAATAGGGTTGATCTGTGAAGCCAGTAGGATAGCACAGAATTGGTGTTGTGTGGCTTCTGAACCTACTCATAGAAGACATGACAGCAGCCACCCAATATTCCCGGAACATTCATTCTGGGGGAAGCCAGCCACCATTTCATGAGGATGCTTGTTATAGGGTAAACTGTATCTCCCCAAATTCATATGTTGAAATCCTAATCCCGAGTTTTTCAGAATGTGACTATATTTGGAGATAGGAACTTTAGAGAGGTGATTAAGATAAAATGAGGTCTTTAAGCATTTGCCCTAGTCCAATATGACTGGTATTTGTATAAGAAGAGAAGATTAGGATACAGACATGCACAGAGGGAAGACTGTGAGAAGACACAGGGAATAGGTGGTCCTCCACAAGCCAAGGAGGGAGGCCTCAGAAAAAACAACCCTGCTGATACCTTGAGCTTAGACTTCTAGCTTCCAGTACTGTGAGAAAATAAATTTCCATTGTTTAAGCCACCTGGTCTGTGGTGCTTTGTTATGGCAGCTCTAGCAAACTCATACACCACTCCAGTAGCCCTGTGCAGAGGCCCATGTGGAGAGGAACAAAATTGCCAGCACTAACTCATCAGCCATATGAATGAACCACCTTGAGAGCATATCCTCCAGTCCTGGTCAAACCTTCAGATGACTCCAGCCCGCCAGCCCTCATGTGCTCCAGTTGAGGCCCCAGACATCACAGAGCAGAGGCAAGACATCCTCCCCTGCCCATCTGAATTCCTGACTCACCTAAACCATGAGATGATACATGATTACTGTTGTGTGATGTCATTAGGCTTGGGGTGGTTTGTTATAACCAGTGTGCCAGGTCTACTGTGACCAAGTGAGATATTTAACTCAGGTGGAGGGGGTAATGCCATTTTGAAAAGCTTATATGGCCACAGATCTAAGCTGTGCCATCAGCAAAGCAGTGTTTCCAGATGGTGTGGTCAAGCCTTTCTTGAGGAGGACATAGCCCCTGCCAGTATTTGGGGAATGGCTTTAAAAGTCTACCTTGGCAGGTGTCAGCGGTGGCCTGGGAGATTGGTGGGAGTAATAGAGGCCGGCAGGGCCAGGGGAAGGAAGTGGTTTAACTCTCCACTCTTGAAGGGGGCTGGGATATTGGGAATGTGTCAAGAAGAGGAACCTGGGAAAAGCAACCTGATACCAGGCCAGGGAGGTGATGCCAGAACCTCAAATGTGGGCCAAGGCTTTCCAGACCAGGCCAGGAGGCCTGCCTCTGCAGAGAAGAGTTAGACACCTCAGCCCCTCAATGAAGAAATAAATACCTATTGAACATCAGCTCTGTAGTTTATTGAATTTTTATTTTTACAACAACACTTTGAGCTGAGTATTATCTCAGTTTTCTACATTAGGAAAGGGAGACTCAGAAAAGTAGAAAGGTTGAGAAATGTACCAACCACATCATTTGTAAGTAACAGCTGGATTCAGAGCCAGGAACATCTGCCTCCAGAGCTCCTGTTCTAGCCCAGGGGTGAGGTGTCATGGAAGTGGCTTGGTGGAGTGGTCCAGACAATGTATTCCAAATCTAGGTGCTGGGACAAGGCCCTGGCTTCATGCTTCCTAGCCTTGTAACTCTGGACAAGTCACTTCACCTCTTCATGTCTCAACGTCCTTGTCTCTAAAGTGGAGATGATAGCCTGTACCTCATGAGTTACTATGGGATACAATGAGTTAGAGCCAAGGGCTTGGAACAGAGCCTGGAACAAAAGAGGCACTTTGTGAGTACTGGTTGTCATTATTCTCTCAACTCTGCAAGATTTCTAAGAACAAAGAAGATGTGATTCTCAGAACCAGGCTGGAGTTGACAGTGCCTAGACTAGACATGGAGCATGGCCAAGGCCACCGAATTGATGTACATGTGTAAAACACCTTCTCTTTTCTTCTCTTCCTCTCTAATCCCAAACTATGCAGCTCAAGGTTATGAGATGGCTGGTGACCACCCCTGAATCCAGAACACAGTGTCCCCTTAGCTCTCATAGGCTACCCAAGCAGAGCTCCCAGGGAAAGAGCCCTTTCTTGGAGATGGAGCTTAACAATCACATTCCAAGGGAATGTTTGGGGAACAGGGGCTGAGGAAGGAGGGTAATTAGTCTCCTGTGGACACAAGTCTTCACTCCTGCACTGGAAAATCAAGAGCCCTTGAGGGTGGGCTTGGGGATGTCAGACAGCCTGTCCCTGAGGGAAAGGTTCAGGATGGGTTTCCTGCTGCCCCCTTTCCCGGCTGAAAAGGAGTAGCTAAGTGTTATTGATCCAAGCTCCAGGGGGAATATTTGCTCGAAGTTCACTGGCACTTGCTCAACACTTAGCTGGTATTCATTATTCAGTGATAGGGATGGGGAGTGGAGAATACTGGCATTGTGCCACCAAGTGAGCCTGGCTTCACCAGGGGTAACATGGGAACTGGGAGAGGCAGACAGCCTGGAAGAGTCAAAGATGACTGACTCTCATCCTAGGAGGACCAGTGGTGGATGGCAGTGGGGAAAATTCTATCTCCTGGGCAGCCCCTGGCCTCCCATGGTCATGGAGGCTCTGGCTTTTGGCTGGAGACTAGGAAAAAAAACTTTGGGTGATACTAGGCCTGATGGCTCTCTGATAGCCTTTTTCAATGTCTCAGTTTTCTCAGACATCCCATCCAGTTTTAATGATGTATTGCAATGAAACTAGGCTTTACAGTGAGAGAAATGCCAATCAAGCCCAAGGCTCCAGAATGGGTCAGAGTAACACATGAAACAAGATCTAAAGGATGCGGATTTGGTTGTTTCCTAACCCTGTGATAGGCCTGCCTGTTCTTGGAGTCTGTCCAATTAGATAATGTTGATAAAAGTTCCTTGTAACAGGTAACACTTCAGACAAATATCAGCTATCACCATCACATGATGATGATGATGTTGATGAGTTTTTTTACCACCTTTCCAAAAATCCATGCCCCAAACCTAATGTAGCCATAACAACCAGAGTGAGAAGGGAGAGGGGTTAGGACTTGAACAAGACTGTCCGTAGCACAACCCAAAAGTCCATGGAGAGAAGAATAAATAAATAATGACATCTTCACCAAATGGAATATTTTACAGCATGGGAAATGGAAAGGAGTAAACTACATGTAGCAATATGGATGAATCTTAGAATATAGTGAGTGGGAAAATGCAAGTTCTAGAAGTCTACACACATCAAACTTCAAAATTGCAACTAAAAAATAGGTGACATAGGCATGCATATCTTGGTGATACAACTGAAAAATAAAGCAAAGGAAAGAAAAGCAAAAGGTTTAGTGTAATTATTACCCCTGGCAGAGGTGGTGAGAGCCAAGGCAGAGGGCCAGAATAGCAGAGGAACATGCAGACATGCTGTTCATATTGTTCTAGATTTTGAGTTGGTTGGTGCTATAGACTGGATGTTCGTTCCAACAAACTTCATATTGAAATTTGATCCCAGTGTTGGAGGTGGGGCCTAATGGGAGGTGTTTGTGTCATGGGGGTGGATCCCTCATGAGTAGATTAATCTCCTGGGGATGGGGTGAGTGAGCTCTTGCTCTATTAGTTTACATGAGAGCTGGTTGTTAAAAAGAACCTGGCACCTGCCCTCTCTCCCTCTCTCTCTTTTGCTTCCTCCCTTGCCATGCAATCCCTACACAAGCCAGCTTCCCTTCCCCTTCCCCTTCCACTATGAGTGGAAGTAGCCTGAGGCCCTCATCAGAAGCAGATGCTGGCTCCATGCTTCTTGTACAGCCTGCAGAACTGCAAGACAGAGAAACCTCTTCTCTTTGTAAATTATCCAGTTTCAAATATTCCTTTATAGCAACACAAATGGACTAAAACAGATAGTGAAAAAAAAAATGAATGAATGCATGAATAAATGAATGAATGAGTGCGTAAAAAAGTGGGGTATATGTGAAACAATGTTGGCATTGAGTCATAACTAGGATCATGATTAATCCCATGCTGAATATCTAAAATCCAAAATACAAATTTTTTCATTTAAAGAAAATTCTGGTGATGAGTGAATATTTAGCACTGGATCCCCAGGTAGAAGTTCTAGAAACACAACCAGTTTTTTCCTATGGGGGATAGAAATGCCTCTCTGTAGCCCACTGTACTTAGAAATACTTTTGCCATATACCTTGCTGAGGAGAGGTGAATTCCAGTCTCTCTTATATCCTGATGTAGGTATGCTGAAGAATGTGTATGTGTATATATACATATAGTATGTATGTCCTTGGAGCTAAATTTATAATTGGTACTGAACTATGATAAATAGTGCTTCTATAAAAATTCCTACACATGTCTTTTAGTTTATGTATGTATACATTTCCTTTGGCTATATATCTAGTAGTAAAATTGCTGGATCATAGAGTATACAGTAGTAGTCCCTCCTTATCTGTGGAGGGTATGTTCCAAGACCTCCAGTGGATGCCTGAAACGATGGATAGAGCTAGCCCTATATGTACTATATTTTTTCCTATACCTACATACCTGTGATATAGTTTAATTTATAAATTAGTCATAGTAAGAGATTAACTACAACTAATGAAAAAAAGAACAATTATAACACT
Source organism: Theropithecus gelada (assembly GCF_003255815.1). Classification (NCBI taxonomy): domain Eukaryota; kingdom Metazoa; phylum Chordata; class Mammalia; order Primates; family Cercopithecidae; genus Theropithecus; species Theropithecus gelada. Next base: position 156,324,720 of record NC_037670.1, read on the forward strand.
ATACTTCAATAAAAGTTATCTGAATGTAGTCTTTCTTCCTCAAAATATATTATTTTATTGTGCCATACTCACCTATTTCAGACCTTGGCTGACCATGGGTAACTAAAATGGTGGAAAGTGAAACTGTGGAAAGCCAAACCCTTGGGTAAGCAGGGACTACAATGCATACGTTCAACTTTGTAGATAATGCCGGTTTTCCAAAGTGGTCCTACCAATTTATTCTCTCACCAGCAAGTCTTGAGAGTTCCAGTTTTTCCACATCCTCACCAACACTTAGTATTATCAGTCATTCTACTTTTTTACCATTGTGTTAGGTGTGAGGTCATATCTTACTATGGTATTATTTTATGTTTCTTTGAAGATTGGAGGTTGAGCATTTTTTGTGTATTTATTGGCCACTTAGATTTTTTTCATGAAGTTTGAGTCTTTCTTATTTTCTATTGGATTATTTGTCTTATCCTTATTGAATTTTGATGTTCCTTTTAAATTATGTATATGAGTCTTTTTGGAGAATATACATATATTTTAAGATTGTCTTGGCTATTTTTGGATCTTTGCATTTCCATTTAAATTTTAAAATAAATTTTTATTTTTATCTATTAATAAAAACCACCCAAGTTCTTATGAAGAGGAGAGTGGATGAATAAATTGTGGTAAAGTCACACAAAGGGATATTACATAGCAGTAAAAATGAATGAAACTATGCAATGTAGCAATGTGAATGAATCTTAGCAAAGTTTTATTAAGTGGGGGAAGAAAAGACTCAGAATATTGCATGCAGCATAAGCCCTTTTTATAATGGTAAAAACAACTAAAATAAAAATGTATACTTTTAAGGAATACATATAGATGAGTCAACACTATATTCAAAGGAAGTAAAGGAACAATAGACTTGTGGTTCAGGATGGTGGCTGCTTTGGGTGGTGGAAACAAGAGGCTGGGCAGGAGAATGGGCATGTAGCGAGATGAAAGTTTTTGCCAAGGTCCTAGTCTTCAGGATGGATGGTTGAATTACAAGTGCTTATCAGATAGTGGAAAGTAGATACATACATAAATGAATAAATGACCCATGAGAAGCCTTTATGCATCAAGAATTCTGAATAACCTGACTCAGTGCCACTGAGGTACACTGAGAGGAAAAATCTGACCCTGAAAGATTGAATGAGGACACTGCTGTTAATCCCCTTGTTGTAGGGCCCCCATTTTCCCCTCATGACACCTCCTGGGCTGAACAGGGTTGCCAATGTCAAGACGCATATTACGTGTATTACATATTAGGAAAACTCAATTTCTTTATAATTAGTTTTTAGAAAAATGAATGAAAATATATGTTGTCTTATTTTCCTCCTACACCCCAATGCATCTTGTGTATTCTTGAGTATATGCATGCCAATTTAGAGACCTGTGCCCTAAGTGAATGACATTTTAGGTGGACTTCATTTTAGACAAATCACCCTGTTGGCATGTGAAAGATGAACTGGAAGGAGCAGTAGTCAAGACAGAAAGAGGCTTTAGGAGGCTATTGATATACTCTTGCTGAGGTAGGAAGTGGGACTCAACTCTGGAAGTGGGCCTCAGACAGCAGACCAAACTGAGGATTAGCTAAACCAGGGCTGAGGCAGAAGCAGCTTTCCATAAGACACACCCCAGTGTGCCATGTAGGTTTACCATTGCCATGGCAACACTTGGAGTTATTGCCCTTTTCCATGGCAATGATCCAATGACCCAAGTGTTACTACCCCTTCCCTAGAAATTTCTGCATAAACTGCCACTTAATCTACATGTAATTAAATAGGTATAAATATGACTACAAAACTGCCCTGAGATGCTACTCTCTGCCTATGGGGTCACCCTGCTGTGCAGGAGCAGTCATGGAACTATAAAACCACCACAATTGTAACACTGCTTCAGTAAAGCTGTTTTCTTCTACTGCGGCTTGCCCTTTAATTCTTTCCTGGGCAAAACTAAGAAACCTCCCTTTCTAAGCCCCATTAGGGGCTTACCTGCTCTGCATTACCACCAGAGTAAACAAGAGCTAAGGGGTGGCCATGGGAAAGGGAAGGAGATAAGGAATTTGGGAGGTATTGAAGAGAAGGAATTTATAGGACCCAGTTTCCTTAATACTAGGACATCCAGGAGCTAAAATAATTATGTATTTGCTCTTCTCAGCTTGCGACTGCCATTTCTCTTAGAGTCAGAATCTCTCTTTGCTCCAAACTCTTGGGTCTCTCACCCTCCTACAGAATGTTGATACTTTTATATGGGTCCCGGGGCAATTACAACCTTACATCTGATCTCACTCACTGATGGACTAATTGGCAGTGCCCTCCCTGCTGACAGCCTTCGGATGTTGAAGGCAAATTAAGCAGTCCTTGATGGGTAGTAATGCTGCTGAAATCTGGAGGCTGGTGGCGTGGGGGTGGGGTTTGCATTTCAGGAAAGTGTGGTACAGCTGCCTATCGGATTTTTGAGCTTGGTCCATTCTGCTTTCTCTGATAGCAGCCCATCAATCACTCACCTTAGATACTTCCACAGGCTGACATAATTTAAAGCTTCAGCTGGATTCTGTAGTGGGCTTGGAGGAGCCATGGTCCTAGAGGGTAATTTGGCAACAGGCAAAGCCCACAGTTCTTAGAAATTCAACGATAAAGACCACATCTTAGGCCAGGAAGACCAGAGGCTCAAACGTCCCATGCTCCATCAGGGAACTCAAAGGCTTGCTTTGTTGGAACACCAAGCCAACCATCCCCTCTTTAAGCCTTCATTTACTTACCTGTAACATTGAGGTGCAGACCTAAACAAGTCTTAACATATGGGCACAAATGCTACTGGCAGGAAAGCAAGTGATATTACTGCTGGGGCAACTTGTCACCACCACTTGGGAGTTATGTGACCCTAGGTGAGCTATATGCACTGCTGGGAGCCCTGGCCTCAAACAGAGGAGACTATGTAAACAAGTATGTGTGACAATGTCACACAGCAGACCCTCCCAGAACATCAGTTTTCTTCTTCACTGTTTGGTTGCCAAATGGAAGAGATTGGGGCCTGGACTGAATATGGTTGAGTTGCAGGATTACAGCCTAAATGCTGGCCTCTGCATGACTCTGTGGGTTTCTCGAGTGGTTTATTTCTGGCTGGACCACTCTTCCCTGGCCTGGCCTGAGGTGGGGAAAGAGATGGCTGAGAAGGAGATTGAAGGACATAGAGAAAGGTCTGTACCTCTGAAGGCAGAGACTGTGGGCAAGTCACTTACTTCTCAAGCCTTAGGTTTCCCACATATAAAGTGAATTGTTCCTAGCTCATGGGCTGGGTGTGGAGAATGAAATGAGATCGTGTCCATAAGGCCCCTGGAACAGAGTAGGTGATTCCCAAATGTCAGGTGACCTCCCTATCTACCTCTAGACTTTCCCTTGGAATAGACTCTTGGGACACCCTGAATTTTTTTTTAAGTGGTGATTCTCTGAATGTGGTTCTGGGCACAGGGGCTCTGGGAAAATTCACCAAAACTCAATTTGCAGAAAGTACATTCATCAATTTCATCTTGCCAAATGATGATTTGGCTTCCAATCAATCAAACCTTGGCCAAGTTACTTTTGGCAAGTGAACCTGCCTCCCAGAGGAATCCTCTAGGTGGACTGGGCTGATTGAAATGCAGGTTTAGTGAGATGCTCAGCTCAGGCGGCATGAAGGGCAGAAGCAGGGAGCAGCTTGCTTTCAGCATGATGTTGCTGGATGCTGAGGCCTGCAGTTTGTGGCTGATGCCAGAGCTGTCTTGTCCTTTTCCTGCTTCTCTTTCTGCCGCATTTGTGGCCATTAACACAAAGGAGTTCTTCACTGAGAGGAGGGAGGCTGCTGAAGGGGAAATGGAGCCAGGGAGGTGTGGAGCCGGGTGGAGGGCTGGCACAGCAAACCCAAGGAAAGAATCACTGCTTGATGTTCTTCATGTTTCTTCCTCTTTGCCTAGACTTCTTGGGACTCTCTCTTCTTCTCCTTTAGCTTCTCTTTGCCTTGCAAAACATAAGAGAAGGGGTCAGAAAGCAGGTGGAGTGAATGGGCACAGGGAAGGAGGCAGGAGATGGTAGGATAGGAGCCCTGGTTCACGAAGACATATGAACCCTGAACTCCTTCCATATGGATGAAGATTCTTTGATTGCAAACAGAGGAAACAAACTGGTTAATTCTCCTAAAGGGAGCTCCCAGCATGGAAGGGAGAAATGGGATTGGGGACAGGCAAGAACAAAGGCTGCATCCAGGGGCCCAGAAGCAGCTACCACATAGTGGTGGCCAATTAGGATGAGCCTGGTCAAGTTGCAGCAGCAGCCAATTGTTTTCAGTCTGTGCCTATGCTCAAGATTCAAATTCCAGAAAGGGCATCCTACGCATTGCTTGCATTAGGCACCCTTTCATTGTCTGGAAAAGGGAGAGGTTCTTGTTATTTATCCCTCAGGCTGTACCCAATGGAGAAGATGTAGTTCCAATGGAGGAAACTGAATTACTGGAGAGAAGATAGAGGATAAGAAACCAGAAAATAATAAATCATGGCAAAAAGGTATACAGTGTTGAGAATGTGCTAGACTCTGCACTAAGTGCATTATATCTATTAACTCCTTTAATCAGCCTATGTAGGCAATGAGGATATTGTTATTCCGTTAGACAGATAAGGAAACTGAGATCCAGAAAAGTTAAATAATTATCCCAGGCCGTAGAGCTAGTAAGTGGCGGTGCTGGGTTTTGAGTCAAAGTCTCATTCCTAATGCCTATGCAGTACTGTCCACTTCACTACTGCCCACTTGAAAAGCAAGCTTGGGAAAATCAAGGACCTTAGTGGTCCTAAAGAAGGCTGGTTTGCTCAGGGTTTCCAAGAATAGAAGAAAACTAGAGATAGCTGGTGGTTCCATTTTTCAGGTCTCCCTATCTCCAGGGCCCCTCTGCTGACTCCCATCAGAGTGAGCATGTCTACTCCTGTGCTCAAGGGCAGATGCCCCTACTGAGGAGGCTGGGAGATGTTGGGGGAGGTAAACATGAGCTGCACTTAACAAGCAAAGGAAAGGAGAGGCGTTACACAGATTTAAGATTTAACAAAAGGAGAACTAAATTGACATTTTATTGACTTGCAGTGGGAGTTGTTAAAGACAGATTACTGCAGCAAGGTTGAATTTGATTGAAAGGATGGGAGAGGACTCAGCTTCCAAAGGCGTCAAACTTGAAGGCCAGTAATACCCCAAGGGGCAAGGTGAGCACATAAATTTGAACTCATACACGAATACTTTCTGGCGCATGCACTCATCCCACACATCACAAATAGCTCCCAGAGGCCAGGCCCAGAGACACCGTGTGAAATGAGGGCGTAAGAGCGCAGTGTTCTAGGTTTGACTCTTATCAACATCCTGTCCCCACCCCAACCCGATGTCTGGCCTCACTGGGAGCTTCAAAGATGGAATTTCTCATACTTTAATGTAGAAATAGAGTCTTGAGGAAACACCCATTTGCTTCCAGGAAGAAAATGATCCCATTTCAAAGCTGTCTCTTCAGAGGGTCCCTGCATGCTCAGTGGCTCGCAGAGATGCAGCACTTGCTGGGAGGCCAGCAGCAGTCTGCAAAGGCCTTCTCAGGAGAGCCTGGCCCTGTATGATTTGTCTTGGTGCAGGGGTGGATGTGGGTGACATCCAGGAAACCTGGGAAAGGAAGAACAGAGAGACATGTGGAGAGGGGGCAAAGGGCAGGAATGAGACCAGATTACAAGGAACAGCCTGGCTTAGATTGCCCTTGGAGATAGCATCACTCTGGTCTCTTGTTTCACACAGGTGTTGGAATGAGGGTCTGGATTCTAGGGTGGCTGATGATGACTTCTGTCACAGGAAGCTTTTCCTCTGTGGAGGCAACGCTGTGTATCTCTTGTGTGATACATTCTCTGCCCCTTCTGCCGCAGCTATGAGGGGCTGAATGAGTGTTTGAAAACCCCCTTTGCTTCTACTCCTGCAGTGTTGAGAATGTGCTAGACTCTATGCTAAGTGAATTACATCTATTAACTCCTTTAATAGATGTAACTCCTGCAACCGGTGTCACATCTCTGAGAATCCTTCTGACGGCTCCCTTCCCCTCCTTAGCCCTGGCCCCCTAGGCAGTGGC